>NW_027526385.1:107195924-107527884 GCF_048455015.1 Haemaphysalis longicornis
TGGTATCATTCGGCATAGCGCTGTTATAGCTGCTACATAATACTGCTGTGCCGGTACGTAGATGATCCACTCTTTGAAGTGCTTTTAAATGGCCGGACGTTTGAAATAACAGCAGGTGCATAGAATCCCGGCGTGTTTACAAACAACACTGACGTTCCACAAGGGGCAATCTCTTCACCTAGCCTAATAAATTTGGCAACAAGAAAAATAGTCGTCAAAGAACTTCGGGACATCCCGCAATTGCAGAACACCTTGTATGTGGATGATACTACCATATGGGTGGACCACTGACCTACGGCACTCGACGCGCATGACGTGGATTACACAGTGCAAGGTCGTCCGCCTGTTATCGAGACATGTCTTCCAGCCACTGGAATGAGGAAATCCCGTAATAAAACAAAATTCCTCGTCATCGGAGGCCTAGATCCCCTGCAAGCACAAAGCATTTAAGGTTTAACAGGCAACCAATCGAGCGGGCTGCCGACAGATGGGTAGGCATACTTGGCGTGCCGCTCCACGAAGAAGGAGGGGTGATCGAGGGGCTCCGACAACTGAAAACTGTTTGGAAGCAGCAGCTTCACATCATTAGGAAAATCGGCACCGCTTCCAAGGTGCCACGAAGGAGGAATTACAGAATCTCGCACAGGCTGTGCTGACGTATAGGGCCTGTTATGCAGCAGTGTGCTTCATCCTGTCGAAGGCCTAACTCCTACAGTGAGAATTTCTGCACCGTGAAAACCTCCGAGTAATTACTGGCTTACTTAGGCACACACGCCTGGATGAACGTGATCGTTACGCCCACTTGCCCTCACTTGACGCTATCATGAAGGAAAGAACTCAGGCACACGACAGGAGACCCGCAGCCACCCGCGTGGGACAAATTGCTCAGAATTTCGCTGTCGGTCACCTCGACCGGCTTCCTCCTCAACTACCGTCTGTCGTTGCCACATGGGGCGACGTCTCAGTCTGGGGCTGGAAGCCGCTGCCACTCTCAAGAGGCCCAGTATATCCCCAGCAGAATATCACCAGCGGGAGTAGCTGCAGCCGCATGTGGCGATCTTCAATAAGGGGCAGTATTCACCACTGCAGTGCTTTATAAAAGAACACCACGTGCCACATTGGTGTATATTGACAGCATTGAGAGAAAGTACCGCACGGTTCAGTTTGAAGCTGCGCCTAGCACGCGTCGCACACGTTTTGAAGCCATCCTCTTCAGTGTTGCATACATCTATTCCATCTGCAGCGTGACAACACACTCAGGTTTACAATGTTAGCGGAAAGCAGCGAGGCCTTGGCTCGACTCGGTCAGACACCAGATGTGGGAACTACGTGTGCCCGAACGAAGACCATCTGCCCTCGATTGAAGGGTGCTAAAAATGTGCATGTGCGGGTTAACTAGGTCCAATGCCACGAAGGCGGGATTTGTAATGAGACTTTCTATGCGTACGCGAGTGAGCCTGTAGAACTCCTCTGCAGTCTCGGCTACCTCGTCTATTAGCAACTTGTAATAACAATCCAGAAGTGGCCAAAGCCAAAGCCAAGGCAGCATCCAAGAGAGTACTGTGGGTTCTGACACCGCAAGAACTTGCCTTATTACCGGCAGGACTGCCATTTGGCACGCAAGTGCCCCTGCACAAGGTACGGAGAGAAGCCGCGCGCACCAGCGATGTGCACGGAAATTCTCTGGCCTACGTGCCGAAGCGCCATCACCCACCGCCTGCAGTAGCTGTAAGCTGCACCTTCTGCTTTTAATTGGCAAACCCGCGGTGCATCACATGTTGTGTGACTGCCTGGCCTTACAAATGCGACGGCTCCAGTACCTTCCGCCAGACGTTCGGCGTCTTTCCGACTGCGCGAACCGGGTACAGGTCGTCGATGCACGGCGGAGGCTGCTCCCTCTGTTGGTTTTTGCTCGCTCCACAGGACCGTCGAATGTAACTCACCTCCTTCCCCTCTACCCATTTTCCACGCCGGCCCCCGTGTCAACCTTGTCTTGATAAAGCTCTTACCTGATTTATCCACATCCGCACGCTTCAAGCACTTTGTACCAAGCGGCCATATCACGTTAAATCCAGATTCCCCGTTAAACTCCCGATTCCCAAGCTCTGTGCAACAGCATAGAGCCTACCTTATACAGCCCGCTCTGTCCTTCCTGCACCACCTTGGCCGACATAGAACACATGTTGGTCGGCAAAATGCAGACCAACAATTTTATTCACGACAAATCAGACTTGGAGGCCATTCTGCTCTGCCACAACAGCGACACCCAGACGGCTCGCGTGGCTCTAGTGATCCGTGAGGGTTCTCCGGTGGTTCCGCGAGACACGACACACATTCACCTCCATGAACGGGCCTTCCATAGACGCCGGCGTCGGGTCCAAGCTGCACTCGGTGCCAGAACCTCTGAGAAACTATAGGGCTACTGAATAAAGTTTCATCTCGCTCTCTCTCTCTCTCTCTCTCTACAATACACTCTATACAATATATACAATACGATCTATACAATGTCTATACAGTAAAGCCACAACCGAAAATCAGCATGTTTTAACGCCTCGGCAGGACTAACTTGATATTAATAGCAAACCGAAAGTTTCACAATTTTTGTATATGAAAATGCTTCAATTCAGAGGTATGTTCGAGTGAATGTCTTGGAGAGTCCGGAATACACATTATTTCAGGCAGAAATAGTTGCTATTTGCTCGACGGTATCAGTTTACAAAAAATAAATGTTTATAAAGGTATAGCGGGCCTACAGTAACTGTTCCCGCCAAGGCTAATATGCAACGTTTTTCCTCGAGGCCCAGTTATCCAGCCTCATGTGTAGAAGAAACAGTTGCGCACAGAAAGCATTTCATTTCATTTATAATAACCGTATTATATCCTCATTTCTATATGCTGAGGCTGCGGTTCGACTGTGTTGGGATGTAATTGTGTACTGCAACTGTCAGCCAAATCCCACCACTCCACACGATATTGTGTGTGACGGTAAATCATTTTAAATTAACTAAGTTGTTATAAAGGTATACTTTTCTTTCGTAATAAACCGGGGAAGCGGAACAGAGGCTGTACGCTGGAGGCAGGATATGCGCGGTTCCGGGCGAGTTCTGTGCTGGAGGCAAACGCCCAGGAGACCTAATAGCCGAGCCGCAACATCGTCCTCACCTTGAGATTTTCCACGCCGTCTTTAACGCGTCCTCACCACGGCTTTCTTCCGTGACCAGCGAGGGCACGGGCAACAGTACCACTTCATCGCACGACATCTGTGGGACACGACAGCACCAGTGACCATTGCCCCGTGCCAGAGTACTCAAGCCATCGTCCCCGCACGTGAGCGCGAACATTATTGGTTAAGACGTAATTCATAGAACTGCACTTATTTATATTGATTTCCTAATGAGCATTTTCTAATTTGTCCTCTCAATATATTTTGACCATGCTCCTTACCAAGACGCCGCGTCCTTATCCGCCAGAGAGAAACACCCTCTTTCGTGCTCGTCAGTTTGTTTGGCGGAATTTCTCGGGTTTTTGCGTTTCTTATAGTTGATTTTGGGGCTTATCCTCAATCCAGTATACTTAATTCCCCATAAGAACATTAAACCGTTCTTGCCAGCGTATAGATATGATAAGGTTGAGGATTTCAAAGATTGTCAAAAGAGGAATTTACAGAAATATTTCCGCCTCTTTTGTATACTTTACTTCTAGAGTGCACTTAGTACAAAAGAAACGTATTGAGGTTAATATTTAGCAGTCATTGACGTTATGCTGTTCACAGGTGCCGCGATTTTTGTTTAACGTCCTTATAAGTTATCATACTGTTACGAACAAGGGGACAATCCCCGATGTCCCACTATAGACGACGACGAGGAAGTGGCTGACGCGCACCCGGTGCAAGCCCGGTGATAGCCGCCATGTAAATAGTGTAAAATACATCATCCGCATTCCACGGTTGATGTCCTGTGCCACGTTGAGAAGCCGATCAAGAACCAAGACGCGACGAGATATGACCAGCGAAGGCAGGTCGCCCATGCCGTGTCCCTAGCCTTTTCGTCTGGCATGGTTCTCAGCACCCTCATCGGTTCGTCGTGGCCTTGTGGGCGTCGATGTTCGGGGACCAGTCGACATCGGAGACAGCCATCGTCATTCGCCGTGGAAAGGACTTCAGTGTTTTTCCAAATCGCATCTCATCCTCATCGCACCTATCTATTCACGGTGACCGAGTTCGACCGGGACGGTCATCTTTGTCCGGGGGTGATGTGGCCAATCCCCGATGTCCCACCATATACGACGACAAGAAAGTGGCTGCCGCTGAGCCGGTGCGAGCTCGGCGATAGCAGCCATGTAAATAGTATAAAATACATCATCCGCATTTCATGGTTCATGTCCTGTGCCACGTAACAATACTATCCAGGTCCCGATGCATTACCCAGACGAGTGGTGATTCGTAAAAACAAACGTGTTGACAACATTCTTGAAATTAGTGGCATCTGTGATGGCAGCGATGGAGGCAGGGAGAAATACCCGCCGCGGTGGCTCAGTGGCTAAGGCATTGTGCTGCTGAGCACGAGGTCGTGGGTTCGATTCCCGGCCGCGGCGGCCGCTTTTCTGATGGAGGCGAAAAGCAAAAACGTCCGTGTGTACGAGATTTTGGCGCACGTTAAAGATCCCCAGGTGGTCAAAATTAATCCGGAGCTCTCCACTACGGCGCGCCTCATCGCCTGTGTTGCGTCTGCGCGTTAAACCCCACAATCAATCAATCAATCAATCAATCAATCAATCAATCAATCAATCAATCAATCAATCAATCAATCAATCAATCAATCAATCAATCAATCAGGCAGGGAGATGGTAAGAGTCATTCGTCGTTGGTGGTAAAAATAAATCACCGAATCAAAATGAACACTGGTGCGATGGTTTGGAACATCAACCTTAAAACGATGACCTGGGTGCCGTGATATTTATGATGGCGGGAAGATTAGCTCGTTCTTGACGGTATCGTAGAGTAATAAACCCTTTGAAAATGACATGAGCCAAAGTATTTCCAATGTAACTCCAGGTTAAACAATCCAGCGGTTACTTTCTTCCACGGAACGCCTGTATGGCGAGAATAATTAGTACGACTTCAAGTGTATTTTTCATATACGCATTTGAAGGGCCAGAAATTGAGCATGTACATTCGAGTATAGGCCCCACTAAGGATTTGTACAGAAGCAACTTGACAGCTATAGTTGCCGAGGAAAAATTGCGCCGTACTAATACAAGCATGCGGCTGGCAGCACTGCAAATTTTGTTTATAGTTGTGTTCTAGTTAAGGATATGTGAAATGTAATTTGCAAGATATGGGTACGAGGAGACACAATCTATAGTTATATTGTTCATTCTATACGTAGGAGAACCGGTTTTATATCAGAGCGTTCTACCTCCACCTGCCAACGGTTCCTTTCGTGGCGTGCGGGATAAGGAACTCCCGACGCGAATGGGGAGGGGGGTGGAGGGCGGCTGTTTCAACTTATGGAGCTCAGTGTAGATGGCGCGTTGAAGGGTTACCTAGCGTTCCAGCGTGCACGTGTCTGCGCGCAAAGACGGCCGCGTCGGCGGGATTGCTTGTGCTTCAGCGAAGGTTGTTTTGGGCCTGCTTTTGCGCAGCTTCACGTCCATTCCGCGGTTCCTTTGCACGGGTTTATGGACTTGTTCGATAGCGTCTCCTAGGCAACCAGGAGCAGACTGAGTTAAGTGGTGGTACGGCAAAAATAGGTTAAGGATTGGTTGAAAGCGGGAAAAGAAAATGTAGAGACCACGTAGAGGCATCTGACCGCTTGAGAAACGCTACCTTTTGCGCCCTGCTTCCCACGAATGGAACTCCGGTTTCTTAATTGGTGAATACGAATTCGGTTGTGAGGCGAAAGCAGCAACTGGTTCTGATAAAGAGCGATTATTAAAGTTCCCTAAGCTTTCTCGCAATTCTCAAACTTACTAAACTGACTAGTTTAAAATGGGTATATATGCGAATCACTAAGATTACATGCAGAAGTGTTCCAGAGTCTGCGCTAGTGTCGCGGGGCGTTGTAGTCCCGAGATAGCAAGATCAGGATGGGTAGGCTGCGCTGTCTCACCCTTCGAAAGACGCTCTACTCCGTTTTCCTTCTGCCTACGCGCTGCAGGGCTATAGCGGCGGCATCCACCGCTAAAGCCCAGGCGTGGCTGACGCAGCGAAAACCAGTTAGGGCTAGTAAAATCTCTGTTTTCACTTGTAGCGACACCATCGCCATCATCATGAGCGCCACAATCATCATCAGCGGCTTGCTCGGTGGCGTCAGCAGTGCCACGCGCCACAGATCGAACATGACCGAGCGCCTGGACGGCCGCATGTCCGCAACGCTCCCCCTCTTGGCCGGGCTTACGCTCTCTCTAATAAAATGTAGGAGGCCACCGCACCCTACCGAGTCTGCTTCCTACAAGTGGTGACCCGGGAGTTCCGCGCCATATACCCGGCCAGCGGCACACCGACATGGCGACGTGGGGGGATACGCCCATACCGGTGTTCGACGCACGCCACGTCAGAGGATGGTTCTTCAATTTTGAGGCTACCCTCTGGCTCAACCACGTCACTGTACAGCCTCTCAAGCACCCCATCATCTGGAAGACGCTTCCGCAAGAGCTCCGCCGCGTCCTCGTCCTCCCACCGCCCGGGGCCACCTCCTACGATGACCGTCGCGCTGCCGTGCTCGCGCACTATGGCTTCGGGGACTACTGCTTTCGGCCTGCAGCAGATGAGGTACCGGAATGGTCCGAGAACGCTTCGCCGCAGCCTGCAGCACACGAGGTACCCGCAAGGCGTGCACACGCTACGCCGCTCCACACAGTCCCCTCCGTGCAACCCAGCATGGCGACGTCCTCCACAATCAAGGCCGACGACCTGCTCTACATCTGCAGCACGGCAGCCCCACCTTCACCGACCGGACTTGAAGCCGACTATATTTCACGCGCTTCCCGACCACCTCCCGCCTCGTCCGCTAGTAACATACCGCGAGACGGTGTGGGTGAGTCACAGAGCAGCGAGGCAGCGACCTCCATTCCGCCTCGGTTAGCACCACCGCCATCTACATCCACTGCAAACCCTCCCCTTACAGCGATCTACGACCAGTGCTCCAAAACATTGCCAGCTAGATGCCAGGCTGTGCGGAAGACACAGTGCCCCCCCGACGAAGCGGTCATCGTCGCACCCGCCAGCAGCAATCACGAAATTTCTGCTCCCGTTTTCGGGAATGCATGGCAGCACCGTACCTCTACGCTGTGCGATGCCCTCAGCTGCAACAAGACTGGATGCAACTGCCGTGCCTTCGAGTGAACTGCTTTACTACAAGGAACCACGTGGGGTAGTAGATTCTCTCAGAGCAAAGATGGACATTCCCAAACTACCTGCGACCAAAATTTTGACGGGTGCATTAGGTCAGACCAAAGACCGCAGTCGCAGTCCGAGCCGTCCACCTCGCCCACTCTCGCCTAGTACGTCGCTTACAGACGCCGCGTATTCTACGCCGAGTCGCCAAAGCCGCATCCGAGCGCACAAACGTCGCGCACCTCGTGGACGCATCATCGCTCCGCATCGACCAGCCACTGCCACGACAGTGCTGGCGTCGCCAGCTAAGCGCAGGCAACTTTTCGCCCGCTGTTACCGACGCCTACCCATACGACTGCGCAGATCATTCTCCACCCGGTCACCTGCTTCATGTTCCTTCACACCTGGAAGGACCCGGCACTGTAAAAAACCACCACGAGTGCCAGTGTCACTTCGCCGGACTCGGGACCTTAGACGGGCATGGCCTGACTGACTCCGCACACGTCGTCTGGCCCCGTGCAGAGAAAGCGCTGCCTGCATCACACGAATGCCAAACCCTCACACTCCGTCTCTATTCGACCACGTTGTGATCCGGGCAGTGCTATCGCCATATGCGGGGCATCACCTTTGCTTCTGGGTGTGCCTGTCAGCATCCACATCGAAACGCGTACGTTTCTGCGTGCGACCTCTGCGCCACTCCCAGGCAAGGCCCCCCGAGGGTAATGGACATACCGGAGGCCCTTCCTGGACCAACTGGGACAGTACGAGGACATTGACCGTGGACAAATCTTACCGATCATCGGTGTTGTACATACCTGCACATAGTTTTCACATATTTCTCATAACCCGCTACGCGCTAGGGGGGAGCCCTGTAGCGACACCATCCCCATCATCACGAGTGCCACAATCATCATCAGCGGCTTGCCCGGTGAGGTCAGCAGTGCCACGCGCCACAGATCGAACACGACCGAGCGCCTGGGCGGCCGCATGTCCGCACCGCTCCCACTCCTGGCCGGGCCTACGCTCTCTACAATAAAATGTAGGAGGCCACCGCACCCTGCCGAGTAGGATTCCTACACACTCTTTGTAGAGCCACATGTGTGAATTCAAGTCACGTCGCGTGGGGAATTGTAGTAGGTCTCGTTGAAAGCTTTACTTTCCAACCACCTTTACAGCGTGAATTGTAGTCAATTTTGTTTTCTAACAGCACGAAAAACACGCATTTTCTTACACTTTTAAAGGATAAGATTTCTGTGTGATGTAGTGCGCCATGATGTAGCTATGCTAATATCGCACTGAACAGCAGCGCATCCTTATAATGCTGCCCTTGGTGCTAGTATTGTTTAGTTAAGGGACAAAGAAAAAGTTGTGTGCTCTTAGCTAACTCAATTGACTACAGATATTTACTGTGACGGAGAGAAATTCTGAACTCCACACCTCTTATCTGGCCTAATTTTGAATCTTAAATATGCACAGAATTTTTCAAATTATATTAAATATTTGGCCTGCTGCGTTTTAACTCTACTTTCAGCGTAGCAGCGATAACTGATTTTTTTAGTGACATACACTCAAAACAAGAAATTTGCACAAGAGATTGTTTAAATTTGTGGTGCTGAGCCCAAGGACGCGGGTTCGATCCCAGCCACGTTGGCTGCTTTTTCAATGTAGGCGAAAAGCGTTTGTCCATATTTACACGCGCTTTAAAGCTACTCAGATGGTGGAAATGAATCTGGATAGCTCCATTCGGCGCGGCTCATAGCCAAGGCGCAGCTTCTGCACTTTCAATCCCCAACGAACTGCTTTAGCTTTTAGGATTGATGCATCGGCCTGCATGTTCACATGTGTACTTTTTTGCGAAATTCTTCAGCCTCCTTTGATTTGACATTAGAACCCGCCTCTCAACCAAATTCGTTATTTATTTTTTTCCCGAGATATTGTATAGGCTATTGCACACACCCCAACGCAAACTATGCCACTAAAGAAGTGCATAATACTCGTAACAGAAACACCTGCTGTGGTAATACTATTATGAAAAGTAAAATAAAGCAGTTATTGGCTATAAGTTCTCATTTTGTGTCTGTCTTATTCGATCCCTTATTCTTTCAGGGCACAGTTCATTTAGAATGCTACTGTCATAATAATGAAAAATGCAAAAGCGGTTGCTGCTTGTACAATGACACCGAGGATATTCCTGTGTGCAAGCCGAGAAGCAAACAAGGGGGGAACTGCTCGGTGGATAACAACCAGTACCCGAAAAATTCTTCTCTCGATATTTACTACGAATACTGCCCATGCGAACAAAACCGTAAGAAATTTTGATGAGTGCATCTTCGCTGTGTTATAGTTGTCTGAAATCTGAATTTATACAGCACTGGCCGAGCCTATTTCAAGCATATATCCACGAAAGAACAATGAATGTTTCGTAGCATTTCAAATGTATTTTAAATACAATACCGCTATTATAGCGGACATAATCAGAATTATTGCGGCAATCAGAGCTAATGTGTCCCAATATGTGCATATACCAAAAACGTCGAAAATATCTTTATTCTTTTTCGTAAAATTATAACACTTTCTGTGTATAAGGGAGTTGCATTTCCTGTGCTTATCACAACACGAATACTTGAGGCTGTTACCATACCATCGCAAAATCCTCTAGTCCAAATCATTGCCTCCCAGTATAACTCCAATATTGCAGAAACGTGTTCACTGCAACTACTGCAGTAAAATATTCAAGAATTCTTTCAAATACTAGTTGTAAATGAGGAAGACAGATCCCTAGTTCAAAGTACCTCAAACAAGTTACCAGCCTTTATGAAGTCCATCAGCGATAAAAAACCCTCCTGATTGGTCACCAACATGTCAGGCTTCGTTGACCTTCGGGCCTTGGAATATTTAGAAGCTGTTGTGTTTTGTACTCCTACGTGGAGGCTGAACACAAAAAAATGGCAGCGATTTAGCTGAAAAAACTTTTATATGCAAAGCGGAAGCTTTATTTAGCTCGGTTACGTCATAGTTTCAATTCGTTTAATCTTTGATTAAGCTGAAATTATAATGATTAATTATGCACCCATCGTTAAGGCAGCTATGACGGCTGTGCCTAGGTCAGTGGCTAGCCATGATTGTAATTAGGCGTCGGTAGACACGCATCGCTAGCCACACGGGAAGTCTAGGGTTGTGGTGCCGCTTCCAGAACTTTGCCGGCCACGCGCTTTGCGCTTACACAGTCCCCGACGCTAGAATCGCGCGGTTGGTATTCCAGGCACTCTCTAGCGCAGCAGCTAACCGGCGATATCCCCGGGGTGCTCAAGCGCTGCTTGCCAACCAAGGGTCAAAGACACCCGCTCCTGCGCAATGCTTAAAGAGGCCCAACCCTCGCCCTCATCTATGGTAGAGCTCGCACTGACTAGGCACATGCGGCGCTCCTCTTAGCCTCTTCATCAGGCGCACTGCGATTCACATGGTGAGGCGGAGACTGGCTGCCAAGAGTGCATGCGTGAAGCTGGCGGCGGCGGTGCTCGGCGCGACCAGTCACCTGATGCTTTGCCAAGGCTACAGCGCCACTGCAATGAAATGGAGTTCAAATCTTTGGCAACGGCGAAAATCGGCCCAAAAAGGTTAGTAAAGCCTTGCCTTAAAATGCAGCACCTTCTACTCCGTAAACAAGGATGGCTAGTGAAGCTGGGCACAGTTAAAGAATTGCAAGAAACAAAACGCGCCTGTTTGCAGTTTGCGATTGAGCATACACATTATCGGCGAAGTTGTCGCTCGGAAAGCCCTTTAAGATGAAGATTAGTTGGCTCACGTCGGCATTTTGAGGGGGAAAGTTGCTCTCATTCGAGAGCGAGGCGTTGCTACTCTAGCAGCTTGAGCGGGAGGAGGCCACGGTGACGGCTTTATGTTCTGCGGCAGTGACTTTCCGTTGTTCTCGCGCCCATTCGGGCTTCTGCGGGCACCAGTGCACCTTCATTACCACTCTTCTTCTAAGCGAATGACACGCGGCCGTCTTATAGAGTCTGAAGAGTGCAACTGGTAATAACGGCGCTAGTGATGTCCGATTCCGCATGTTGTATAAGAGGCATAGGTGCTCGCAAGTGTATAAAAATTGGCCGCGTTTCGGCTCCTTTTGTTGGAAATGCCGATGAACCACGATAGCCGACTGGAGCCGCTTCGAAGTAAATGCCTCCTTTTTCTTTACCGCTCATGTCTCGTTACTCCCATTATATCCGGCTGGAGGCTTGCTGAAGTCAATTTAAAATTACTGTGTTCTACTGCTCCAGGCTGGGTGCCCCGTTTCCAGCGGTGCGGTACGGCGGAGAAGCGCGTTAATGAAGGCACCTTACTCAAAAATTTATAGAACCATGTTGCCGCACTCCACAAGCGTTCCAAGCGGAGCGTGAAACGGATCTAGCGGAATCTTTAGTTACTGTTTTAATTTGATTTCTTAAAGCTGCCAGGAGCTATTGTAGTGTGGACAAGAGCAGATGACCGAGTGAATGTTTGGGCAGTTGATGTATTATTTCATTTGCTATCGCAAAAAGCAAGTATCCCTAAATTTTTTAATATAGGAACACTGCAAATATGACAGATGTATTGAGTTTCTGCCTTATATTTGCGTATTTCTTGTTCTTGGTTAATAATGTTGACAAGTATGAAAAATGACACCGGACTTAGAAGTTTAGATTTGGATGTGGGGATATGACTATTGCGCGGCTATTGTTTCACTTTGGCCCGCTGGCTGACTCAAGTCACAGACCGTTAGACAGACCAAGAAACAGACACAGACAGACCAATATTTCTGCATTTAAGTAACCCAAAAAGGCTATCGTCTTTACCAATTGTAAAGCATTTATCATCGGGGTCTAGAAAAGTGAGAGAGCGATGCTGTGTGCAGTGACTTCCCAGGAATGAGACCTGGATGGGGCAAACATACAGATTCGCTGTAAGAAGCGAGGTTTCTACTGGCCTTATTATGCACTACCGTGTTACGCAACTTCTACAAAGACACAACAGGCTCGCTGTCTACCCATCCAAGCCTTTGCCGTCATTGCTGGTGGAAGAGTATTGCTGGCGGCCCTTCGTCTAAAAAACCTCATCTTACAATTTACGCCTAAATGGACGCTATTAAAATGCCCGTCTATAACAGATCATTCGCCCAACCATCTGGTACTGTCATTATGCCATTGCCACTTAGGAGGCGAGCGAGACAAGGCACACAGGAGTTGGGCTTATCACATTGTCGTCGATGAAGGAGATCTACATTAATGCCAGACTTACCGAATTCTCTTAGTGGCGCGGACATCACTCAATGTCATCAAAGTCAACCAATATCAACCTCGCAAGCTGCCAGGTACCAATCCCTGGTAGAGGCGGAATAAAGCGAAGCTTTCCATGTCTCAGTGATGATGCCGGGTGGGCGGAAAGACATAGAGTTCAGACAAGCCAACATTACACAAGCGCCCCCAAAAGAAAACCCTTCGTGAGAATCGAACCTGGGTCTCTCCGTTATGAAACCGCCGTCTATCCGCCTTCACCTTTCCCACACGACGATTGAGCTGTGTCTAGTGACTATGGTAAATCCTTTGCACGTCTACTACAGATACCACCAGGCCATGCTGTGCAAGTGAATCGTAGTCGATGCAAGTGGGAAAATGTGAATGATGAAAATTTCTCTGCTCAATAAAAGCAGCCTCATTAATACGTTCCTCCATCTTGAAAGACGATTCTGTCATTTGGAACCGCCGAGTTCTTTCTTTCTTTGCGGTTTTTATCCGCAACTATATACAGAGGGGGAGACGTCATCGGAGGTTTCAGTTACTGTTCGCCTATATTCTAGTTATCATAAGAAGAGAACGGTTGTATTGTATGTTTTTGCGCGTGTCTTGTTCAACGTAACTCGTGCGCTGCAGAGAAGTATACTCTGTTGCATGCTTCAATCTGCCCAATGAAGCGCGTATATATGAATATGTATTTGGTGTTCTCTGAGCGAAGCAGCGAGTTTGCGCCTTTAAAATACACGCACACACACGCGGCATGTGCAAGTTATAAACTTTGCCGAAATTATTAAGCTGCTTTGCAGCAGTTGACATTTATAAGGCGGCTAAGACGTACTTTAGTAATGTCCTTCGAAAGAAAACAAACACTCACTTCTACAAAGAAACCGTGCAAAACATGGAAAATTGCGAGAGTAAGATATCGCAACTCAAAGAAGAAATTTCCGGAACCCCTTTTTAAGTTGTCTGCGGCACTCAAACCGCTTTCCCGAACATCGTGTTTTGCTAATCTGAGACGCGCAGCACATTTAAAATCGCCAGTGACTTGAATTCCAAAACGAGTAAGCCCCTTCCGGTTGCGCCTGAGCTGTTCCGGGCACCAATACCTGATATAGTGCTGGGGACGTCATGGTATTTTGTGAACACGTGTCGTTATGACACGTGCATTTGGTTCGCAAAGCGTCGCAAAAACGATGGTTTGTTCAATTCTCAGAGATCAGCGCGCTGCGTTGTAGTAAGCGCCATATTTAAGTGTGTAAAAATCATCATCATCATCAGTCTGTGTACGCCCACTGCAAGGCAAAGGCCTGTCCCAGAGATGTACAATCATCTCGGTCCCCCGCTAACTGCGACTAACTGATCCCCGCAAAATTCTTGACCTCATCCACCCACCTAACTTTATGTCGCCCCTGCCTACGGTTGCCTTCCCTAGGGATCCACTCTGTTACCCTTAATGAAACGCTTATCTTGCCTTCGCATTAGATGCTCGCCCACGCCCATTTTTTCTTCTTAGTTTCCAACATATCTTTAACACGCGTTCTTTCCCTGACCTATTCCGCTCTCTTCGCGTGCGTAAGGTTACACCTGTCATCTTCCGTTACATTGCTCGCTGAGTCATCCTCAATTTAAGTTGAATGCTTTCTCCAAGCCTCCAAGTTCCTGTCCCGTAGGTGAGTGCCACTAAGAAGCAGCTGTTATACCCTTTCATTTTAAGGGATAATTTTAGGGTGCCATCCGTTATTTCAGAATGCCTTCCGAAGGCACTCCACTCTATTCTTGCCTTTCTAATTATATCTGCCCCGTGAATGGGTCCGGGGTCACTATTTGGCATAAATAGATATATTGGCGTACCACTTCCAGTGCCTCGCCGCCTACCTGAAAATCTTCTGCTGTGCCGAGGCTTTTGAGTATAACTTTACTTTTACGAATACTAAATTTTAGGCCCACGATTCTACTCTGCTTCTCCGGCGGGGTAATCTTACTTTGAATTTCGTCCCGCGAGTTACTGCGCAAGGCAACGTCATAAGCAAACAAATATGAGGCTACTGAGGGATTCTCCAAAAAGGCTTACGCCCACCTGTTCCCACTTTAATGTTCTGAATACCTCTTGCAAATATTGTGTGAATTACATTGAAGAGAATGTGTCTCCTAGTCTGATGCCCTTCCCTATAAGTATTTTACTGTTTTCCTTATGAAGTACTATGGTAACTGTGGACCCAATGTATACATCTATTAGTATTAGTACGTAATACTCGTCTACAGCCTGCTTTCGCAATGTCTGCATCACTACCGGTGCTTCTGCCAAATCAAATGTGTTCTCATTACCCATGAAGGCTATATGTAGGTGTCGACTACATTGCGCGTACTTCTCTATCACCTGAGTGATCGTGTGAATACGGTCGATTGCTGAATAGGCTTTACGAAACGCTGCTCGTTGATTAGAATAGCTGAAATCTAAAGTGGCAGAGAATATTTGTGCAATTACCTTTGTAAGTACCTTGTAGAAGGCTGACAGCAGAAGGATCGGCCTCTAATTTTTGAAGTACTTCATTTCACCTTTGTTCTCGACTAGGATGATGTTCACGCTCTTCCAAAATTCTGGAACACTCGCGGCCTGTAGGTATTGCGTACACAGGTTTGCCGGTTTCTCAAGTACAATTTAGCCACGCTCCTTCAAACGGTCCGCGGTTATCTTATCCTCACGAGGTGCTTTTACCCCTCGTATGTCTTTCAGAGACTTCTTTACTCCTTCTGCCTCTACTGGTGGGATGTGTACCTCCTCTGAACTACTTCGTCGCTAGGTATTATCCTGGATACCGTGGCTACTGTATAGATCTCTATAGAACTCATGGGCGGCTATAAATAATTTATACCTATATGAGATGACATTGCCTGCTTTTTTTTAAGGCCATTCATCTGATTTTTGTCGATGCCAAGACGCTTCTTCACTGCTTCCACGCTGCTTCCATTCTTTAGGGTGTGCTCAATCGTCTCCGTAATATACTTCTGTATGTCAGCTGTCTTACGCTAATTGACCAACTTCGAAAGCACTGCTAGTTCTATTCTGCCAGCTGGGGTTGAGTCTGTCATGCTTGGCCGTTTCTGAACTAAATATTTCACTCCTGGAAAAGTTTCGAGTATCTTGTATAGCGATCGTACCTCCGTCTTGTACTGCCCGCTCCGTGATAATACGTGTAAGATTGTCACTCGCTTCCTGTGTCGTCAGCTCCGGTTTATATGTTAGAGCTAAATATTGGTTCTAGAGCACGATCCTGAATTCAACTTTTTGTACTACTCAACGGCTTTCGGCCTCATTGACTGGCTTCATTTGTACTAGCTTGTTTTGTACCTTTTCAAATCTAGCGTAATTTGAGATCTTATCATACTAAAGTCACAGCACCTCTCCTTCCCGAACCTTTTCACATCCTGCACGATGCCAGGTTCATCGCGTAGTGTGAAGTCTGTTTCATTTTTATGCTCCCCATTTGGGTTATTCCTCATACACTTCCGGCTGTGCCGTTTGTCGAAGAAGGTATTCATAATGCGCATGTGTTTTTTCTAAGAACTCAACTAATATGTCCCGCCCGCAGGGGCACTTTGAGAGTTGAAGGTGACGGTAGCGGCGACACCGCGGACCCCGAGCCCATGTGGGTTGGACCCACCCACGCGCCAGCTGTGCGTGGCTTAGGCGTGTCCAAGGAAAAGGAAATCCTGGTTGCTGAGTTGACGCTGGGGTTGTTTGTGGACCTTTACGGCCCCTCAGCTGAAACAACAGGCAACTTCGGCCCCTGCTTCTTGCAGACGGCACCCCAGGACTGACCCGCCCTGGGGAAATCAGCTAGTCGCCTTTTCCTATCCTTCCTCTCTCCCCTTTCTTTTTTCTGTCACCTTTTATCCCTGTCCTGTCACCTATTCTTTTCCTGAACTTCCTTTTTTCCCCCTCAGGCGGCAAGGGTAACCCTGTGGTTATAATCAGCCTTGATTAGATGTCATGGGCTTATAGTAGCGCTGTATGGTTAGCGTGACAAAGTCACGTTCCCTTGTTGGGCTCCGTGGTGGGCGACCAGCACCGCTGCCGAACATTTCACTTCTCATAAATAAGAAAAAGCTTGACCCTGATTGCCCTCCTAAAAGGGGGCGCACCGAAGTTAATGCCTCGCAAAGTACGAACAGCAATCGTTCACCGACTGAGACGACCTCCCCGAAATTTCTGGTGATGCAATCTGACGACCTTCAGAAGCCCTTGAGGAAAGTGTCGCCGTTTGCCGTAGCCAGAGAGCTGAGGAATCTACTTGGACCAAGTTACAGTGTTAAAAAGCTGCCAACCGGGGATCTCCTTGTGGAGGTCGAAGCAAAATTTCAGTCAGATGGCCTGCTGTCAATGAAAGAACTAGCAACACACAAGGTTCACGTAACTGCACACCGCACCTTAAATACTAGGTTGGGGGTAGTGTCGGATGAAGACTTGATTGATGTGTCTGAAGATGAGATTCTGGAGGGGTTTAAAGAAGAACAGACAAATGTTATTGCAGTGCGAAGAATAAAGATCCGCAGGAAAGATGAAGAAATTGCCACAAAACATTTGGTTCTAACCTTCAACTCCATCACCTTACCCGACAACGTACACCTAGGCTACCTGAATCTACGTGTGAGACCGTACGTACCAAACCCCAGGCGCCGCTTCTGCTGCCAGAGGTACGGGCACACACAGCAGTCATGCCGTGGAAAACCGACCTGTGCACTGTGCGCTAGCACGAAACATGGAAATGACGCCTGTGATGTAGAAGTCAAATGTGTGAATTGCAGTGGTGAACACCCCGCGTACTCCAGGAAATGCCCACGCTTCCGACAGGAGAAATAGCTGCTAGCGATCAAGGTGAAAGAGAATGTGTCCTTCCAGTAGGCCAAACGACGCCTGGCCTTCACTCAGAAAGGGTCCTTTGCTGAGGTAGCCCGTCAGGGGGCGGGGCTGCCTCAATTTCCGGCACTGGCGCAGTCCACTCAGGGGAACTGCGCAGAGCCACAGCCCCCTAAACGAGTCAAGCCGGCAGCCAAGCTCCCGGCCACCAAACAAACTGGTGTGGCTTCTAAGCCACCAAAAGACTGTGCAGGCCCCGCCCCTGCCACACCATCGACCTCGTCTCCTCGGGTGACAGTCGACGCACCTCAGAGGAAGACGCCTTCACGAAGTGGCACCGCTGCAGGTGCTGCTCCTGGGCGGCAACGACCTGGGGACCCCCCCGACCCTCGGCAGAAGCCAAAGGGCCGGGGAAAACCACCTGGTCCCCCTAATGGTATTTATGGAACTGAAGGAAGTGCAAGAGAGGTAGAGCAGGAGATGGAGGTGTGCCCTAGTGCCTTTGGGAGCATGTCTCCATCCACACCTACTTGACCTCGAAAGCGAAAACTCTAGAAGACACCCATATGGTGCAAATAGTTCAATGGAACTGCCGTGGATTATTGCACAATATAGATGATATTCATGCAATTATACACAAATATGAACCCAAAATAATAGCCTTGCAGGAGACAAATCTAACGAAAAGACATGACAACATCTTTCGCAACTTTCACCTCCTTCGAAATGACAGAGAACACTGCACCCGTGCCTCGGGTGGTGTTGCCTTGGCCGTGGAACCAGGCACAATTCTCAAGTCGATACAACTCAACACTACACTGGAGGCTGTTGCAGCACAAGTCTATATTAACAAGCTTGCCACTGTTGTGTCATTGTACTTGCCACCATCAGATCATGTGTCCTTACAGGAACTTAATGACCTCGTTGAACAACTTCCAGCTCCAATAATTATTATGGGAGATTTCAATGCTCATCACTACTTGCGGGGAGGTGAAAGAATAGATAGCCGGGGAAAACTCATTGAACAGTGGGTAACTACCAACAGCTTAGTTGTTTTCAATGTTGGAGATAAGACGCATTTTTCTGCAGGTAATGGAAGCTTCTCTGCTCTAGACCTTTGTGTTGGGTCGCCGGACCTCCAGATGGATTATGAGTGGAGTGCTGTGAATGATCCATATGGAAGTGATCACTTTCCTGCCTTACTGCGTGAAGTGCAAACCCTTCCTTCCCTCAAGAGCTGTGCACCCCGATGGAAGCTCGAGAGGGCACATTGGGAAAGATTTAAGGAGTTAGTTTGCTTTGATCATTTTCACAGCAAAATGTCCATTGATGAGGCAAATGCTTACATCTGCGAGGAACCTCTTACAGCTGCAAAAGTTGCGATCCCCCAGACATCTGGACGGATTCCCAAGCAACCAAAGCCGTGGTGGAACGATGCGTGTCGCGAATCCCGGACAAAGCAGAATAAGGCATGGGGTGTATTTAAACGGTACCCCACCTTAGAGAACTGTCTGAGCTTTAAAGCAGCCCGTGCTTCCGCCCGGAAAATCAGAAAGGTGGCCAAAAGGAATTCATGGCAAAACTTTGTAATTACAATAAATACTGCCACTCCAACAAAAAAGGTCTAAGACCATTTGCGTAAAATTAAAGGCAACTACAGACGGTTCAGCATACTACTTCTCTCTACAGACGGTGCGTGCAACTTACTGGAAACACAAGCAGATGTTTTAGGTGCCCACTTTGCAGAAGTCTGTAGTGATAAAAATTATACAAAAGAATTCCTGGCACATAAAAATACTGCTGAAAAGTTCAAGATTAAAAACTATAGCACTAACACAGAGCAATATAATAAAGAATTCACTTTGTATGAACTGAAGCGAGCATTAGCTCAGTGCAAGGCTACCTCCGTCGGCCCCGACCTTATTCACTGAGCCTTTCTGCAGCACTTAAGTGACGGGTGTTTAGAAGTGATTTTGGAGTTCTTTAACAAAATCTGGAAAACAGGTAGGCTGCCTAAAGCATGGAAAAAGGCTATCGTAATACCATTATTGAAAGACGGCAAGCCCCCAGAGTGTCCATCAAGCTACCGACCCATAACTTTGACCAGCTGTTTGTGCAAGACCTTTGAGGGGATGTTGAATTTTAGGTTGGTTTTTATTCTTGAAAGTTCTGGTTATCTACATAGGGTTCAATGTGGGTTTCGGCAGTTTCGGTCTGCGACTGAACACCTGGTGAGGCTTGAAACAATGATACGAGATGCCTTTGTTAGTAATCAGTTCTGCCTTGCCATATTTTTTGATATGGCAAAGGCTTATGATACAACCTGGCGTTATGGAATTCTCAAGGATTTAGCAGCAATAGGAATCAGAGGGCGAATGTTTTCATGTATTGAAGATTTTCTCCAGGAACGAACCTTCAATGTAAGACTTGGCAATACACTATCCCGTACATTCCCTCAGGAAAATGGAGTTCCTCAGGGCAGTGTACTGAGTGTGACCCTTTTTGCCATCAAGATAAATTCTTTGGCAAAGGTTATTCCCCCTCCAGTAATGTACTCCCTTTATGTAGACGACTTGCAAATCGCTTTTCGCTCCTGTAACCTCTGGATCTGTGAAAGGCAGGTCCAAACTGCGGTAAATCGGTTACAACGATGGGCAGATGAAAATGGTTTTCGTTTTTCTCCCGAGAAGTGTGCATGTGTGTGCTTTACACAAAAACGAGGTATGCATCCCAACCCTGATATAAAAGTTAAGGATGTACCCGTTCCAGTACACTGCGAGCACAAATTCTTAGGTGTCACATTTGAATCGAAATTGACATTTGGAGCTCATATAAAGAAGCTCAAAATGACCTGCATAAAAAGGTTGAACGAACAGTGCACGAAGAATGCTAAGAATGCAGTTAGACGTTAAAAAGTATATATATACATATATTTATACATATATATATATATTATATATATATATATATATATATATATATATATATATATATATATATATATATATATATATATATATATATATATATATATATAGGGAGCAGTTGAACTTTTGAAGATGGCAAAGAACACAAGAAAAGAAAACTTTCAACAAGGTAAACGCACGATTGTTGCCAAACGCACGACTGGCAACAATCGTGCGTTTACCTTGTTGAAAGTTTTCTTTTCTTATATATATATATATATATATATATATATATATATATATATATATATATATATATATATATATATATATATATATATATATATGTGTGTGTGTGTGTGTGTGTGTGTGTGTATGTAGCGATTCAGAGTAAGAAATGAGGGGCTCGTTGAAATAAGACAGAAATAACGGTTGGCAGTCAAGAAAACCTCGGAAAGCAAAGGGGAGGATGTGGTAGGTCATTGAAAGGATAAAGAATTTGGCAGGAAAGAAAGTGGAGAAAAAATTCCCGCCAGGTGGGATCCGAACCCACGACCTCCAGAATAACGGTCTGGTGCGATAACCACTACGCTACCAGCGGGGCTATTTTTCCCCTCCACTTTCTGGGGTATTATGTCAATGTAATTTTTTCCTGTGCTTGGGGGTGGTAGCCAGCGCCACTCCGACTTCTCGGGGTGAAGGGGACCTTCTTTTTAACCCACGGGCCGTGACTCGGAATTGTAATCGGAATTGGTGTCCTAAGAAGAGGCACCTGAGACCAAGGAGGTTAAAAAAATTGCTGGAGTGGAAGTCACCTATACCAACCAATGGACTCAGCTGAAGCCGCCGGCGGCCATCTTGCTCGGGGAAAGAAACCAGATGCCGATTGCTTTGCAGCAGTATTTGCCGACTTTCCCAACGGTTTTAAATTACGTAACGGATTCGCATGGTCTAATTCAACACTGCGAGCCATGTCCGACGTCTCCGTATTGATTCCTACCACAGAAATTTCGTTAAAAGTCAGATCTCCGAGTACAGGGACATTGTTTTTTTCACCTTATAGCTCGGATATGCAGCTGCCACGAAGTAAAAAATACATGAGAACTCGTTTATCTTCTTAATTCTGAACTGCTCACATGCAGAAATTGATCGTGAAAGTTCTAAGAACAAAAAAAAGAACAAAAAGCAATAGAGTTACGACTGTAATGTGAAAAACAGGAGTCGTGACCAGAAAATGCAGCATTTTCTGAAAAACAACAGGAAACACCCAGAATTATTGTGATAATAGACATAATGGAGTGACAAAAAATCGATACAGAAAACTTTCTTGAGTGTATGATAGCAAACACTGCTATTACGTTCATTGCATTGCTGGCCAACCTAACACACAAATAAACTGCAAAAAAAGAACCAACAATCTTTCTGGCAAATCACACCATGAGGTTACATTGCCAGTGACATGAACTACCGAAAAAAAGATGAACCAATTTGTATTTTTGGAAACAAAGTGTTCATTTTTTGAAAGAAGACAGACTTATGATACCAGACGTCAATTAAACTGCTAAAACATACTATCAAATGGCACACAAAATACACTGACAAAGGACAGTGACTCAACAGCTTTCGGAAGCCTAGCAGCAAAGAAATTAAACATTGAAGGCGCATACTACGCGACACAATCAAACGAGCATGACCGCAGTTTGGAATCAATTTGCACGCGTACAAGTTACGTGTGCAATGTGACTCCCGGGGCCGGGTTCACACTGTTTGTATAACCGCAAGCCACACACGAACCAACCATACTTGTTTTGATCTCGTTACGTGGCGCGCACACGAATCAACAACACTTTTTCGTGCACGCAATGAACGCGCGCTGCAACAGCTACGCGTCTTCTCCCCTAGCAAGATGGCGTCGTGCCGGCTTCACTTTACGGGCGGGGCCCCTTCCACTCCAGCAATTTTTTTAACCTCCTTGCCTGAGACCGGCACAGTCGCGCTCGGCCCAAGGCTTGAGTGGAGCGTATACCGAGCCGGTTTCTTCAAGCGCAAACCTATGGACAGTGATTGATAATCCGTATCCATCGGAACCTCCATCCCCAGGCGGAGAAGGTGTTACGATTCCGCACGCCGCTACCTTGTGCGCGTGTGAAACAAATTTTGTAGAGTGCGGAATGCCTTCGTGTGTGGTGGTAAAGCCCGCGCTCCCCGAAAAAGTTAGGACTAGCTGGAGTGTGCCTGTCATGCGTATCTTCGTTGGCGATGATTCACGCCATCTGACGGCGGAAAATCTGAAATAACACTGTTTCTAGTGGTGCCCTGTTCATATATGTTTCTGCGGAGAGACGTCGACGGTTGAGAGTTATCGTTTCCGCTCCCTAAGACACAATGCGCGCCAGCTATCACAAGACCGGGGAGGGTGATTTTGTTCGGGGCGCCCCAACTCCCAAGAAAGGCTTTGAAACGTTCGTACGTCTGTGCATAAATTCCGCCCTTTCAGTCACCCGTATGATAATGCTTCAGGCTTCCGTAAGGCACCTTGCTCTGCCCGGGCAATCCTATAAGCCAGCAAGAGTGTAATGATTATCTTGGCTACATTCATCTCAACACACATTAAACATTTCTTTTGTTCTCCGATCTTCTTAGTGAAGAACACAGGCAGCTCATCTGCTCGTAGCTCGTTTGCCATGCTACCACTACATGACGGAAGCAACGAAGCTCAATAAAGGGATGCTTCCGACAATGTAAAACAAGTAATCTTAGATAGAGGTTAAGCTAAAATACATTTTGGTATTATCCTACAAAACCGAATTTGTCGTGTCTGAAGTTATGTACAGCATACCACCTCAAAAATAACAGTACCAACCAAAGATTTTATTAGTAGAGTCTTGTGGAGGCTTCTGCACAGAAATAAGTACACACTTACAAAATATGCTCCGTAAAGAAACACCCGATTCTAAATAACGACTGAAATCTATGTCGTGAAGCCATATGCAGACGGCGTGGCTGTCGACGCATTTCCAGAGAGTTACAACACAGGAGGAGTGCTCGTTCGGCACAACCGAAGGGTTAAGCTCCACCTCGCGCCCATCCACGTGCCGTTAGGCAAGCTGGAGCCCGGTAGCAATGTGCACAGTGCGAGTCAGCGCGCCAGTGTCATGGTGCCGTGCCCTGTTCCCACCGCCCGGCTTGTGGGTCATCAAAGCACGCTCTTAATTGCATTGTTACAGGAGACCACTCTATTTGAAGTGCTTTTTAATCGATGTTGAAGATGCATTTTACCCGGTCCCTCATGCACAAACGTTAAAAGCAGTTGTTGAGAAATGTATTGAGGTTAACGTTGAAGTAGCGTTCCACAATGCAAGAGGAAGGACTCTGGGTAACTTCTTAGGCCTGCTAGAATTTTACCCCAAGGCTACCTTTATTAGCTGTGAGGATGAAACTAAGCTGCAAAAAAGGGCATCTTCCTAGGCTCGTGTGACACCCATTTTATGCAATATATTTTTACCCTATGCTTACCGTGCTCTGAATGAAGTACTCGACACCGCTGTTGTCAAGGGTTTTAGATACGTGGAAAACTTCCTTGTTCTTTTAAGAAAGGGACCCGGTCTTAGAAATGATGAAGCCATTGCTGATATTTAAGGGCGTTTGAGACACATGGGCAAGGTTTCACAGTCCCGCATAAAAATAACAAAATGCAGTTTTTAAACATCACGATCAATGTTTTAGATAGCCATGTATGTTAGAGCTACCACCTATAGTCGAAACAAGTGCTGAACCCTTAGTATTCTGCCCACTGGAAGACCGCAAAAGGAGTGATAGCCAGTGACTGCATCAGATTATCACTCATATATTCCTGTCCACATTGTATGGTCAAACGTTTCGCTGCACAGCTGTCTCGTTTGAAGGCTACATTTTTTGCGGTGTCGGTTGTGACTGCAGTAGCGGAGGCTTTATTATTGAAGTATAAGTTCAGTGAAAGAGTATATAGAGCCGCAGAGAGCCAGTAAGCTTGTGGTAGCACTTTATGTTCACAGAACCTCCCACAAACTTAAAGAGGTCGTCAACATGTAAGGAACCAAGATGGTAATCTCAGCCGCGGTGAAACTTGCAGGCATGTGCTCACGCATCGCAAAGGAAATCCAGAAGCGTAAAGGATGTGCCAAGAAGCACGAAGACCTCTATGTGGACTGCAAAGTTGGTGTGGTGCATCAGATACATTTGAGGTGTGGGAAAGTTTACGTATGGCAGAGCGGGCGCTGCATGAAAGATCGTATGCGTGAGCATGACCTCTCTGTCAAAAACAAGACTTATGCCAACTTGCCGCTGACTGTCTGGTCTGCACGAGTGGCGGGAGTGTACCGCTGTTAAAAGATGTTAAGGCTCTGTGCAAATGCATTGACACGAAGGCGCGGGAAATTTTGGAGGCCTATCACATAAGAAAAAAGGGGTATGAACGCGCGAGTGACACATCGGTGCTGCTTCATAAACAAGACCTTGTATATCTTGACACCTGTGTGTAGAGATACGCTGGAGCTGCTTTTGTAGATGGCTGTAGAAAGTGCGCTTGAGTGACTTGATAACAAGTGTATTAATAGTTGTGTGATCTGCCTAATAAAAATTAGTTCATTGTTTGTGATTGTGCCGTCTTTCCTGTATGTGTTGTATTCCCACAAAGCCCATGTTTCCCACAAAGCCCATGTTTATTAAGCAAAAAAAGGCGCAATTTTTTAGAGCGCATCAGAGTTTGTACTTCATCCGTGCTTTTAGGTGCGGAGTACATTAGGACCGCAGAATGTCCGTCCATGTCAGTTCGCATACTATTTACAATCACCAAAAATCACACAGGCATCTGCAGCATTCGAGCCTGTGCCTGGTAGAGCAGACAGAGCTATTGCGAGTCCCATTGGACCACGACCGTGAGTTACTAACCGAGAATAAAACGGCTTACTCACTCGCCTGTAACGGGGCGGAGTACCTTAGGACCTCCCAATGTCCGTCCGCGTTCATCCGCGCCCACACCACCATCAAGCGAAAATCAAGCGAAGTTCGAATTGAGCCGCGAGTTTAGTTCATTTAGGGAATATTGAAGGTGCCACTTACGGCGCAAACCGAATGACGGTCACGGCGAAAATCGGAAGTCACTCGCGGTGCAACATGGAAGTCATTTACAGTCCCTGTACTCCGCCCCCTCGCCAACATCCACGGAGTGGAGATGCTTCCATTTTTTCTCGAGAGTTAAACAGAATTGTCTTGAAAAAAAAAAACTGCCTTTCGAAATAAACTTTCGGTCATGGTACACTTTCTCTTAATAGTGGCAGGTGTGTAAAAACATGAAATCTGTGTTTTCTGATATGCTGTGAAAATACAGACAATGACAAATATATATTTCTGTAAAATATTTTTCAGTGATCTGTGACAGAAACATTTGCGTGACGAAGCCAACAACACCATCAGCTCCAGCTTCTCATCGAGAGGAAAGTACAACGCAACCAAATACAATGGCGGAGAGCGATACTACTGAAGCGAACTGCTAACAACTAAACTTCCACGTTACGTGGTGGAATGTAATAAACTATGTTAAATTCCAGTTCTACGTATATGTGACTGCTGGTTGCAATTAAGGGACCATAATTTGGGAACACATATATTTATCGATTAGCCTGAAAGTGGTAGCTGAGGATCACATAGAGTTGTAATGCTACAGCGCAGATCTTGGCATCTAGGAAGTGCGTACGCTGTACTCGGAGCTATTTCCAAAGGCACATGCGCATGGTGAGTTTGCGAGTTCTTTTAAGCACAACGACAACTGGTCTGGCTCCGCAACATCGCCTCTTGCAGCAATGTCGTTGCTGAAACGTACTTAATGGCTGTTATAAAGATGTACTGTAAATGTGGTTTACAGGGGCCTCACTTGATGGTTAAACGCTGGTTCACGCAATAAAAACAAATATAAGAACGCGTTTGTAATAAAAAATACGGGTGTTTTAGAGAGAAAATCAAGGAGCGACTGTTGTTTACTATGCAGAGACTGGCGTATGGTATAGGTGTCGTAGTAATAGCGCTATACGGTACCAGACGTAAATCAACAGTAATAAGAGCACCTACAACACATTTTTAAGCATTGCGGATATCTTAGCTCTTAATTCCAGAAGAAGCGAATTTTTTGCGGAAAACGTACTTGTTCAAATGGGCGTAAACATTTGGGTTGTAGAACCAGAAGTTTTCTTTGTGTGGTGATACTGCGCTCCTCCACAAGGCATACATGGTAAAGCATAGAGTTTCTGAAGGTACTATGCTGGATGATCCGACTATACCTCCTTGGAGACGTACAGGAAAAAACACAGGTATCAACTTTCCATACTTTCGTTTTTATAGTGCCCATAGTAGGTGTCTATAGTGCTCATGGTTTGGCGCACACACATTGGATCCTCTTTAAGCTAGCTGATGGCCACTCAGGCAGCCGTTATCAAGCTACTGAATTTAACGACCTAAAAGCTGTACTTAACTTACAAGTGAGCGTATAAACGAAAAAAAAGTGGCGCACACCACCCGAATGTTTGTGCAACTAGTCATTGAGAAGCAGGTACACTCGTAGCAGCGCAACCAGCGACCCATACCCACGACGTAGCGCGTATAAGCTTCGGAATAGCAATTTATGTTCTTTGTCTATAAACCTTCTACATACGCAATATAGCAAAACGACCCGCTGTTTTTCGCTTTTGCCATCCTCAGAAGGTATGAAAATTTACGCCAGTGGTTTCACCATACTTTCTCTCCCTGGCTAGGCATCGTTTCAAAAGGTAGATGCGCTGGACAGCATGCCAAACCAGCTATTCGTCCTGCTAAGGCCCTTGGTCATGAAGCTTGCACACTGAACCACACTCAACTCTCACAAAAGCTCGAAGAGTCGATCCGGCTCGTTGGGACCGGCTAGCTCCACTCGGGGTCAGCCCCAGCCGCCAATCACCCAAACAAAATTATTTGACCTCATAGGGCAATCGCTTGGAAAGTGACTGAACATCGGCCACTGCTTCATGTGTTGTCTTAATTATCTACCTCGTTTTTTAGGTGCAAATCATCTCATTATCGGGGCTATGTCGCTCCCTCCCTCGTTGTTGTTGTCCGCCATCCGCACTCTACTGCGCATGCGCGTCTCTTCAGCCACGTCAGCGTTTGGGCTGATATCAGCGCTGTTCACTATAAAAAGACATAGTTAGGCGGCACCCGGTTTTGATACCACGACTCTGGCGGCAACGGGAGGTACGTGGCGCTCTTCCTACTGCGCTACAAACCGACACGGCAGCATGTGCTAGGAACACGCCTTATGTCCTTCACTCCTTCAACCTACGTCAAGAAGCTACTGATACAACGAAGGCACGCTAAGCTGAACGTCAACGGAAACCATGAACTGGAAACTAATGGGAACTTCAGTCGACCCAATGGCTGCTTCGCATTCTACTCAGGGTTCCCCTGCGGGAAGATGGTGTAATTTTTTGAAGTTCGCAATATATTAGTGTCATTGTCATCGGGACAAAAGAGTATTTGAAATGAGCTAAACTTGTATTTTGTCTTCGTGGCCCTTTGACCAGCCACCGAAGCGCTATAGGATCATTGGTGATTAGCAGCATGAGATAGATGAGCCGCTGTCTCCTGGAGCACAAAATTGTCACTGCTATATACAGCGTCATAGGAGGAACGCGAGCAGTTGGAACTGAGTCAGCTGAAACGCAAGCATCACATTTTGTTAACAAACCTGGCTTTCAGCTATAGTCAGTCATCCAGGCACGGCAAGCTTAGATTTATTCCATCTTTTCGCTGGAGTCTTTTTGTCTGGAAATAATGGGTAAAAAAGAGAAATTTATAAAAGCTCTTTAAAAGGAAACCACTCCTCAAGAGAAAACTATTTCGGAATAAATATTTCGTCGATGCATTCAAATGTTTCACAACGAACTACTGATGTACACCACAGTTTACCAAGGCAGCACAGGACTGTTCAGCCCAAATCAAGCCGGTGTACTTTGGCCGGTGATTTTCTGTCCGGCCTTTTAACGGCCTTTTGGCCATTTACGGTCGTACTCCCATGCCTCTCCAACGGCCGGTGTCCGTCGGCCGGTCTACCGGCTTACGTTCATGCAGCGAGATTCCAGCCGTAGGGTTCCGGCCGTTCCAAATCCACCCGTGTACGGCCTAAGTACGGCCACCGGAGGACAGCCGAGATGCGGTCGTTGGACTCCAGCTGGAATAAAGCCGCTGGAAATACGGCAGTGCTACGCGCATTGCAGTTTAGCCACAGTACATTAACCGTACTGAGGCCGGTCACTGGATGTCGCGCAAGCAGATGAGTCAGTCGCGCTGTGCAGCAGCACAAACCCAGCATTTTGGGTCCAATGCAGCCACGTCAGAGTGAGCCCACGCGCAACCACCAGCCGTCCAGCATTCAGCGCAGCATTGCTTAGTTATCAGCGTCAGTTGACACCAAAATTCATCTATTAAACAGTGCTCACATATCGTCAGTCCTTTAATAGCTGTGCCTCTTTTACTGTCGAATAGAGAAAATATGCAGTTCTTTGTAGAGCTGGAATAGATGTATTGTCCCTGTCGTAATATCTTCTGTGGGGCGGCTTACCTGCAATAAACGGGGAAGAAGGGGGTCGGGAGGCTGTTGAACTTCAGGAAGATGCAAGTGCCGCTTTCAGCCAATTTCATTTAGGCCAATCTTCCTGAGCACTTTCACGCTCTGACTAAATCAACAATTTTTAAAACGGTTGCTTGACCAGTTTTGTTGTATATAAAACCTGCGCGAATGCCTTTACGAAGCGTTTCGGTACTCCACAAAAACCGAGCAGCATTCAATATAATTTCCTTCACACAAAAGGTATGTCCAGTATTAGCCCAGTTTTTTCGCAAAGAAATTTTCTACTCGATCAACATTTCTGATGATCTTTCACAGGGCTGATCCTAAAAGAGATCGAACAAGTGCTTTCATTTTCAATCTATTGTTTATGTTGTTTTCATGAGTTACAAGCACACCACTTAATAGGCCTGAAGAACTTCACTTTCCTCTAATGTCGTACTACGGTAAAGTGAAGTGAAGTGAAAGAGACTTTAATGATCGCCGGCAACAGGCGTAATGTCTCCACTACGCCCGGACCGCGTTGCGAATGACGCCTTGCTTCAGGTGGCTGCAGTTGTATCCCGTTGTGTCCACGCAAGGAAAGGCGTAAGGCTAGAGTTTCATAATTTGTTTAAAACCAATAATATAGCAATGGTAGTATTCATACAGCAAAAGTTGCATACTGCAATGAATAAAACAATAAATATTACACTGGTCAAGTTTTAATGCGTGAGGTTCTCAACCCGTCGGAGGCAAACTTGCGGCTTCGCAAGCCTATTTATTTATTTATTTATTTATTTATTTATTTATTTATTTATTTATATGATACCTGCTTGCCTTTGCATGCATTACAGCAGGGAGATACATAACACTAATCATGAAATATGAGACCAAATAACAAAATGTTTCCACAAAGCGGGGTGAAAATCGTCATTATAAACAGTTTGTACAATCATACGTGGAAGATATTTACAATCTCGTATTGATCTAAGATAACATGAATCGCGCAAGGCGTCACCTTTAAAGTAAAGTTAATACCTTCCTTACAGCTGGCGGTCCTACTTTGGGATATGTGGAATGGCGCTTGGATATACTTCTCCCCGTCTATTACAGTTTTCGAATTATAGATATTACTAAAAAATTTCAACCTGAGGTTTCGCCTCTGATCTTTCCTTTCTTACTATTCAAGCTTACTGTTACTTTCCCTCATGCTAAGTTGACAGTGCCAATTACCTAATACGAATCGCACTGCCCTATTCTGCATGTTTTCGAGCGTATCAACCAGCTATTTGGTGTAGGGATCCCAGAAAACACATGCGTACTACAGCATTGAGCGCACATGAGTAAAATACGGTTGTTATTTTAAAGTAGATGGAGGTTCGCTGAACGTTTATTTCAGAAAGCCAAAAAACACGTACAGTCGAAACTTTTGTGTTGTGAACGTGCCTATTTGACCTCTATCCTCTCGTTAAATAAACGCCTATTTACTTATATTCCCCGGCCGTTCTTAAAGCAGTGTAATTTATGGTATACGTATTCAATTGTAACGAACGTTTTCTTTAAAGCTGACGTTAACACACTTTTTAACATTCAACGACTTTTCTGAATCAGCACACCAAGGTGTTAATAAATTAGAATCCTGCTGCAGGTATTCAAAATCACTTTCATTCGCTATAGTAGTGTAAACTACACAGTCATTAGCGAACATTTTGAACAAAGCTTTGAGGCCAATAGTTGTAACATTTATATATATTATACATAACAAAAACAAAAGGGGGCCCGCAACTGGCCCTTGGGGAATTCCTGAGGTCATGGGAGCTCATCCGGACGAACAACCATTGGGAGCGACCGACTGCTGTATTGGAGAAATATACTTGGCTATCTATGCAAACACCGATTCATTCAGTTTATAACCGGCAATGTACTAAGAAGAAGATGATATGGAACACCTCCAAATGCTTTTTTGCAGTACAAGGAAATACAGTCAACTACTTTAAGCTGATCTATTGCTACAGCCAAATCTTGCATGAACTCAACAAGCTGCGTTGAGCATGAAAGGCCCGATAAAATCCGTGTTTGCTAGGATGCTGGCGATTACGTTTAAACAAATGAGTCATTTCCGAAGTGTAGCTAGGTTCACCTTCAAACACTGCAACTAAATTATATTCCAGGTTTCGTCATTCACAACGCTGTGTTGTTATGGCAAATTTAAAATAACACGTGTTTATAAGTACACAGTCATAAAATATTATGAAGCAGGGCACAACGTTGAGCCTACCAATGCACGAGCTTACCCTCTGCTACGTTTATCAACAACAAAATAGTGCAGCAGTGTTTTTCGCAGTATGATTGTAAGAATAATAGCCGCCAACTTGCGCCTTTGCACGCCTTCGCGCGCCCTTGCCTTTCTTCGGTGGGGAGTCTTTGACTTGACATGGCGCCTGTTGAGCTCCTGCGTGGTGGCCGCTTGCTTGACGCCTTTTAAGGCCACTTATTTTGGTGAACCACCGCCACCTCGGGTGGAACATCTCTGCCGAGTGGTTGTCTCCAGTGGTCTTCATTTCTTGAGGGGCCGAATAGACTCCAGCTGATGCGTCGACGAAGCCGGCAGGCGAGGCGCGTTAGCGGCTGTGAATGTCGAGGCTTAGCTCATCCGTCGGTGTGGCACAGTCTTCCTGTGGCAATAAATGGCATTCCGATGGCCTCAGAGGTTCCCTGGTAATGCCCTGTGAGCCCTTGCACCTTGCCCGTTCACCTAGAGCACTCATTAATGTTTGACAAATGAAGTTTGTTAATTTCAAACGCAGGAACACCGAGCAGATAAAACGCGCGTTTGCATCATTTGCCTCCCTAACGGCTCTTTCTTCCCACAGGGAAAAACTTGTCCTACACCGGCGGTTCTCCTTCCAAACACGTCTGTGCATGAATTCTCGGCGCCCAGACCCGTGCCGTTGTTCAGCTGCACGCCGCTTACCGAAAGAATGAAGTATACCCTGATACCTTACGTCGGCTGGTCTCCTCTTGAACACCGGTTGCCAAAAATTCTGCGGCTGTTCGCTTGCCGTAATTTGCCCGAGGACCGCTCACCGAATGAAAATGCACATTTTGGGGCCGTGTGTCGGCCGGTATCCTGTATAACACCGGTTGCACGAGGAAAACGAATATTCTGCCGCCGGACGCGTGGTTCATCGACAAAAGAGCGTATACGAGGTTGCCGAGCTCCGGCCGGTCTCATTTCGAACACCAGGTGCCACAAGAATACATATATTCTGTGGTCGGTTGTTTGCTGTGCTTCAGCTGTACACCGCTTTCCGAAGGAAAAACGGATGTCCTAAAGCCGTACTTCTGCCGTTGTCTTTATCAACATCGGCAGCGGAAAGTGAACTCAATATCTCGCAGCCGGGTAGCTGCCGTTGTGCGTCTTAACACGGCCGGCCGCATAAATACTGAAGCGCTGGTTGCCGAATGTTCGCCGCTCATCGTATGATAAGTGGCTGCCAGAACCTGGATGCTGGCCGGACATGCCAGCAAGCGGTCACATACGGGCCTGTCTTGGGACACACTTTTTGTGCCGCCTGGGTAAACTCTACATACGGGTCCCGGTACGTGACAACGCATTCGTCAGAATCTCTGCACTTCATTGTAAAGCGTGCAAAGGGTGGTTATTCGCTTGTGAGAGCCTTACAGCAGAACAGGCACATTAAGATTAGAAGTGGCGACTCATCGTGGAAGCCTAAATTATAAGAACATCAGGATACACCTGTGTTGCCCAGCCTTCGGCAACACTACAGGCGTATTATCCAGTTTTGGGGGCAACAATCCAGAGGACACGCGGGTTAATAACATGAAAAACAAAAGCTATCACATTTTTGGCCCATGTGTTGTCTGGCAACGACCGTATATAAACTCGTCTCTCTGTTTTCATTGAAGAAACAGTTGATATAAAGCACTAGTGTTGTCTTCTTGTGTATCGTTTGTCTGCGCTTCAAATATAAATTACACCCTTGGTTTGAAATTTTGCCCCACAATGACGGTGCACGCTTACTGGAAGGTGCTGCCAGCTCACAGAACCTAGATGAAGTGTTTGAAATTTGATTGTGTTACCGTCCCGTGGAAATAAACAGACCTTTATAGCTTCAGGGTGTCATGCGGTCTTTGTAATCGCCCCTTGATGGTTTCAGTTCCGCCGCGTGATCGCATCAGAGGGGCGCGAACCTTGATTTTTAAATTTATCGGCGCTCCCTTGCAGGGGCAGCGGAAGTTGATGTCTATCTATATTGGCGCTGCTATTGGCTTGTCTATAACCGACGCTCATTAGGTATTCTCGCTGTCCTTGTTTACTGTTCCTAAATTTTTTGCAATTTGTTCCTTACTTCATACATTGTATACGTTTAAAATTCGCAATAAAGTAATTTGGCCATCTCGGAAAGTTTTTTGGAAGAGTTGGATGGTAGAAGCGTAAATTGTGATGTACGCTCTTCGCGAGACACTGATGAACTCGGGGTACTGAGATAACGAGGGAGACGCGGGTCGTCTGCCACCTCCCCACCAGTGCTTCGGGATGGAGCCTTTGGCCCCAATCAGGCGCGCGGATAGGCTTAGTAGGATTACGTCTCTTTCGTCCGAGGTGTTGCATCGCCACTGACGCCGGCCGTATGGTCCACGCCCTGAGGCACGCGTTGTTATTGTGGTAGCAGTACGCAATGAAAACGCCGAGCAACAGAACAGCATATATACTTGAGACAAAAGGTAGCAGTTGAAGGGCCAGCGGCAGCGAGGCCCTTCAACTATGAAGGGCCTCGCTATGAGTTTCTAGGAGCACTGACCGCTCGCGCCATAATGCTCACTGCGGTGCTTCGTCGTCTGCGGAGATGCTGCTACAGGACCGCCACCCCTCGAGTTGTGGAGCCGTGGAGAATGCCTGAAAGATACTATTTGAGGTCGTCTTTGGGGAAGTGGTTGATGTTGCGACTGGGGCAGCCGGTGAAGGTGAAACGCTCTTAGCATTCGTCTTGTTGGGCAGAGAGGCGCTCTTCAGTGACGGGTGGTTTCAGGCTTTTAACATAAATAGTGTCCTGTCCGTCATTCAAATTCACGGTGAAATGTTTATCACTGCAATGAATGACTTGAAATGGTCCGTCGTAGGGACGTTGCACTGGCTGGCGCACCAATTCAATGCGAATGAAAACGTAGGGGGACATCGGCAGCTCAGTGGGAACGTGGGTAGCCACACTATGCTGGCCGCGTGGTGCGGGCGCCCGAAGTGAGCGAAATCAATTCCGCCGCTAGGTCGTGAAGACGCTGGGATCGGGACACGGGGATGCATCCGAATGAGTGAAAAACTCTACTTCAAAGAGTACCGGCACCCCAAAGACGATCTCTGCGGGCCGGGCTTGTAGTGTAGATCCGGCTTCAAAGTAGCACGATTGCTCAGAAATATCCACGGAAGTGATGTGGACCAATGGGTAGCGTCCGGCTATGCCCTTAACGGTCTTGAGGGAGGGGTAAAAACCATTGACGAACCCGTTGGAAATGGGGTGGCAAGCTTTAGTGCGAATTCGGGAAGTTCCAAGAAGGATGAGCAGGATATTGAAGAGTATGTACTCAAACTGGCGACGGCTCTCGGTGGTTATGATTGATGGGCCACGAGTGTGGGAAATCCAGCCGCAGCTAACGCGTTGATCTGTGGATCTCGGGTAGAGGAAACGCCTCGGAGGAGAGAGGAATGCCTTTAATAATGCGGAGAACTCAGCCTGGCAGCTTGCCTGCTTTTCTACTCCATATGAACCGGTGAGGGGTGAAAGTGAGTAAGGGAACCGAAGACCGAGATTCATGCGAACACTAAAGAAGGCAGTAAACACACAGAAACTGACGTAGGCACGAACATACACACAGCCGGCAACAGCAGTACAGTTAATGCAAACGTCACAAAGTTTTCTTCAGGCCGAAGTCACGGAGAAATGACTCCAAGGCACTTGTATTCTCCGTGCTGTCATGGCGGTTGAGTGGCATGAACCGATGGCGTCGCAAAGATGAATTGGCGCATCAGCACGCATTCCCAAAGTTGTCTTCATAGTTTGCCGGGGAGTGTCAAAACGGGGACACACGAACGGTACATGTTGTGTGTCCTCCCGCACACTGCAAGCGCGACAGTGAGGGGAGGCAATTTGGCCAGTATTGTGTAACTAGTAGTTTGTAAAAGCAATGTTTAGGCGAACGCGCTGAACAATTGCTTCGCCTCACTCTCCCAGACCACACGGCGTTTGGAAGGTCTATTCGGTACAAAGGCTGATATATTTTAGGCGATATCCGTCTATATTATTTCTTGTAACTGCCGCGCGACAGAATTCGCAAGCGTTTCGCGTCAGGTGGAGAGAAGGGAATCGGGAGGATGACGCTAGAATGGTTGTAGGCAGCGCAAGCTCTATATCAGCCACCACATTCTCAATCACCCCACGATGCCCAGGTATCCCCTGTAGCACTACGTCCTGTAACAAGCTGGTAGCTTGTGCATGAAGAGTTTGCACTTCGTGGGATAGTTGTTGCCACTCAAATGAGGCCAGTTGTTGAAGTGCCGCAGTCACACAGAAGATTCTTGCCCCAGAATGTGCTGCAAAGCAGAACGCGTAGCCGCACGTTCGGAGGTAATCAAAGTTGTTTGTGGCCTAACCTGGCCGCAATTGTGGTCCGCGCTGATGCACTCCAGATTCCCCCTTAGATAATAACGACTCGGGGCAACACGCAAAACGATCGACGCAAGTTACAGGTATGTGTTTTCGTTTGATGGAGGCCACAGTCCCAAAATGTCTACGCGGAGGTAGTCTAAACGCTCAGTTAGGGGTGTAAACGAGTGGATTGACGCTTTGGTGTGCCGGTGAATCTCTGATTGCTGTCATATGATACAGCATCTGGTTCACTCGGGTACGCCTTTCTTGATGCCCGGCCAAATGATACGCTATGGCAGCAGGTGTTGCATGGGACGTATTCCTTGGTGCGATAGTCTAGAAAAAAACTGTGAACAATGCGTCGGAAATTAGGAGTAGTGGATGTGGGGAGGGCTTCAAAACATCGCAGGGCACCAGGACAGCAGACGACGGAATGGGTACTTCAGGAAGGTGCAGCGCGAGAGGATGTCCGTAAAGTGCTATTATTTCGGCGTCTTCTTGTTGCGCCTCGGCGAGTTTGGTAAAGTCGATGTCAGCCGTGTTGTGCTACCTCGAGATTGATGATGGATGAGGCGGAGATTGAAGAGCGAATCCGCGACAGCACTGTCTTGTCCTTGTATAAGCCGTATGTTCGTTGTGAATTCTGTGACAGAAGACAGATGGAGGGTTTTACAAGATGAAAATCTGGTAGCATTGGACCATAAAGCGATGGTCAAAAGTTTGTGGTCCGTCTTCATATAGACCCTATATGTAATTGATCCTTCAAGCAGTATGCCCCCTCCAAGAAATGCCGGAAGTGACGTACAGCCACGTACATTGCAAGCAGCTCTGTTCCGGAAGTGTTGTAGCGTGACTCCGCGGGTGACAACACGCGAAAAAAGAAATTGAGGGGCTGCGAGGCATTGTCCACAAACTTCTGGAAAACAGCTCTGACTGCAGCTTCAGAAGCATTAGTAATTAGGCAGAACGGAACTCCCAGTATCAGATGGACTAGTAGGGTGGCCTGGAACAGCTTGGTGCTGATATTTATGAAAACGGTTAGTCCCTCCTTAGATCAAGTTAGCAGATATGCTTTTGGTTTGTTTCCCTTGAGTATGTCTGGAAGGTGCCGGAGGCGGGCGGCGCGATTCGGGATAAAACGGTTGTTAAACTTTGAAAGGCCAAAAACTCGCGACGTTTGCGGACGAAAAATGGCGGCAGAAAGTCCGAGATTGCCTGTACTTTTGAGTGCAAGGTGTCCATGCCATTCTTGTCTACACAGCGACCGATGAAGCCCAGCTCAGAAGCGCCGACCACGGATTTCGCCCTATTGATGATAAGGCCGTATTCGGCGAGGTGACAGGAGATTTGGCTAATGTGCTGCATGTGTTGTTCTGCGTCACTACTGAGCACATGCCGGTCATCGATGTTAGCGCAACAGAAAGGTAATCCTTGGGTCACGGAGTCAAGGAACCATTGGAAGGTTTGTCCAGCGTTCCGAAGGCCGAAAGGCATGCTCACGTACTCAAAACGTCCAAGCGGCGTGAATATTGCCCTCTTCCGGATATCCGCCTACTCCACAGGAATATGGTGGTAGGCCTTAACAATGTTGATCTTGGAGAGAACTGTAGCCCCAGTGCAGTGGTGATGAGTCTGCGATGTGTGGAAGAGGGCAGCGATTGAGAACGCTGTTAAGAAAACGGCAGTCGCCGCTGGAGCACCAGTCTCCAGGTGACAGCTTGGCACCATGTGAAGTGGGGATACCTAAACGCGTGAAAACGGTCGCACGATTCCTAGCTCAACCTTGTGTTCGAATTCGCCCCACGTAATCTTGTAGGAAAGAGTCGCTAAGCGAGGAGCTCCAGCGTGAATTGGTGTACCAGAAATGACAATGTGGTGAGGTGCGTCATGTCTGACGGGCCGGAAAACGTTGGTAAGTCGGAGAAGAGATGGGAATTCCTCGAGAAGCCTCTCATAAACTGACTCTGACGGGGCGCTCGCGACTGACAATAAGGGTTTCCTTGATGCTACATCAAGCATAGATAGGTGGGTTGTTGCATAAATAAAGCAGGTGCTGTGCATACCATTTACCAAGTTGTAGCGACGGAATCCATGCAAATGTTCACCTGAGGCTCGTATTTAGGCACAGCAACTGTTCTTCATAGGTGGCGATGGGAGTCTTCTTCGTGGCCTGTAAGCTTGGTATCGCTTGCCACAACAAGCTTACAAGCAGGGGACCCCATGACGCGAATGTCCGCGCAGATGTCTTCGAGAAAACGCACTCCGGTGGTTTTGTCTGTCACAAAAAACAACTGCCTGACATCAAAACCGACACCACTCGCCGCCTCTAGAAATGCGCCGGGGTGCTTTCCTCAGCCGTGGAACGAGCCGCGCATATGTGCGCTGCTTTCCGAAGGTACAGCGTTACCAGCGCACGCCTTGCCTTGATGGTGACGACGAGCGGCGGTGCAAGAAGGAGCATCCACGTGAGTGACAGCGCTGGCGTCGGGTGGAAGGATCGGTGATCTTGTCTGAGAGCTAGCTGATCTCACCGCTGAATTCCTTGCGCAGGATCCGTAGTGGGTGCAGGTTTATTTGGCCTGGAATGTTCCACGTGTGGGACGTTCCACAGGGAATATTTGAGAGTCTATATGTCAAAGACGGAGTCAGTCAGAAGTTGAGCCAGCTGGGAAATGGCTAAAGTGCCTGCAGTCGGCAGCCCCATGCCGGTAGAGGTAAGGAGGCGTTAAAGAAAAATCGTTCGAAGCAAACATTGATCGAATGTGGACTGCTTGACTCCAATAGGCTGTTGGCGACGAATAGCTGGGAGGGCTTCCGACCACCGAGCTCTTTGGATTGTAGAAGCTGCAACCATCGCTGTCGCGGCATTATGGTCCGCCTAATCAGTTCACTCGTGAATGTTTCAAACGAAACTGTCACCGGTGGTGAAACAATCAGGTCGCGAAGCTGGGTTGCGATGTCGGCGTGAAGCGCAGACCCGAGGTGAATAAAGTTTCCACTCTGCGATCTGATGCGCGCTATGATAAACCGGGTGTCTACCTTGCCGTGCCAAAGCTCTCGGCAAGTATTAGGGAGCGAAGACGGGTATCCTAGGTCCAGTTTTCGGGAAGCTGAAGCGAGAGTGCAACCTCGTCACCCAGCGCTGCGGAGGATGTTCGATGGCGGTGATCAGCAGCTGTGGTTTCGAACTGGGCATCGAAGGAATTGCGATGGCCGTAAGCGATGTACGATGTTCGTTGTCACCAATTCTGTGGAAGAAGTAGGAAATGAAAACTCCGGTCGAGCCACACAACAACACATTTAAGGCAGAAGGTGACAGCTGGCGGGTCAGAGGCAGCGATGCCCGGACGAATGCTGGGGGTTCCTGGAACAACTGATCACTCGCACCATGTGGCACGCGCCAGAAGCTTCACAGCGGTGCGTCGTCGTCTTCGGCGATGCTGCAGAGTATAGTAGATTAGGTGGCACAGTTTCGGTAATCTATACGCACTTTACCACATGGGTAATAAATATCCTTGTTCATCCTCGCACTTTGGGCATGCCGTCGGTTTTTTGGAGAGCCCAACACACCTTGGCGTCCATCTGGGACGCCTCGAACTCTCGAGAGGTTTTGGGGGATGCTGTGGACTACCTCAGCTAGCTAGCCGGGGTTTCAACCATGTAGCAGCAGGCATTTATGCGCCCGATTGGTATTTGGAGGGTATCTCGTTCGCACCAGACGGTTATCTTGAAATATAAATAGCGGGGAACTGTACATAAATAGACTGCTGCACTGTACAGTCAGTTTTATCAAGCAACTCCAACCAACGCATAGCTTTCTAAACTGAGGCTAACTAAACTGAATTGAAGATAAAGAGCTCCTCTGGAAGCAGCCATTTCATGTCTAAGATGCTCCCCAGGCTAATGGGCGAAGCGCGAGCGAGAGAATTCGCTGACATCAAAGAGTTCTGGAGGAATAGGACGTTTTTCTAGCCGGTGAACCCGTTCGCATTCCCACATGTCAATGGCCTCTGACCAAACTCCAGTCCACCAGCACTAACAAGATCGATGTACGCATTACCCTCGAGAAATTTCTGAAGGACATCGAACAAAGAATACATACCCCGAACTCCATGCATAGCTTTCTGAAGTATACCGTACTGTACCCGCACGTATATCGTACTGGGGGAGAAGTGATTAAAGCGCTCCTGCCCCACATCTCGCGCCATGCCACTTGCGCCATGGGCGTGACGCCGGGCAAGCATTCCTTTCAATATGGTGTCAGAGGCGGTACGTTCTGACCACTGCTCTCCTTTCAAAATAAACGCCAGCGCACCGAGCGAGCCCTTCTCGAGAAACCGCATCTAAGCCTCTCTCTGGTGGTTCGGCCGCTTCTTCCTCGTCTCGCACATTCCCTCGCCAACAGGCCTGCCTGCGACCTCATGGAGTGATTCATCCTCGATGGCCAACAAGAACGAGACCATGACACCGGACCCGTTCTACTGCTCCTTACTGTCAAACTGGGCCCAATAGAAGAAGTGGTTCTTCTTGTACCGGGCTGCGTCATAGCTGAGCGATCAACCCGAATATTGACAGGTAGACACACCGGTCTACCTCACGGAATCCCAGGTAAAATTCATTTTTTAAAACTTTTAAGCTGATCATTGGCGAGGAGAACTTCAATGCAGTACTAATGGGCTTCGAGAACAACTTCATACCTCTAAGGAACTTATTCTACGAGTGGGAAAATTTAACACCCGGGTCCACAAGGAAGGTGGGTCTGTGGATGATTTTGCAACAGCAATGCGCGCACTAGTACATACTTGTATCTCGGGGGAGGTACGCAAAAAATTAACATGGAGGAGGTAGTCGCAGGTTTCAAGAGCCACAATCTGTCCGAATCTGTGCAGCTTCACCAGAGTTTAGACCCCGTGAAGGCATAAACCTTCACTGTATAAAACAAAGCAATCCGACAGCCGCAGACAGAACTCCATTCGGGAACGCCTAATGAACAAGTCAATGTAGATGCTCTGAAAGCACCGGGGTAAAGACCCGCCAAAGACCCCGTTGCAAGGCCCCTCCCAAGAACAAACCGAAAAAGGGACTGCAAGAAAAACGTCCTGGTATAGTGTGGCTGGTGTGGCAAAACGTATCGCGCTATGGCTATCTGTCATGCTAAAGTTTGTTTGTACAAGTACAGAAAAAAGGTCATTTCTCAAAAGTTTGTCGCTCATCAAATGCTGTGAAAAACCCTAGCTGGAGCCGTGCTTTTTTGGTGTCACGACGACAACGGGTTTATGTAAGTGGGAAGTCTCTCCCTTCGTCGAGTAACAACCTTATGCTCTGCAAAATTGACACGGGAGCGTACCAGGCTGTAATCGCCGCGCCACAGTTGCGATAGTTCTTCAAGCATGACGTTCTAAATCCCACCGACCGGTGCCTTGAGGTTCGGGAGAGAACGTCTCTGCCTATCTCGAGTTTAGCAAGGCCACAGGTTTAAGCTCAACGGCCGAGAAAGTCTGGAAAACATCTACATCTCAACTGGTTTCTACACAGCTTTACTTGGCTAACCCGCCATCACAAACCTTTGTTTGTTGCCATTTGTGAACAGTGTTTCCGATTTAAACATCGAAAGAGACCTTGCTGACGTCTGCGTAGGTCTCGCAAAGCTACAACAGTAGTATGAAATCATGCTCCAGCCTGACGCACCTGTTTTCCCTGACGTCTCCGTGATGTGTAGCACATGTCCTCTACAAGAAAACCTGAGCAGAACCGCAACGAGCGCAGCAAGTTGAGTTGATTACTCCGGTCAGGCAACCAGCAGCATGGTGCATGTCGATGATACTGGTACGCAGGCTACCGGGGCACTCAGCATTAGTATAAATAACGGAGAACTTAACGTGTCAGTACTTCGCGTATGGCATCCTATCCGGGCGTTTATGATACCGCTGGAATTCTTCGAGCACCGGCTGGTTTCCTAAAATTGAATGCCACATGGATTTTTTGGCAGAAATTGGTGAGAGAATGAAATATATCACCACATTTATAACTCCACTTTTGCATTTGTTTTAATCTTGTACCATTCGGCATCTGCTGTGCTCTAAAGGCGTTCAACGACTCATGAGTTACATTGTTCAAGGCCTTAATGCAGTCAACTGTCACGTGGATGACATGCTCTTCTGAGGTCCCACCAAGCAGGAACACTAATAGCGACTCCTATGTACTCTCGACCCGATTCAACAAGCTGCTCCAATGCTTAACGCGGAAAAATGCCAGTGCGATGTAAGACAATATCATACTTATGTTACGTCATAGAGCACAACCATGTTGGACCTCATGAATAAAATGTCAAAGCCTTCTCAGAAATGCTTGGGTCAGCTTCCACGACAACTTTGACGGCTACTGAGCAAGGCGAGGTACCTCGGTCGGCTCGTACTTAACATGGCCTATTTCTGCAGTCCCAATTCAGCATGTTATAGTTGTTTATCTTGGAAACCCCACACAGAATGCTTTCGTAAATTCGAAGGGACAGCGCTCACAAGTTTCGTTGTAGCCGAGTACACCAAAGAAAGGCCGACGAAGATCACAGCGGATGCGTCGTCGGGCAATCTCGGTGCCGTCTTGCCTGAAAAGCAAGAAAAAAGCAACTTCTCTGCTATAGCCGATGCGCCTTGAAGAAGCATAACTTCGACAAACTCACATTGAGAAGGAAAGACTCGCTTTCGTCTGGCAATGCGATAAGTCTCATGATGAAGTCTTCGCAATGAAGTTTTTCTTTGAGTCCGACCACAAGCCCCTAGTACAATTTTGTGGTAAAGCGCTCGTTGACGACTTAACACCACCCACGTCTACAGAGGATTCAAGTGCACCTATCGAATAAGGCATGCGATGTCATTCAGGTCCCCGGCAAAAAACGCAGCACAGCTGACGCCCTATCTAGGTCTCCGTTAAGCCGCAGCGAGATTTCTGAGCTCTTAGCGCGAGATCGAACAACACCTGGGCTAGTTGTCTGCCCTCCCAGTTTCCCCACGTTCATCAGAAGAAATGAAACAACAGCAACAACGCGATGATTCTGCCGTGACCACCCTTCATCACGCAGAAGGGTTCGCTGATCCGTCGTGACGTCCAACCAAGCCTTTAGGAATAATACCCGCATAAATACAGCATCAGCGAAGTCTACGGCACCCTGATGCATAGCTTTGAGACAGTCCTTGGCTAAAAGCTACAGGAGCCAGTTCTTCGAGTACAGCACGACGTCCATTTCAGCATTGACATGTGCCGTGCTAGAGCAAGAACTGCTGTTTGGCGGCCAAAAACTGATACTGACATCGAGAATATTGTAAAGCCGAGCCGGATCTGCCTCCAGCACGAGCCTAAATTAAACATGCCGCACTAGCCGACAGAAGTTCACGAGAGGCTTTAGCAGCGCGTTGCATGCACCTCTTTTTATTTGAGGAGCATGGGAGCTACTTTTCACCGTATACCTCGAGTATACCGTAATTGGTATACTCGAGGTATACAGAGTGGGCCAAAAACTTAGAAACGCAGCACAGAAGGCAGTAGTAATTCACTTAAAGCCGATTTTTGGTAAGGCTGGATCACCAATGTAATCGTGGGTGACAACGGTCCACACTTCTCGAAAAGACCGGACATACAGCGCAAAGCCTTCGCCAAAGAATACGGAGTTAAACATCTGACAGCGATTGCCCGGTACCCTCAAAGCAACACAGTCGCGGAAGCGGCCGTTAAAGTGATTTTTGACTCCCTCGACAGGGTAGGCGATGCCTACAAAACACTGTTGGTATGCAGGATAAGCGAGATTAAGAACGGCTACTCTCCTCCTCAGGTTTGAATAGGCAGGAGACCTCGCACTACTTTGCAAGCTCCTGGGCACAGCCTTGTGTCGTGCGTCCCGGATATAGAAAAGTTGAGGGCATACGAGGCTGAATGTGGGAAGAGGCAACAGTGTTACATGAATACTTGGCAGGGGTACCAGACCTTGCCGACTTTGGACCCCGATAGTCACGTCTGGAGCATAGACCTTGAAAATTTCCGCATGTTTAAAGGACATGATGGGGTCCGAACGGGTTGTGGATTTGCTCCTGGAAACACAACTGAACTAGACGAAATGCCTCAGCGGTCCAACGAGTCCCAACAAGAGACATTCCCGCGGAACCCAGTGTGCACCAGCGGTGACCATTCGCAAAACAAGAGTGATCGATTCATGATTATTAGGTGTTAACGCGCTGACGCTACGAAGGAGATAAGTAGCTCCGTAGTGGAGGATTTTGGGACTAATTTTTCCCGCTTGGGTATCTATAAACTGCTCCGGAATCTTAGCACACGGACGTTTTCGCTTCCTGCCTGCATCAAAAAAGCGGCGGCCGTGGCTGGGAATCGAAACCACGTCTGTTGGCCCAACAAGAGTTTCCTGTGCATACTTCCGCCACTGCATTTGAATCCTTACCGTTTGAAAAATGGAGGATGTGGGAGACTCTGGTGCGCCCGCACGTGAGCCGTACCGCGCAGAGAAGAAAATATATTGCACCCGCCCCGCGCGCCGCCCGTAGGTATTGACATCACGAGCGTGGCTGCTGTCCTTAATTCCTACCAACACATTCCACAACGCGTTATCACACAGGACGTCCCACATCAAACAAATTAACAATAATTGCTATGGCCATGGTTTACTCCCATCAAGTCATTCATGTTTGTAAGGGGGCTTTGATTTTGTTGGATACGCGGCACTTCTTTTTCAGCCTAAATAAACTGTGGAAGGTGAATCTGCACCTTCCACAGGTGCAGGTGTGCTTGTGCTTCGTTTCTTGTCATTGTCTGCATACTCAGTTAAATTTAGGCTGACCAGTATTAATTCAAGTATGATCCAACTAGCTCAGATTTCCTATTCTGCACCTTAACTACTGATCTGCACAGTGATCGCTCAGCCATTCTCAAACACTGCACCTCACTTCCGATCCAATAAATGTCGGCAGTCGAGCCACTGACTAGGGATCATTGTTGCCTCCCAGTGTAAATTCCCAAATTTTTGGATGCACCCAGCGCGAACTAAAGAAGAAGGAAGTGCAACACAAGGACAGCCGCTGGTTTGAGGCTGTGCTTGTGTTGCGCTTCCTTCGTCTTTGCCTCAAAAATTAAGTTCGCGCTGGTTCCATCCAACAATATCTTTCCAACTGGCCAAGTTTGCAAGTCTCCTAAATGCCCGAAATTCTATGTGCTATTTATGCGGGTAACGTTATCGCGTAGACGATCACTGGCTTTCTTCATGATATCAAATAAACGCTCTAACGTGATGGCGACGAAGTGAACGTGTAAGACCAGGCGAGGACATTTACTGTTCGGCTCATAACTCGTGACTAATCGTAGTTCGAAACAATTACCCGTGACCAGACCATAAAAACATGTCAATTCCCTTCACCAAAAGCACCTAACCAAATTGTTCACGCCCTGATATTACTGGTACTTGCCATACAGGCCGACACAAGAGGCGAGCAAGAAGTTTACAACCTGAATATAGAACCTGGACCGTTAAAATTTATCGGGGCATTTACGTCTTCTAACTTGTTTTGAGGGCGAAGGCGTGGTGGAATTTATTAGGAACTGTTCAATATCAATTAAAACCAGGTATTGCTTTCTTTTCTTTTTACGTTTCGTTTTATTTTTGTGGGGATTTGTTCGACCAGACTTTTTCAGTTACACCGGGCTTCTGACTGTCCGTCAACAAGTAGAGCTGCCCACGCAACAGCATTCATAAAATCGTGATCCATAAAATAGTGATCTATAAATGTTGCTATTCAGGTGTCAGTCGAGCGTCACGGGTGGGATATAATAAATGCGCAAAAGAGGCTGATATATTGTTAAAACGTACGAAAAAACGGAAAGGATAGTCAATGCTGCCTGCACAAGAGCTTCAGCTGCGGCTCAAACCATCGACCTGCCGAATAGAAATCTGAAGTCAGCCAGTTCTCGATCTAGCGTTTAGCATGTGATGCTAGGTCGCCCAGACGAACCGTTATATGTGTTTATTGATGTCGTATTTCAAAATTTCTGGCCGTTATAACTGTAGTTTTTCACGCAAAGTTATCGCAGGCCACCCAAAGAAATTCAGCCTGCGTTCGTTATTTAACTCGAAAAAATCTATCGCACACCCATGATCTTGACGACACCAGCTGAGGTAGCCGTGGGTGCAATTGGATACAACAGTGGGTTGTTATGTGCCCGTTCTAAGAGGGAGAGAAAGCGAGTTGATTAAAAATGCAAGCGCAAAAAAGTGCACTGAGGATATTACTGAACTTCCCTAAGAATTCATTGGCACTGAACCAAGTGCAAAAATGGAAATATAAGTTAGAGAACACGATTGGGTAGAGTAAATAAAAAAAAAGTTTAGAAAGCGTTGAAAATGTAGAAAACGTTTGTCACAATAGCGCGATTGCCGCGCACAGTATACACCACAAACATCTGTCTGGCATTGTGCTACGTCTGATGTTGAGTCTCTGCAGAAACGGTGAAGCGGTGACGTGATGGGCCACAACCGCAAGTACGAACTTGGAGATGGGTAAGAAACTACTCAAGCAGATAAACGGGTACTCGGGAGCAGGATCGTGCTGTCGACGGTCGCACAACAGGACAGCGTCCTTCGTGACAAGTCAAAGACAGATGCTCTGTCTGCATGCCGAGCAAAGACCAGCGATCCCAAGCCCAAGCGAGAGAACTAAATGTACCAGGTCGGTACAGCTCCACGGCGACAAGAATATTTCTGGGCAATGGCAGCTACGGTAGTAGAAGGCCGTAGATGCATTTGTTAGTATTTTTCGAAGAAAAGTAGATAGGTTGAATGACGTTTGCACTGCTGAAACCAGGCCCTAAACTTTAAGGCATACTGGAAACCAGGAATATTCATTCCGCCTTCTGACGTTCGTTTACTGCACCGTACTTTTCTCGGCATCAGTTTTTTTCTTTTTTATAATCGTAAGCGTAGGCGCAGTTGTCTCCGGGGGATGGTGACACATCAAATCACCGCGAATATGCTGCTTTGGGTTGGGCTTGCTGACTCGGTTTCACCGAAAGGCTATCGTGTTGCTACCATGAGGTGTACTGTAGGACAACAGTATTTTCAGCGGAAATGTACGGTATGAAAATCCCATGGGTCCGCGATACTGCTGTCTACGCATAGTTGCATTTTATAAGAGGGAGGAGAAATTGAAATAAGATATAAATTCAAACCAAATTCGTATTTATTAGGCTCGCTTTAGAGTAAAAAATTATTTCTACTCAACAGGCCCATCAAAAAACAATGTTTCTTTCGTTCCCGCAAATATGTTCTGTAGAAAATTTAAAGTAAGCCCGCAATACAAAGAAAACGGAAAGTGTTTCTGTTATTTAGGCTGCTGTTTGATATCCTGCACAAATTTGCAGGTAAAAAAATTAGAGTTTCATACTAGTATAAACTAGAAGGAAAACTGTCGCTGCAGTCACAGACCGCATTGGGTGGCGCCATTGCCGCTAGCGACGTTCCTGGACTACTTGGCTTAGCTATTCATATGGCTTCTTTCTTGTCTCGAAGCCAAAATCATAAAAAAGGGGAGCATTTTTTTCTTGTTCATCGTGCATGAAGCTTCTCTGTAATCAGTGAGAAAAATATTCTTTTTGTAGGTCCAACGTTATAATACAAAACGAATTCGATGAACCTTGTACAGTAATATTGTTGCTTTTTTTCTGTCCAAGTCAACTCTTCAGCCTGTTCATGAGCCATGCCAAGGACAAGTGGAACGTTCCTGCCCGGTACATCACGGAAGCTCGCCGAAGCGCGGCTTCCCTAGACAGAAGGATGGCAAGTTGGGCTAGTTTGTTCATAGTGACCATATCGAACATGCAGCGAAAAAAAAGCACGGGACAAAAAAAAATTAACAACGACACTTATCGTCGTTAATTCTTCTTTTGCCCCGTTCTTTTTTGCGCTGCATGTTCGATATGGCTCCCCAGACAGTGCCGCCAGATTTCTTTCTAGTGTAATCAGTGTGAAACTCTACGGAAATAGAGTCTGCGTGAAAACCACCCAACTTCTCGAGTTATCTGCTGCTGCAGTTGCTCATTCGTCTCCGCGCTTTTTGTCGCAGTGGGCTTTTTTTGCCGCGATAAATTTTCGGTGTAGTTTTGTAGCGTGCTCTTCTGCCGGGTGCTAATTTTGTTGTCATGCTCAACACAAGCTCTTTTTCGGGAATTTTTTTTAATTGAAATAAAAATCAGGTGTTGCAAAAAATTCTGTAAAACGTGTACAACGTGCATTAATGTAGAACAAAGAAAACAAGCATGGAGCTTGAAATTACTGCAATATTTTGACAGCAATAGTAGCAACGTCTTAACTAAGGTAGCACGCGATTGGTACAAAATATAAATCCCCATGTTTAACACACAGTGTTCCTAAAAAACACACTGAAGTCGTAGGTGTAGACAAAAAGATTTTATTTTTGCTAGCTTCGCTGATGCCTAGCCTTACGCTGTAGAAGGTTCATTTTTAATTGTCATGTTGCAAGAAGATCCATTTGTGCACGTTCCGGCACAGCACACCCCTGTAGCGAGGTCAGATTGTGGGTCATTCTGAAACACAATAAATAAGTGTGGTTGTACACCGAAAACTGTTTTTGGGAACCTTTTCTTTTACTGTTTAATGGGGATTTTTACACATCAAGTTGGCTTGATGGCTCCTACTAAATTCTGTGCTGAAAAAATTGACACTAAAAATGTGATTATAAAAATGCTTTGGGGGTTCACATATAGATTTCGCAGCTTAGCTTCTTGTTTTGCGAGATTTTGTGCGCAATAGGTTACTGATAGCATGAGGTTTCCAGAAATAAAATTCTGCAATAGAACGATGGGGTTCTTCTTTCCCGTATTTTAAGCATTTTTTCCTTCGACATTCGTTTGGGCGCTTTACCACATCCTGCGTCAAATATTTCCAGCCAGAAGAAAAAACAGTGTTGTTCTTTAACGTGGGGTGTCATGGACTACATGATCCAGTAACCGCTGTACGAGCTGCCATGACTCGTTGCGCAAAAACGTCTGATTCCCCGCACGGGCACCTTGAGTATTCATGGTGACGGTGAGCAGCGACACCGCGGAACCCGAGCTCCCAACATAAGCCATGTCCAACCGTGGCGAGGTGTTTAAAGGTTAAGGGTAGAAGCCGTAAACGGTGGCCGTCGGAGCCTTGGTCAAGCTCCGGCCGATGGGCTCCCTGCCTGTCTCCGGGACCTCTTTGACTACCAGGGTAAGGTCAAAGGAGAAAGTACCCCCGTCTCCCTGCTTTTACACTATGCTTTATGGTATTGTCTAAAACCCCCCCAACTGTGATCGGCCCCTTAAGGGGCCGCACCGAAGTATCGTTTCCCCCATTGCCATCTTTGACATTTCCTGAACCAGATCATTACTCTCGATTTCTTGTCATTGAGTCCCTGAATACAACCTTCCCTCTTGCATCTCAGTCAGTCTTCTTGATCGCCAAGTATCTTGAAGCCATAATAGGAAAATCGTATAAGTGCGAAAAACAAAGGTATGGTGAACTCATAATCGAAATAAATGACAAGCAGCAGTCTGCAAAGCTTCTAGCTCAGACTAGATTGGCTGATCTCGACATCAGGGTCACACCCCATCGGAGCCTCAACAGCTCGCAGGGTGTGATATCCTAGACAGATCTCTTGAACGAAACGGATGCAGATCTCCTTGCCGGCTTGAAGGATCAGGGCGTCACTGCCGTGAGACGCGTCACTATCCGCAGAGACGACAAGGAGATTGCCACCAAGCACATTATCTTGACTTTTGACCTTGCAGTACTCCCACAACACATAAATGCATGTTTTATCCGTTGCTCCATCCGTCCGTACATCCCGAACCCGCGGCGTTGTTTTAAGTGCCAGCGGTTCGGGCATGGTACAAACTCTTGCCGTGGCCGAACGACGTGTGCGAAATGCGCGGCGCATGATCATCCAAGCGACAATTGTTCATCCGATACCCTGTCTTGTGTGAACTGTGGCGGGCCGCATGCAGCGTACTCCCGCAAGTGTGAAAAGTTCCAACTGGAGAAAAAGATAATCAACATCAAGGTTACTGAGAACATCAGCTTCCCGGAGGCGCGAAAGAGGTTCGCCTCTTTCCCACTGGGGAGGTACGCTGACGCGGCTCGCCGGGGGGCAGAGCGGCGTCTGGTGTCCACAAGGACCCAGTTCAGCGAGTCTGACCTGGTCCCGCCCCCGCCCCTCGCTGGGTTGCCTCACGCAGCCCAACCCGGCACCACGCCGCTTGCTGAGGCAGCAGCGGTTGTGGTGCAAACCACTTCTGTTGGGACCAGTGCCGCTCCCGCCTCCGCCTCCCCGTCCTCCAGTGCGTTGGAGGGTACCGAGGTGATGAACACCACGGGCCCCGCATCGGCTCCCACCGCCACCGCACCGCCCCTGCCACTTTTGGCGTCCCTGACGCCCGCGGCGGTGGCAGCTCAAACGAAGGGCTCCCGAAGGGGGGCCAAGTCCGGGGGGCCCGGTCCGTCGGGCACCCCTCGGACATCCGACGACGAGATGGATGTCGGGCCGTTCCTGCTTGCAACGCAGCGCAAGGAACGGCCTCAGACGCCCAAGCCAGCAGCAGAAAGGCCCAAAAAGCCAAATCCTAGAGTAACAGCCCCGAAAGACACATGAACACACATACACACAGACTTCAGTAGCTTCTAAATCTCCATAATGGGAAGAGAAAATATTACTGAATGGAACTGTAGAGGCCTCATTAAAAATCTTGTTATGTCTATGAGATATTGCATTCGAACCAGCCAAGTGTGATGTGTCTTCAGGAGACGCATTTGAATCCCAATCACGCAAATTTCTTAAATAGGTACATGGTATTCAGAAAGGATAGGGTTGGCTGCAAACACTCTTCGGGCGGTGTAGCCATAATAGCCCGGAAATCCCTAGCATGCTACCCTATCGCTCTCAATAGCGTCCTTGAGGCTGTAGCAAAACGCACAATAATTTTTAATAGGTTGATAACGGTATGCTCAATTTACATTCGTCCTGATGATGCACTTTCCAGCTCTGACTTCGAGGCGCTGGTCGACCAGCTGCCCGAACCGTACATCCTAACAGGCGACATTAATCCACACAACTCTCTTTGGGGCTCCTCCAGAACGGATGCCCGAGGTCGCCTGATAGAAAAATTTCTTCCATCTTCAGGAGCATGCCTTTTCAACAAAAAGCAGCCTACATACCATAACTTCGGACATAATACATACTCACATCTCGACTTGGCTATTGGTTCTGCAATTCTCTTTCCATGTCCTGAGTGGGGCGTGGGTACTGACCCATATGGTAGTGAGCATTTCCCCACTTCCCTAACATATATACGTAAAGGCCCATGCAGTCCATCTTCCCATAACAGGTTTAATGAATCAAAAGCAAACTGGAGTATATTCACAGAAACATCTAAACTACACAACACAACCATACAACACCTACACGTGGAGGAAGCATCCCAACTCATCACGGCACACATCCGCGACACTGCCGAAAAGTCCATTCCCCACGCCTCCAGCGCTCCGCGCAACCAAAGAAGGCCGTGGTGGAATGAGGAGTGTAGGCGGGTGCGAGATGCCCAGAAAAACGCATGGGGTGTACTTCGGTTGTACCCCACGTCAGATAACCTCATTTCTTTTTAAACGGGCAAAGTCTTTTGAGAAGCGAGTGTGTAGTGAGGCAAAAAGGGAGAGTTGGCGCACCTTCCTCACTTCCATCAACTCATACACTGACACGCGAAAAGTATGGACACGAATACGTAAACTAAAAGGACAACAGACACACAGCCTGCCCCTGGTCAGTACAACAGGGAACACACTGGAAGACCAGGCTAACACACTCGCACAACACTTCCACCATGTGTCCAGTTCAGCGCACTACACCGACACTTTCATAAAACACAAAACGTCCTGTGAGAAGAAGTCCTTGCAAGTCGACGTCATCTTATAACACCCCCTTCTCACTGCATGAGCTGAAGATCGCACTTAGTACATGTAAACCTTCAGCTCCAGGCGCAGACAACATTACATACACTATGATTCAACACTTGCACACAGACAAACTTGAAACCCTCCTTCACCTCTACAACAAAATATTTCTTTCGGGGCACCTCCCAAGGTCATGGAGGGAGGCCATCGTAGTTGCCTTTCTGAAAGAGGGGAAAGACCCTTCCTCTCCCGCAAGTTATCGTCCCATCGCCCTCACAAGCTGCCTGTCTAAGCTCTTCGAGAAGATGATCAATAGGAGACTCATGTACTTCTTAGAGTACAATGGTCTTCTCAACAGCTGCCAGGCCGGCTTCAGGGCTGGGAGATCCACCAACGATCAACTGGTTGCGTTGGAATCGTGTGCAAAAGGTGCCTTTATCCATAATCAGTTTTGCATAACAGTCTTCTTTGATATGAAAAAGGCCTATGACATTGCCTGGCGGTATGGCATCTTGAGTGACCTCAAGTCGTTTGGTGTCTGCGGCAACATGCTGAACACCCTCGCTAGCTACATGTCGGAAAGGACGTTTCGAGTGAGGGTTGGCAGTGCACTTTTCAATGTATATGTGCAGGAAAATGGTGTTCCTCAAGGCAGTGTCCTGAGGTGCACACTATTCATTGTTAAGATGAACTCGCTCCGGAAGCCATTGCCACCAACCATTTCCTGTTCTGTATATGTAGATGACGTCCAAATATCTTTTAAGTCGTGTAACTTCTCAATTTGTGAACGCCAAGTCCAGCTTAGGGTGAACAAACCGGCTGGCTGGGCGGAGACAAACGGTTTTAAACTGAACCCTGGAAAGAGTACTTGTGTTGTGTTCTCCCGCAAGCGCGGGATTAAGGCAGACCCTGAGATTACCATTCATCGCGCTTCTATTCCTGTAAAAAAGGAGCACAAGTTTTTAGGTGTCATATTTTATGAAAAACTCACGTTCATTAGACACATCAAACAACTTAAGCATAAATGCATGAAAACACTAACATTCTCAAAGTCCTCTCCCATCAGTCCTATGGTGCAGACAAAGAACTCCTTCTTCGCGTCTTTACCGCATTAGTTTGGTCTCGGCTAGACTACGGTAGTGTTGTGTATGGGTCGGCATCAAAAACAACACTAAAAATGCTTGACCCAGTGCTCCATTTGGGCCTGCGCCTTGCGTGTGGTGCGTTCCGGACTAGCCCGGCCCAGAGTCTGTACGCTGAAAGTAACAAATGGTGCCTGGAACATCAGCGAATGTACATAGATTAATTATATGCTTTTAAGGTCTCATCATTCAAGAACCATCCTTTTAAACCTGCCCTCAACGATACATCTACAACCCAGCTATTCTCAAATCATCCATCTGTTCCTTTGCCCTACTCTCTGAGGGTGAGAGAGGAAGCTTCAGGTATTTCCGTTGGGTTTTTAGATGTCTGTACATCGTCATTTTCTGACGTTATACCACCATGGCAACTGCGGCCTGTTTGTTGTGATGTTTCTTTTATGAAAATAGATAAAAACAGGGTTCCGAGAGCTGCGATTCTGCAGCATTTCTTGGCGCTTCAGGATAAATATAAATGTGCCAAATTCTATAGCGATGGCCCGAAAACTGCAAATACAGTGTAGTGCGTTGCGCATGGTCCCAACTTTATTGCTTGCAGAATCATGAGTGTACACACCACTATCTTCTCTGCAGAAGCATATGGCATTCTACTCATAATTCAGCACATTCTTAAAAAACAAATTCCTAAGTCCGTCATCTTCACAGACACTTTGAGCGTTGTGCGTGCATTGTCTTCACACAGACCCAGGAAAAACCACATTGTCAATCTTGTCTTTAATTTCATAATGTCTATATATGCAAATAATTTTCAACTAGTCCTGTGCTGGGTTCCAGGCCATGCTGGAATCGCGGGGAATGAGACCGCGGATCAAATGGCCGCCTCTGCTGCACTTGCAAACACAGTGGACATAACAATACCCTACACTGACCTCAAGCCACACATGCGACAACACCTTCGCAAAAAATGGCAAGCCGACTGGAATACACAGACAGACTACAAGTTACACATAATAAAGCCACACTTAGGACAATACACTAGTGACTCACACAACAGATTCATCGAAGTTGCCCTAGCTAGATTACGGATAGGCCACACACACGCGACACACTCCCATTAGCTCACTGGATCTCCAAGACCCCTGTGTAGCAGTTGTGGGGAGGGCTTATGAGTACTTGACATCCTCATTACATGCAAAGGACTCCAGACAACAAGACGCAAGCACTTCCCTCAACTCTACAGACAACACATTCCACTACACCCAGCACTCTTTCTAGCACATGATCCCGTGATTCCTGTGTAACGCACTTTTAAGTTTCTCAGTGGCATCAAGTTTTTACATCTCATTTCCTATCACGCGTATTTTTTTAAAGCCCTATTTCATGCCATGCACCATCGCAACCTGTACTTTTACACCAGCCATCCTCACTGTCTTTTATTGATTTGACTTTTGTTCTTGCTTACTGATTTTAGTGTCTACGTTCTCACCTCTCATATTTAACCACTGTTTTGGCGCTCTTTGCCCCAGTTGGCCTTGCGCCATTAACATCCAACCATCATCATCATCAAAAACGTCTGATTGTCAGTTTGCTTCTGATCTACATTTTTGTCATGTTGCTCTAGTACGAGTAGCCCTTCCGGGCCATTTTAATGAAATAACATAAACGGTGGCGCTCCTTTACGCCTCTACACCTGAATAGTGAAGTTTTTTTGTTGTACAGCGCGGATTTTTCTTTCACGCTGGGGTGCAGTAGGGGACGTTAGAGAAAGGGTGACTACCGCAGAATGCACGTCTTGGTTTTTTATGTAGTGTTTTTATTTTCGTACGAAGGCGTTTATCTTTCTGTTTCAGATTTTTTAAACATTGGTCGTACTAGAAGACCTTGAATCGATTTTGTCTTCATTTTACCCTCACATTTACGATGTTCAGACCATCCGCGCCTTTCAGGAACCTTATAATAAATCTTTTCTGTTTCTCCTTTTCATCGAACAGTTATACACACTTTCTGAGCAGAATTCATCAGATTGGATGTTAAGTTTATGTGAGCGCATCCCAACCCATCTCAAAAGTGTTAATAGTAATTCTAAAGAAAGCGAACTTTTTCCTGCCCACCACAAACTATCTTTGCAACTTTGTCTGATGACAAGTTCACGCAGTTAAGGTATAGAATGCATCTTTTGATTTCCCTTTACATCTTTTTATTTCCGTTATTGAACTTTGATATGAAATAGAAGCGACTTGTAAACACTTTGCATTGGTGCGGGATTTTTACTAAGACTGCACTGCGTATCCTTGCGTTTTGCTGGTTTCAACTGTTCACGTGTGGGTGTTCTTACAGGATGTTGTATGAAAAACAAAACGTGAACACATGTGTGCTTTTCCTCACAAGCATATGGTGCGTGCATCGCACTCGACAATGTTAGAAGGCAATGAACTGGGAAAACCGCCGTAATAATCACAAACAAGATAGGAATACCACCATGGTGCAAAAGCAGAAATAACAAAACAGTGACATAACAAACATTATTTAAACTCGAGCGTTCTATATAAAATGGAAAAAATAAAAATGAAGGTTTGTGCACTCTCCCTGCCGTTCCCTAGTCAGAACTTCCAACTTTGTGATAGGTACTTAGAAAGGTACTTTGACCAAGAAGACGATGTAAACCAACGTATCACTTTGTTCGTGGCGGTTCGCCGACGAGCTAAATTAGTTGAGCAGAGACAGAAGGTGGCATTACGCCCTTCGGGTTTTTGTTCTCCCCTTCTTAGTAGAGCATATCAGCAGGACATGGGCCATAGCCTGTACGTTTTCCACATGTTTGCTATTTTCTACTAGCGTTTTCAGAATAGGGTTGCCAGCTTCGCCCTGGGTCAACATTTATTTTAAAAGTATTTCTTACTGGCTAAGCAGTTTTCAGACGAACCTCGAGGAGCCGACTAGCGCTCCAAATTTAACCCACCTCCTCAAGAAAGCGTTCTACCTGTCCGTCTTTGCCACCTGTCATTATTGCTGGTTCCTGTTTGGGCTTAGAAATCTTCTTTTGCAATACTCACGAGCAAACGTTAAGGGTTTGAATTGCGAAGTAATAGTTTAGAGGTAATAATTTCTTCGATACTGGGTCGACAGTGTCCGTGCCAGATTGAAAGCGCCGCTAGAAGAAGAGGGCAAAATTATAAGCACTGCACGAGGCCGAAAGGGAGGCGTCTAGGGATGCTCACGAAAAAAGTTTGGTGAGCTGAACAAACAGTCATGTCTAGAAAACATCATTAGGCCAGTGAGGCCGAGCCACTTTTGGTTATTCACGCTAAGGCATGTCGTAAAGTACGACTTGGCCAAAGAACAAGTCAGCCACATATTCCTAGAACGGACGTTGCCGAGAGTGCACCTCACAGTGTCTTTCGAAATGACTTCCAACAAGACAGCAGAATACTGCAAAATGAGGGGCATGTAGGCAGAGAAAAATTGAGTTTCAACTTCTTAAGCAAGATAATGCATTAAGAAGTTGAAGATCGCATCGTACCGCCGGCGATCAGGGTGAATGAGGGTGTAGCTACAGGTGCAGCCATCACACAAACAGATGCGTCGTTTTTCAGTTGCGCTAAAGGAAAATAGTATACGAGTAGGAAGTATTTAGACCTTAAATCAAAGTGGATCGAGAGGGAGCTCAAATTTCATCTAGAGGTCAACAAAATGCGAAGACGCAATGAGAAGCCCAAGAAAAAGAACTTGACCAAAACCAAGGGTGTGACAAATCTCAAAAGTCACCAGTTCTAGCAAAACTTCAAGTGCCTTCACAGAAAGCTGAAGTTACCTTTCTTCTTAAAGTGGATGCTACTCAAGCGCAAAGCAGCTATGTGGAAACAACGCAAGACTTGCTCCATCGATGTAAAGGAACGTCGTTTTTGAAGACACCAAGGTGCTAAAAGATGTCTGGTGAAAAGTTTCAGGTATTTAGGTAGCCGGTTGCTTTCATGCAGAGAAAACCAGATGCGGAAGAAGCGATTAATAACACGATCTACACAGATTTAATTATGAGAAAAAACGTGTCCCAAAAAACCCACGATAGCAAGAACAAGACTGGTTACAGATGAAATCGATACGTCTCAAGCTTCCCGACCAGTTCTGTTGAGTGTACCGAAGAAAGTAAGATGTGAAGAACCAATCGGCTTCTCACTGCATAACTGTACTGACAATGAACTCGTATGCTCTGATCTTTTAGTTCTCTACTTAACGCACCGTTATATCAAGATGCACAAACTTATCCGCTGCGGTTTCCGCTGGGGATGAACTTGAGGCTTTTTTTATTTTCTTGCACGTACTTGGACACTTTAGTTTATATACTTCGTAATGACTGCGATGTGACAGTGCTTGGTTGCTTGACCGTGTCTGTTTCTTCCTTCTGGGATTCACTTGTAATCCAATTTCTTATATTTTTTTATTGTGCGTGCTTCACACCATGAAACGTTCTTGTGTGGGGGTAGTGTGATAAAACAGGTGGGCATGGCGCCGAGGACAAAGGAACGCCGCAGTGACGTATAAAAATAAAACCGTAAGTAGCAGATGAAGGAAGAAGGTGAACAAGACAAATGAAGCTGGCACATGGTGCACGTGCTAATGCGTAGAAGACCGACAAAATAAGATCCGTTGTCGGATTCCTCAGCCAGTCGGGCGCCCGGTTCAAAAGACGAGAACACTGCGGTAGTCGACCGGAGTGCCAGTGCCCAAGGCCGACGCCACTGCCATTCATCAGGTACAGCCTGCGCAAAAGGTGCATCGACCCAGTCGTCCGAATCCGCACGTACGGCGCGGCTGATGCACCGTCTCTGTCGCCGGCGTATGCTCCGTCGCAGCTACGCTGTCGGCTACCAGTCACCGCTGCCGTTACCCGCCCAGTCTGCACCCCTCCGCGAGGAACAGTGAAACTGTTGGTTTCTCCGCTCTTTAAATCTGGCGTCAGAATAACTAATGGACGCGCATCACCCAAGGGCCATATCAATTGAAAATTTCGCGACAACATGAAGGGCCGAATATCTTGGTGATAACATCACACTAAGTAAAACCCTCTGCGGTCGCTTTTGCTTCTGAAAGCGTTTTTAAATCAGTGCATTGTCGACATGAATAAAATTCTTCACTACTATAATAAATTTTCGGTAGTGGTAGCGTACTATAGGTGGTAAAACGGATTCAAGAATTTGTACCCTGGACGAGACGGACTGATTAGAATTGATGCTAGCAGCATTGGAAAATCCAAAAGCTAAGGAAAGCCAGGTGCACTCCTTCCGACTAAAAGTTGCAAACTATGCCCAAATGTTCACGGAGTCTTAGCTTATGCAACTACACGTTAGTCTCAATAATATAACCACAGTTAAAATAGGACATGGCATACAATATTTATGCAGTGACGTTTCTGTTTTTGACGTCAGCAGCAAGTATATACAGGGCCATCGCGAAACGGTTGTCAGCCCCGTATTAGTGAGTGTAGTTTACTCAAGATGTGTTTCCGAAAACATATTCTCCTACGTTTTCACAAGAAGACGACGAAGACTGCCGTTAGGCGTTACTCCGGGGTAGCAGCCTCAGATGACGAAGGAGGCCTGTGGGCTGCGCAGCCTCAGCTGGCTTTGTATGGCCGCCATTTTTATACTGCAAATGAGTCGTTCACATCTGTCTGTCCACAAATATCATCAAAAGCAACTATGTATCCTCTGACTCAAAACCTGCAAGTAATATGTTTTGTGGAGGGTGCGGGTGTTCATCCCTATCCCGGCCACCCAGCTCCTCTCTGCCTTGGTTATTGAGTATCCCTCCAAGGTTCTTGCGTCGCGTTGGCCCGCCACAGCCCCGTAAAGCCATCGACGTGACTACTGCCTCGCTCCGTACTCCCAGCCCGTAAATCGCAGCGACAACACAACCTGACAGCCATGACGTGGTATAAGCCGACAACGTTTTTCTCTCAGGTATCTGGCGCGTACTCAAGGACTATACACACCTCTTCATGTAGTCACCGGTCACTGCTGTTGCAAGTCCGGTGCACACCCTTATCCTTATCCGTGGCTGCAATAATTGTACGGTATTACCGCATGTCAAGTCTGTGTCATAATCTTGTTGTTCTGTGGTCTCAACTGGGATTGCGGCGTGCAACCGGAGAGCCATTTCAAGAGAAGGCTGCAAAGAGGGCACTAGGGTGTAGCTCTGTCACAGGTTCCGTCGATTTAGCAGCACTGTGAGGCGTGCAGCCTGCTTTGTGTTGGCTGCAAGGACATAGTTTAAATAGGTCACTGGCATCTGCTTGTAAATACATCTTTTCACAATCAAGTATGAATCACCTAATCTATGTCCAGCACGTAAAAATATAAAATTATGAGGAGCACTGAATACCTTCTCCCAAATTAAGAGCGAAGAAACCTACGCTACATGCGGAAAAGCAATCCATTGGTAATAACAGACGAAATGTTATGACGAACTGGTTTGTAGCCAGATGTTGCTTCCAAATCGCCAGTGGACACGTGCTACTATTCGGTGGCGGCGGAAAAGTTTTGCCAAAAAACATCAAGAAACTAAACTTGTTAGCGGAACAAAGGAGTAGGGAGATTATACATCTAATCGGTACGGACATCTGGGCATCGCTATAAACTGCATTCTTCATGTATTCGTTGGTAATGGTGGTGTATTTGAAAAAGGGAGTGGTACATGGGTGTGAATTGAGCCTCCCGTTGAGGCGACGACGACGACGGGGCGGGAACATACCCACGCATTACTCGTGGCGCGAATGCGGTCTGTGGATATTGCCCTTAGTGCGGTTGTGCCGAGAAAAAAGAAGTGGTAATCACACGAGGGGCTGACGTGTGCCAGTAAGAGGCGGCCGTAAGCAAGCGGCTGGGGAGGCCCGACTGGAACAGAAGAGTATGCCGGGAGGGGGGATGGAGTTAATGCGAGGCGCCCAAAGTCCGGGTGGAAGAGTCGAAGCTCGTCCAGATTTCGGGATCCGAGCTCTACGGGGATGTATCTGGCTGGCCCTTTGACATCCTGGAGCCGAGGCGAAACTCCTGGCTCGTGGATGCGCGCAACGTTGGCGTGCTCCGCCGTTGGGTGACCCGCTGCCTGCTGCCCATCGGCGACCGGCAGTCTCCTGTTGTATCCTGCCGCCGCTACAGGGCACTCCATCGTCAGTGGGTGCCGAGTGGACCGTTGTCTGCAAGGGCAACGGTGCGTGTTCCTTGTCGACGCTCGGCGTGCGCGATGGCGTCATCGTAGACTCGCGACGCCTCTTCTCGCATCGTTACCAGCTCTCACGACGCCGTGCGGACAACGTCTCATCACTCGGAACCTTTGGTCGGGACATCTTTTTCTACTATCTTTAGGTTTGATATGCCGTAGGGCTATGTATGTGTCAGTTAGCTTTGAGGTGTGACTTGATTCAGTTGTAATGTTGTGTATTTTGATGTGTGCCGTCTTTCTTTCAGGATTTATTGTAGTATCCAGGAATGTCGGCTGCTCAAGAAGGCGAGAAAGCCGACGTGGAGCTGGTATGCAGTTTCTGGACAAGGCGGTTTTTTTTTCAAAAGATGCGAACGCCGAGAGCGTCTCCCGACGAGGGAAAGAAGCAGAACGCCTGCGTCCTTCGAGAGAGAGGAAAAAAGAGACGGGCAGACGGACAGACCAAAAAAAAGACATCCCCCTCGCGAGGGGCACGATCAAATGCACAGCATTTCCGAGGGGGTGCGCCGGCAAGTCGTATCTCTTGATCGCGGGACCCGTGTCGCCATCTTTTGGAAGCGCGGGACAACTTGTGGCGCTTTCGAAACAAACGAGAAATGAGTGAAGGATATAAGGCGCGTTCGGTGCATCGAAATCTGTGTCGGTTTCGTGGCTCGGTCGGTTGTGCGCCGGGCACCTTGCGTTCCGCCCGCGGCGTCATGGGTTCGAAACCGGGCGCCGGAAACTGTTATTTCTTCCTGGCTGCGGACTACGACAAGGCGCGCCTGCGGACTACGACAGGGCGCGCATGCGGACTACGACAAGGCGCGCATGCGGACTACGACAGCGCACGCCAACGCCGCGTGACATTGTGAGTTACTAAAATGCTATGCATTTAAAAGGCCCCCCAAGCGAGCAGAGGCCACGGCGCAAGGACTAATGCCAGCAGTCGGCAGACAAGTGAAGCTTTTTCCCGAAAGGCGACCTTCGAATAAGACGGGGAGATTACTCCCACAAAACGCGTACTGTCGATGATCCGGCGGCAGACCGGAGAGAAAGGAAAACCTCCGTCACGCGGGAGCCGCTTGCAACGGCTTGCCGAGCGGCTTTTTCTACAGAGGCTCCCCACCTATGTTGCGGACCTTTTAAAGAAAGGCAACGCTTACCAGATGAATGGCCAAAGGTCAACGTCCACTGGTTACCACTGAAAACGTCCGTGAGAGGCTGCATAAACAGAAACCTCAATATGAGCAGGCTTGGCGAATCGACGGCGACGACTTCTCGCTTGCCCTGCACGTCGATTGCGATGGTCTTGTTATTACGTCCCAAAACTTGGAAAGGGTCGTCATACGACGGAGTGAGGGGCGGCTTCGTTGCGTCGTGTTGCGTGAACACTTGTTTAGCTGAGTCCATGTCGGGAAAAGTGAAAACCTTTCTCTTCCGGGCGATGCGAGGTGCTGTTGACCTGAGTTGCGCACGGGCGGAAAGTGTTGGGAGCAAGGCTTTTGAGAGGGAAAGTGTTAAGAGGGAGGCTGAAAGGAGGCTGCTGGGGCGGAAAGTGTCTTGTCGGAGAAGAATTCTCACGGGAGTGGCACTATTGAGCCGTACACCATTTCCGCTGCGCAGAAGCCGAGGTCTTTCTTCACCGTTGAGCTTAGGCCAAGAAGAAGGAGCTATGAGCTTTTCCACCCAGTGATGGCGATCGAGTTTCGCTGTAAGTGCAGCTTTGAGTTGCCTGTGCACGCGCTCCAGCATTTTGTTGCTGGCGGAGTGGTAGTCGGTGGTAAGCTGCAGTCTCGTGCCGAGGAGGGTCCAAAGCACGGAAAAGAGGTTGCTCTAGACCTGCCGTCCCCGGTAAGTTGTCATGCGGGCGGGGCAGCCAAAGCGGGGCACCCATGTCTGAATAACGGCCTGCGCTACGGTCTCAGCTGATATGTCCGTAATTGGTATAGCTTCGGGCCATCGGCTGTATCTACCGATGCAAGTGAGCGGGTACCTGAAACCTTGGCAGGGTAGTACTGGTCCCACCAATTCGAAATGAACGAGGTCAAATGCCGACTGAGGACTCTGAAATTCCTTTAGTGCAGCACGAGTGTGGCGGGTCACCTTCGGTTGTTGACACGTTTCAAATGTCCGAGCCCAACGTCGCAGGTACGCGTGGACACCGGGCCAAACGAAGCGTTTTGTTATCAACCGCTGGGTGACGCGGACACCTGGGTGGCTGATGGAGGGGAAAGTGTTGAATACCACTCGGCGAACATTCAGTGGGACGAAAGGTCATGGGGTTGCCTGGGAGGTATCGCAGGTCATTGTGCCCTGGACGTAGGGAAGTGCCACCTCCGAAAGCGCGAGTGAAGATCCCCACCTTGTCCTCCCGCTGAGCCGCGGCCATCTCCTCTAAGTCCAGGACTTTTGTGTCGGAAGCGTTGACGCAAGACAAAACGTCGGCTGCTTCGTTTTATGCCCCGGGAACGTGGCGTATGTCTGTAAAAACTCAGAGGTGAATGAGACCTGACGAAGTTCTCGTTCTGAGTAGGAGGAACTGTTCTTGTTGAATACGTCGGTGAGGGGCTTTGGGTCTGTCAAGATACGACCTTCGACCGCCGAAGCCAGGACAATACCATGCCAGACTCGGATGCGCTCGGAACCAAGACCAAGAAGCCATCGCGCATGAAAAATAGTGGGATAAAGACAATGGATGAACGGCCTAGCAGTTGTACCGAAGGGGACTGCAGCAAGGCATTCATTCGTGCACCGCAGGTACCAAACAGGTGGCTCGGCAGCAAGTCTCGGGACACGCAGATACAGGCATGTGTAAGTGAAGCATTCGTTCGAGTACTAGAAGCAAGAAAATCTACGGCAATGACGACGATACGGACACAAGTGCGACAAACTCAGCCAGGACTTAGAATGGAACATCGAAAGCGATCAGAAAAGGGAAAAGGGACCGCTGACCAGAAGATTAAGGCTTCATCCAGAATACGATTTTTTTCCATGCTCACTCGAGGACTAATTTTGCCTGCCACGTCAGGCACTCCGGTTCGAGAGAAACAGCGTGCCACGTCGTAGCTAAGAAGGTAGCAAGAAGAAGGCATCGTGCCACGAAGCATAGATGTAGGATAAAGAAGGATGTATCTTCCACCTCTCGTCTACAAAGGAATTGACATCGGACTACCCATCTAGGAAAACTAGACTAACGTGTTCTGTACTTTTTTACTAGTGTCACCGTCGGGGGTGGGAGTATGTTGCAGATTTAGTAAGGAAGAGGAAGAGGACAAAGGCGGCTAACCGCCAACTGTCATTACTATCGGAAAGAGGAGGAAGAAGCTAATAAAACTCAGACCGGCTCAGCCATGGCCTCGCGTCTGCGTCGCGTTCCATAACAGTGAATTCATTCATGAACCTTTGAAATATCTGTGCTGAATTTTTAAAGCCGTAGGGCAAACGGAAAAACTCAAACATGCCGAACGGAGTTGTTATGGCTGTCTTTGGTGTGTCCTTCGTTTCAATGGGTATTTCGTGGTATGCCGCCACGAGGTCGATCTTGCTGTATATTTTGTACCTGGCAGCCGTGCTTTAAAATCGTCAATGTGTCACAGCGAGTACTGGACCAGCGTTGTAGATGCGTTCCAGGCTCTGGAGTCACTCACGGGCGCCAGTCATCCTCCTCGTCTTCAGCACCATGTTAAGCGGTGATGAATGGTTGCTAGACGAAGGGCGAATAATTCTAAGCTGCAGCATATGCTTGAACTAACTGCGTGTAGCTTGATGCCTGTTGGTGGGCAGTCGTCATGGTGACTGGTGACCCGGTGGGTGACGATGTGGTGAGTCACGTTTTGTTTTACCGGCTGTTCCGTCTTGCGGGGCTTGGTGAGAGAAGGGAATTCAGCCAGGACGTAGTGGTACGCAGATACTGGCTGGAAGGCGCAGATACCAGACGAGCAGATGCTTGACTCCAAACCACATATTTTGAGGGATGTGTTGTTATCCTTCAGGCAACGGTCCCGTACGCTCACATCAAGGTTGAAGTGGCTCAGAAAGTCTGCTCCGAGTATGGCGAAATTAACGTCCGCCACCACGAAGACCCAGCCAAACAGGCGCCTGAGTCCGACGTCTATTGTCAGTGAGCGGAAGCCATGCGTACCAATGGCAGTGTTGTTCACCGTCTGCAGTGATGATATGTTCTTGCTACGTCGGCGATCCTCGGGGGTTGCCGGGACAAAAGAGATTGCGGCTCCTGTGTCGACTAGCAGGCGCGAGTTGCTTACGCGGTCGACTACGAAGAACAGGCGGCTAGGTGGATGGCGGATGTTGTAAGCCGCCGTTAACCTCTGGTCAGAGCGTTTCCCGGAAACGAGCAAGTTTGAGTGCAGCGGCTAGCACCCGTGCCGAAATAATGGTCAAACCAACAAACCCCGTCCTGCCTATCTCGTGACTGGCATCTATGGGAAGAGCTTGGCTGTCTTGAAGGGGATCGGTTCCGCCGTTGCTCGTCCTGTTGGGAAGCACCAGACAGCAAATGTTGCTGCATGTTCTCGATAAATTGTTGCACTTTCTCTTCAAGGCGCGACAGCCGATCTGGTTGAGCGTGTGTTCTTTCAGCAGTTATGGGCGCGAAGGTTGGAGTATAGTATTCTGTGATGCGATCGGCAAATTGCGCCAGTCGATCAAGGGATGTGTCATCTGAACCCTCGACAACCACGCGCAGCGACTGGTGCAGCCGTTGCAGGCAAAGTTCACGAAGAAGTGCGAGCTGGCCATCCTGACGCGCGTGCACACTGAGTTTTTGCCGTATCGGGTGGGGCAGTTGGGAAGGTAGTTGGTCGCCAAGCTCTTCCCAACAAAGGAGCTGCTGAAGTCTGCTTTCTTCAGGCACCTCGAGGCGGTCTAGCACCGTATGGAGGGTGTCGTATTCCTCTTGTGGGTTGGGTGAAGCTAAAATGTTGTTGATAGCGTCGGCGATTTCTGGTGCTCACTACACATCACCCTTTCGAGCAGTTCCACAGGCTTTACGACGCCAGCGTTATCGCATAGTATGAAGTTAGTTCATTTCTATGCTCCCCATTCCAGCTACTTCACGTCCACTTCCGGCTCACCCGTTTGCAGAAGAAGGTATTTACGATGAGTACATTATTACATTCTGAGAGCTCTACTAATATTTCTTCTCTGCCAGACCCTAGTTCCCAAGAGTCTTGTCTCCAGGCTGCTTAATGCCTACTTTTACATTGAAGTCTCCCATAACTAGCGTATAATGTGTTTTTATTTAGGCCATTGCTGATTCCACATTTTACTAGAGGCGTTCAACTAGCTGGTCGTCGTGGGTGAAATAAGGCGCGCAGCGCTGTACCACCTGGAATTTGTACCTCTTATGAGGCCAAATGCAGGACCATCTACCTTTTTGTTAATGCTATAGTATTCGCCTATGTTGCCAGATATGATTTTGTAGGATAATATTCCCACTCCCATTGCACTTCGGTTGACTAGAGCACGGCAACCCAGAACTTGTTAACTTTTAAAAACTGCAAAGCTTCACTGGTCATCCTAGCCTCGGTAAGCCGTATTGCATGTCATTTGATGCCCTCTAATTCCTCCAAAAACAACTCTTGACTTGTCTCGCTAGATGAAGTTCTCATGTCAAGCGTTGCCAGGTCCAGATTCCAATTGCGTTCCGTGTGGATCCAAGGATTTTTTAGCACGCTCTGCTACGTCACAGGTCTGACCTCCGCCGTGGTCAGTTGCTTGCAGCGAGTGGATACTAAGGGCCGATGGTTATTTGGCATACAAATAGAAGTTTGCGGCTACTACTAAACCACGGTGGACAATCCTGCTCTTCTGAGGGAATACATTACTCGCAATGCCCCCCCCCCCCGATCAGGCCGCAACCCAAGCCCCGTACGGCTATTTAATGAACACAATGATCTTTTTATACGGTGGGAATTGATCGGACTAGGGATTCGAACCATGTTCCCTCTGCACGCGAGGCGGATAATTTATCTGTACTCCGCCGCGGCATCCCATGGCAACTCCCCGTTGACACGGTCATAATGCCGCCATCTCTCCTGCAGGGCTTTCTCAATGGCTGTGGCCTCCTTAATGAAATCTCTCACTGTAGGATGTACATTTGCTACGACGCCAGCGAATAGTTTTCCGTGACATCATGTATTAAATGCCGTGATTTTTGCGGCTTTGACATTTCGGGGTATGCTCTCCAGATGAGGCAGGCCATGTCCTCTACGAACACCGCGACCGTCTCGTTTGGCTTTTGGATGCGAGACTTCAAAAGGCAGTAAGCGTGGTCATGGCGGTCGGTGCTGGCAAGCGTCTCTTGCAGCTGCTGGCGAAATTCCTCCCATGGCGACAGACTGGCCTCGCGGTTTTCAAATCCCGTCCTAGAACTCTCCTGCAGCTGAAAGTACACATTGCTCATTTTTTGAAGAGAATCTCATGTACAAAACGTCGCTTGAACAATGCGTTTTACCAGCTGATTGGAAAAATGCCAACGTAACTCCAGTATATAAAAGCGGAGATAAAACAAAAAAGTGTAACTACAGGCCTATTTCTCTGACAAGCGTGTGCTGCAAGACACTCGAACACATCATTTACACAAACTTAATGAATCATCTACAAAGTAATAACTTCTTTTCCCCATTGCAACACGGTTTCAGGGCGGGTTTTTCGTGCGATACGCAATTGGTCGAGTTTACGCACGACATTGCAGCTTCTATTAACTGAGGCCTTCAGGTTGACTATATATTTCTGGATTTCCAGAAGGCATTTGATTCCGTGTCACATGTGTTGTTGTTGCAAAAGCTTCGTTGTCTAGGTATACCTAATGCCCTTCTCATGTGGATCGAAGCGTACCTTTCTGAAAGACAGCAGTGCGTGATTCTTGACGGTGTGTGCTCTTCAAGCGTCGGTGTATTGTCAGGAGTGCCGCAAGGGTCAGTTTTGGGGCCCCTGCTTTTTCTTATTTTTATAAATGATATCACTGAACATCTCTCTAGCCGTGTTCGATTGTACGCTGACGATTGCTGCATTTACAATAACATTACCTCTGAAGCGGACACCGTTCAATTGCAGAATGACTTGAACTCTATAGTTTCTTGGTGTGATTCATGGAGAATGACATTAAATGTGTCGAAGTGTAAATTGGTGAGGTTTACGAACAAAAAACAGCCTCGGATTTCAAATTACGTCATGGCCGGGGCTACCTTGCCGGTTGCATCAGAATATAAATATCTAGGGATCATTTTTTCTGCCAACCTGTCTTGGAACGCTCATATTAATTACTTAACATAAAAGGCTAGTCGCGTGCTAAATTTTTTGAGGCGCAATTTTAGACAGGCACCAACTAAGTTGAAAGAAACACTATACATATCCAATGTGCGTCCCATATTGGAATATGCTTGCAGTGCCTGGGACCCCCTCAACAAAATCAAATATAGAAGCCCTAGAGCGTGTACAGGCACGAGCAGCACGCTTTGTAGCAAGCAATTATAACTTCACCGTAAGATCAGCCGACATTCGTTCAGGATTACAATGGCCTCTGTTAGCTAACCGGCGAAAATACCTACGACTGTCCCTATTTTACAGCATATTCATGAACAGAACAGGCATCGACAAGGATCAGTATATAAGACCACCTACCTATGTGTCACCCCGTACTGACCATTCTTTAAAACTGCGTGAATACGCGTCCAGGATCGACGCATTCAAATACGCCTTTTTTCCAAGGACCACGCATGAGTGGAACGGCTTGCCAGAGGAAATTGTCTCTGCGCCTCCCTCATCTTTTGTTAGAAATTTGCACAATTTTTTGTTGAACTAATCCCTACTGTACATTTCTGATGCGTTCCGTACTAATTACTTTTTATTTTATTTTATTGCCCTGTGTAACCGATAGCACTCTTCCTTTTTGCGTTTTTGCTTTGTATTTGCAATGTGATGCCTTATTTATGACAGTGTAAGTCAACACTTTGTTGTTTCAACCATACAGCCTTTTACCCGCAACCATTTTTTGTTATATTGACTGTACTGTATTCCTTTGCTTGTTTTCCCGACTACAATATTGCCCGTGAGGGTGATGTAGGTACCTGCATAAATAAAATAAATAAATAGTGCAATAATGCGACGTGCTAAAACTGCTCTAGCCAGTCTTCGGCATCCTCAAATACCTCACCACGGAACGTGGGAGGAGTCCGCCGTTGCTTGAACGTTACCTGAGAGGCAAAAGTCTGCGACAGTACTTGAGGATCAAGTGGTTGGCGAGTTTGGGCGTCGCAGGGAAGTATTCCGTACTAAGTCAAGAGGACGAGTTGGCGGCTGCTGCCGTGATAAATCGGTGTTTCAACACATCGTACCGGGATTTCAGCAGGGGTCTTGGACATAGTGTAGTCGCACCCTGCACCTCCGTCAATTGCGCGTACAGCAAATCCGGGTTTGGGGGTGATTGTAAGCTATAGTTAGGCTTTGCTAATGGATGAAAAGGAGGAGAAGAAAGCTCTTTACCGAAAAGAGCGTGAGCTGTCGGAGCAAGCCACTGAGAATGATGCGTTCCATCATCGTCTTGGCTACGGGTGTCTCAAATTCTCAAATTAAAAGTTCGTTCACATGCATGTATAGGTGAGAATATATATATATATATGTATATATATAAATAAATAAATAAATATATATATATATATATATATATATATATATATATATATATATATATATATATATATATATATATATATATATATATATATATGTATACATATATCGCGAATCAGAATAGGAAATGATGGGCTCGTAGAAATAACACAGAAATAAGGGTTGGCAGCCAAGAAAACCTCGGAAAGCAAAGCGGAGGTTGTGGTAGGAAATTGAAAGAGATAAAACAATTGGAAATAAAGAAAGAAAGCGGAGAAAAAGCGGAAAAGCGGAGAAAGCAGAGAAAATTCTTTATCTGTTTCAAATTCCTACCACAACCTCCCCTTTGCTTTCCGAGGTTTTCTTGAATGCCAACCCTTATTTCTGTTTTATATAAATATATAACATTTCCTAACGAACCCCTCATTTCCAAATTATATATATATATATATATATATATATATATATATATATATATATATATACAGGAAGAAATGCCGGCAGTCTACAACGCCAAAGAAGGCATAGGGGAATGGTTCGAATATTTTTTTACCGTTAGTGACGTTACATTATTATTTATTAATATTCATTACGTGAGAAAGAAAGAAAGAAAAACACGCGCCCAGAGTGGGGACCGAACCCACGCCTTTCGATTAGATCTCGAATGCCTTACCAATTCGGCTATCTGGGCGACTGTGTTCCGCTTCACTTTCTGGGGTATTTATATATACTACAACTGTATCTGACGCTTGAGGGTGGTAGCCAGCGCCACTCAGACTACACGGGGAGAAGGGGACCTTCTTTTCAACCCCCGGGGCGTGACGCGAACGTCTACAGCCTGTCATATCGGGTAACTGGTGGGAAACCCTCTTATGCTACCTTGGCATCAAGGCTGCCAGAACCGAGGCCCTCGCTAAGCTTTCGCATGATATAGGGTTTGTAAATGAGGGGCTCGTTAGAAAATACAGGAAGAAATGCCGGCAGTCTACAACGCCAAAGAAGGCATAGGGGAATGGTTCGAATATTTTTTTACCGTTAGTGATGTTACATTATTATTTATTAATATTCATTACGTGAGAAAGAAAGAAAGAAATACACGCGCCCAGAGTGGGGACCGAACCCACGCCTTTCGATTAGATCTCGAATGCCTTACCAATTCGGCTATCTGGGCGACTGTATTCCGCTTCACTTTCTGGGGTATTTATATATACTACAACTGTATCTGACGCTTGAGGGTGGTAGCCAGCGCCACTCGGACTAAACGGGGAGAAGGGGACCTTCTTTTCAACCCTCGGGGCGTGACGCGAACGTCTACAGCCTGTCATATCGGGTAACTGGCGGGAAACCCTCTTATGCTACCTTGGCATCAAGGCTGCCAGAACCGAGGCCCTCGCTAAGCTTTCGCATGATAATAGGGTTTGTGAATGAGGGGTTCGTTAGAAAATACAGGAAGAAATGCCGGCAGTCTACAACTCCAAAGAAGGCATAGGGGAATGGTTCGAATATTTTTTTACCATTAGTGACGTTACATTGTTATTTATTATATTCATTACGTGAGAAAGAAAGAAAGAAAAACACGCGCCCAGAGTGGGGGCGAACCCACGCCTTTCGATTAGATCTCGAATGCCTTTCCAATTCGGCTATCTGGGCGACTGTGTTCCGCTTCACTTTCTGGGGTATTTATATATACTACAACTGTAACTGACGCTTGAGGGTGGTAGCCAGCGCCACTCAGACTACACGGGGAGAAGGGGACCTTCTTTTTAACCCCCGGGTCGTGACGCGAACGTCTACAGCCTGTCATATGGGGTAACTGGCGGGAAACCCTCTTATGCCACCTTGGCATCCAGGCTGCCAGAACCGAGGCCCTCGCTAAGCTTTCGCATGATAATAGGGTTTGTAAATGAGGGGCTCGTTAGAAAATACAGGAAGAAATGCCGGCAGTCTACAACGCCAAAGAAGGCATAGGGGAATGGTTCGAATATTTTTTTACCGTTAGTGACGTTACATTATTATTTATTAATATTCATTACGTGAGAAAGAAAGAAAGAAAAACAGGCGCCCAGAGCGGGGACCGAACCCCCGCCTTTCGATTAGATCTCGAATGCCTTACCAATTCGGCTATCTGGGCGACTGTGTTCCGCTTCACTTTCTGGGGTATTTATATATACTACAACTGTATCTGACGCTTGAGGGTGGTAGCCAGCGCCACTCAGACTATACGGGGGAAGGGGACCATCTTTTCAACCCCAGTTGCGTGACGCGAACGTCTACAGCCTGTCATATCGGGTAACTGGCGGGAAACCCTCTTATGCTACCTTGGCATCAAGGCTGCCAGAACCGAGGCCCTCGCTAAGCTTTCGCAGGATAATAGGGTTTGTAAAGGAGGGGCTCGTTAGAAAATACAGGAAGAAATGCCGGCAGTCTACAACGCCAACGAAGGCATAGGGGAATGGTTCGAATATTTTTTACCGTTAGTGACGTTACATAATTATTTATTAATATTCATTACGTGAGAAAGAAAGAAAAACACGCGCCCAGAGTGGGGACCGAACCCACGCCTTTCGATTACATCTCGAATGCCTTACCAATTCGGCTATCTGGGCGACTGTGTTCCGCTTCACTTTCTGGGGTATTTATATATACTACAACTGTATCTGACGCTTGAGGGTGGTAGCCAGCGCCACTCAGACTACAAGGGGAGAAGGGGACCTTCTTTTCAACCCCCGGGGCATGACGCGAATGTCTACAGCCTGTCATTTCGGGTAACTGGCGGGAAACCCTCTTATGCTACCTTGGCATCAAGGCTGCCAGAACCGAGGCCCTCGCTAAGCTTTCGCATGATAATAGGGTTTGTAAAAGAGGGGCTCGTAAGAAAATACAGGAAGAAATGCCGGCAGTCTACAACGCCAAAGAAGGCATAGGGGAATGGTTCGAATATTTTTTTACCGTTAGTGACGTTACATTATTATTTATTAATATTCATTACGTGAGAAAGAAAGAAATACACGCGCCCAGAGTGGGGACCGAACCCACGCCTTTCGATTAGATCTCGAATGCCTTACCAATTCGGCTATCTGGGCGACTGTGCTCCGCTTCACTTTCTGGGGTATTTATATATACTACAACTGTATCTGAAGCTTGAGGGTGGTAGCCAGCGCCACTCCGACTACACGGGGAGAAGGGGACCTTCTTTTCAACCCCCGGGGCGTGACGCGAACGTCTACAGCCTGTCATATCGAGTAACTGGCGGGAAACCCTCTTATGCAACCTTGGCATCAAGGCTGCCAGAACCGAGGCCCGCGCTAAGCTTTCGCATGATAATAGCGTTTGTAATTGAGGGGCTCGTTAGAAAATACAGGAAGAAATGCCGGTAGTCTACAACGCCAAAGAAGGCATAATGAATGGTTCGAATATTTTTTTACCGTTAGTGACGTTACATTATTATTTATTAATATTCATTACGTGAGAATGAAAGAAAGAAAAACACGCGCCCAGAGTGGGCACCGAACCCACGCCTTTCGATCAGATCTCGAATGCCTTACCAATTCGGCTATCTGGGCGACTGTGTTCCGCTTCACTTTCTGGGGTATTTATATATACTGCAACTGTATCTGACGCTTGAGGGTGGTAGCCAGCGCCACTCAGACTACACGGGGGAAGGGGACCTTCTTTTCAACCTCCGGGGCGTGACGCGAACGTCTACAGCCTGTCATATCGGGTAACTGGCGGGAAACCCTCTTATGCTATCTTGGCATCAAGGCTGCCAGAACCGAGGCCCTCGCTAAGCTTTCGCATGATAATAGGGTTTGTGAATGAGGGGCTCGTTAGAAAATACAGGAAGAAATGCCAGCAGTCTACAACTCCAAAGAAGGCATAGGGGAATGGTTCGAATATTTTTTTACCGTTAGTGACGTTACATTATTATTTATTAATATTCATTACGTGAGAAAGAAAGAAAGAAAAACGCGCCCAGAGTGGGAACCGAACCCACGCCTTTCGATTAGATCTCGAATGCCTTACCAATTCGGCTATCTGGGCGACTGTGTTCCGCTTCACTTTCTGGGGTATTTATATATACTACAACTGTATCTGACGCTTGAGGGTGGTAGCCAGCGCCACTCAGATTACACGGGGAGAAGGGGACCTTCTTTTCAACCCCCGGGGCTGGACGCGAATGTCTACAGCCTGTCATTTCGGGTAACTGGCGGGAAACCCTCTTATGCTACCTTGGCATCAAGGCTGCCAGAACCGAGGCCCGCGCTAAGCTTTCGCATGATAATAGGGTTTGTAAATGAGGGGCTCGTTAGAAAATACAGGAAGAAATGCCGGCAGTCTACAACGCCAAAGAAGGCATAGGGGAATGGTTCGAATATTTTTTTACCGTTAGTGACGTTACATTATTATTTATTAATATTCATTACGTGAGAAAGAAAGAAAGAAAAACACGCGCCCAGAGGGGGGACCGAGCCCACGCCTTTCGATTAGATCTCGAATGCCTTACCAATTCGGCTATCTGGGCGACTGTGTTCCGCTTCACTTTCTGGGGTATTTATATATACTACAACTGTATCTGACGCTTGAGGGTGGTAGCCAGCGCCACTCAGACTACACGGGGAGAAGGGGACCTTCTTTTCAACCCCCAGGGCGTGACGCGAACGCCTACGGCCTGTCATATCGGATAACTGGCGGGAAACCCTCTTATGCTTTCTTGGCATCAAGGCTGCCAGAACCGAGGTCCTCGATAAGCTTTCGCATGATAGTAGGACTTGTAAATGAGGGCCTCGTTAGAAAATACAGGCAGAAATGCCGGCAGTCTACAATGCCAAAGAAGGCATAGGGGAATGGTTCGAATATTTTTTTACCGTTAGTGACGTTACATTATTATTTATTAATATTCATTACGTGAGAAAGAAAGAAAGAAAAACGCGCCCAGAGTGGGGACCGAACCCACGCCTTTCGATTAGATCTCGAATGCCTTACCAATTCGGCTATCTGGGCGACTGTGTTTCGCTTCACTTTCTGGGGTATTTATATATACTACAACTGTATCTGACGCTTGACGGTGGTAGCCAGCGCCACTCAGACTACACGGGGAGAAGGGGACCTTCTTTTTAACCCCCGGGGCGTGACGCGAACGTCTACGGCCTGTCATATCGGATAACTGGCGGGAAACCCTATTATGCTTTCTTGGCATCAAGGCTGCCAGAACCGAGGTCCTCGATAAGCTTTCGCATGATAGTAGGACTTGTAAATGAGGGGCTGGTTAGAAAATACAGGAAGAAATGCCGGCAGTCTACAACGCCAAAGAAGGCATAGGGGAATGGTTCGAATATTTTTTTACCGTTAGTGACGTTACATTATTATTTATTAATATTCATTACGTGAGAAAGAAAGAAAGAAAAACGCGCCCAGAGTGGGGACCGAACCCACGCCTTTCGATTAGATCTCGAATGCCTTACCAATTCGGCTATCTGGGCGACTGTGTTTCGCTTCACTTTCTGGGGTATTTATATATACTACAACTGTATCTGACGCTTGACGGTGGTAGCCAGCGCCACTCCGACTACACGGGGAGAAGGGGACCTTATTTTCAACCCCCGGGGCGTGACGCGAACGTCTACAGCCTGTCATATCGGGTAACTGGCGGGAAACCCTCTTATGCAACCTAGGCATCAAGGCTGCCAGAACCGAGGCCCGCGCTAAGCTTTCGCAGGATAATAGGTTTGTGAATGAGGGGCTCGTTAGAAAATACAGGAAGAAATGCCGGCAGTCTACAGCGCCAAAGAAGGCATAGGGGAATGGTTCGAATATTTTTTTACCGTTAGTGACGTTACATTATTATTTATTAATATTCATTAGGTGAGAAAGAAAGAAAGAAAAACACTCGCCCAGAGGGGGGACCGAACCCACGCGTTTCGATTAGATCTCGAATGCCTTACCAATTCGGCTATCTGGGCGACTGTGTTCCGCTTCGCTTTCTGGGGTATTTATATATACTACAACTGTATCTGACGCTTGAGGGTGGTAGCCAGCGCCACTCAGACTACACGGGGAGAAGGGGACCTTCTTTTCAACCCCGGGGCATGACGCGAATGTCTACAGCCTGTCATTTCGGGTAACTGGCGGGAAACCCTCTTATGCTACCTTGGCATCAAGGCTGCCAGAACCGAGGCCCTCGCTAAGCTTTCGCATGATAATAGCGTTTGTAAATGAGGGGCTCGTTAGAAAATACAGGAAGAAATGCCGGCAGTCTACAACGCCAAGGAAGGCATAGGGGAATGGTTCGAATATGTTTTTAAGTGCGAATGCACTTTATAAGCGACCCCAAACCTTCCACCGCCGGCGGCGACGGAGGCGACGGCGGCGGCGTCCGCAGTCCTCCTCTCCCTAGCAACGGCGTGGAGCGGAGAGGAGCGTCGGTAGCAACGGCGCGGTGACGTCACTTCACCACGTGACCGCGCTCACTCCGCCTCCTCGCCGTGGCTGCGCGGGTGCGCGCTGCTCCCCGCATCTGTCCTCGCGCCGTGACGTCATGGTATGACGTCACAGCTCGCCTCCTCTCCCCAGCAGCTGCCGCGCGCCTCTCTCTCCACCGTGACGTCACACTATCTCCTCTCCCCCTCGCTCGGCTGCAGCTGCCGTGCGCCGCTGTCCCTCTCCCCTTGCGCTCGCCTCCTCTCTCAGTCATCTGGATCAGCGCGCTCGGCGTGGCGTACCCCCCTATATATGCAGCGATAAACTGCCAGACCTCCGTGGGTCGGCTCGCGCGCGCTCACGGGCGAATGCCAACGGATTTTAACTTTACTCCCCCTCATAGCATCACCCCGTGCATTCGCACTTAACCATGTTCGCCCTCGGGGAAATGCTTGGGAGTTTTTTACTGTTAGTGACGTTACATTATTATTTATTAATATTCATTACGTGAGAAACAAAGAAAGAAAAACACGCGCCCAGAGTGGGGACCGAACCCACGCCTTTCGATCAGATCTCGAATGCCTTACCAATTCGGCTATCTGGGCGACTGTGTTCCGCTTCACTTTCTGGGGTATTTATATATACTGCAACTGTATCTGACGCTTGAGGGTGGTAGCCAGCGCCACTCAGACTACACGGGGGAAGGGGACCTTCTTTTCAACCTCCGGGGCGTGACGCGAACGTCTACAGCCTGTCATATCGGGTAACTGGCGGGAAACCCTCTTATGCTATCTTGGCATCAAGGCTGCCAGAACTGAGGCCCTCGCTAAGCTTTCGCATGATAATAGGGTTTGTGAATGAGGGGCTCGTTAGAAAATACAGGAAGAAATGCCAGCAGTCTACAACTCCAAAGAAGGCATAGGGGAATGGTTCGAATATTTTTTTACCGTTAGTGACGTTACATTATTATTTATTAATATTCATTACGTGAGAAAGAAAGAAAGAAAAACGCGCCCAGAGTGGGAACCGAACCCACGCCTTTCGATTAGATCTCGAATGCCTTACCAATTCGGCTATCTGGGCGACTGTGTTCCGCTTCACTTTCTGGGGTATTTATATATACTACAACTGTATCTGACGCTTGAGGGTGGTAGCCAGCGCCACTCAGACTACACGGGGAGAAGGGGACCTTCTTTTCAACCCCCGGGGCTGGACGCGAATGTCTACAGCCTGTCATTTCGGGTAACTGGCGGGAAACCCTCTTATGCTACCTTGGCATCAAGGCTGCCAGAACCGAGGCCCTCGCTAAGCTTTCGCATGATAATAGGGTTTGTAAATGAGGGGCTCGTTAGAAAATACAGGAAGAAATGCTGGCAGTCTACAACGCCAAAGAAGGCATAGGGGAATGGTTCGAATATTTTTTTTACCGTTAGTGACGTTACATTATTATTTATTAATATTCATTACGTGAGAAAGAAAGAAAGAAAAACACGCGCCCAGAGTGGGGGAGAACCCACGCCTTTCGATTAGATCTCGAATGCCTTACCAATTCGGCTATCTGGGCGACTGTGTTCTGCTTCACTTTCTGTGGTATTTATATATACTACAACTGTATCTGACGCTTGAGGGTGGTAGCCAGCGCCACTCAGACTACACGGGGAGAAGGGGACCTTCTTTTTAACCCCCGGGGCGTGACGCGAACGTCTACGGCCTGTCATATCGGATAACTGGCGGGAAACCCTCTTATGCTTTCTTGGCATCAAGGCTGCCAGAACCGAGGTCCTCGATAAGCTTTCGCATGATAGTAGGACTTGTAAATGAGGGGCTCGTTAGAAAATGCAGGAAGAAATGCCGGCAGTCTACAACGCCAAAGAAGGCATAGGGGAATGGTTCGAATATTTTTTTACCGTTAGTGACGTTACAATATTATTTATTAATATTCATTACGTGAGAAAGAAAGAAAGAAAAACGCGCCCAGAGTGGGGACCGAACCCACGCCTTTCGATTAGATCTCGAATGCCTTACCAATTCGGCTATCTGGGCGACTGTGTTTCGCTTCACTTTCTGGGGTATTTATATATACTACAACTGTATCTGACGCTTGACGGTGGTAGCCAGCGCCACTCCGACTACACGGGGAGAAGGGGACCTTATTTTCAACCCCCGGGGCGTGACGCGAACGTCTACAGCCTGTCATATCGGGTAACTGGCGGGAAACCCTCTTATGCAACCTAGGCATCAAGGCTGCCAGAACCGAGGCCCGCGCTAAGCTTTCGCAGGATAATAGGTTTGTGAATGAGGGGCTCGTTAGAAAATACAGGAAGAAATGCCGGCAGTCTACAGCGCCAAAGAAGGCATAGGGGAATGGTTCGAATATTTTTTTACCGTTAGTGACGTTACATTATTATTTATTAATATTCATTAGGTGAGAAAGAAAGAAAAACACTCGCCCAGAGGGGGGACCGAACCCACGCGTTTCGATTAGATCTCGAATGCCTTACCAATTCGGCTATCTGGGCGACTGTGTTCCGCTTCGCTTTCTGAGGTATTTATATATACTACAACTGTATCTGACGCTTGAGGGTGGTAGCCAGCGCCACTCAGACTACACGGGGAGAAGGGGACCTTCTTTTTAACCCCGGGGCATGACGCGAATGTCTACAGCCTGTCATTTCGGGTAACTGGCGGGAAACCCTCTTATGCTACCTTGGCATCAAGGCTGCCAGAACCGAGGCCCTCGCTAAGCTTTCGCATGATAATAGCGTTTGTAAATGAGGGGCTCGTTAGAAAATACAGGAAGAAATGCCGGCAGTCTACAACGCCAAGGAAGGCATAGGGGAATGGTTCGAATATGTTTTTAAGTGCGAATGCACTTTATAAGCGACCCCAAACCTTCCACCGCCGGCGGCGACGGAGGCGACGGCGGCGGCGTCCGCAGTCCTCCTCTCCCTAGCAACGGCGTGGAGCGGAGAGGAGCGTCGGTAGCAACGGCGCGGTGACGTCACTTCACCACGTGACCGCGCTCGCTCCGCCTCCTCGCCGTGGCTGCGCGGGTGCGCGCTGCTCCCCGCACCTGTCCTCGCGCCGTGACGTCATGGTATGACGTCACAGCTCGCCTCCTCTCCCCAGCCGCTGCCGCGCGCCTCTCTCTCCACCGTGACGTCACACTATCTCCTCTCCCCCTCGCTCGGCTGCAGCTGCCGTGCGCCGCTGTCCCTCTCCCCTTGCGCTCGCCTCCTCTCTCAGCCATCTGGATCAGCGCGCTCGGCGTGGCGTACCCCCCTATATATGCAGCGATAAACTGCCAGACCTCCGTGGGTCGGCTCGCGCGCGCTCACGGGCGAATGCCAACGGATTTTAACTTTACTCCCCCTCATAGCATCACCCCGTGCATTCGCACTTAACCATGTTCGCCCTCGGGGAAATGCTTGGGAGTTTTTTACCGTTAGTGACGTTACATTATTATTTATTAATATTCATTACGTGAGAAAGAAAGAAAGAAAAACGCGCCCAGAGTGGGGACCGAACCCACGCCTTTCGATTAGATCTCGAATGCCTTACCAATTCGGCTATCTGGGCGACTGTGTTTCGCTTCACTTTCTGGGGTATTTATATATACTACAACTGTATCTGACGCTTGACGGTGGTAGCCAGCGCCACTCAGACTACACGGGGAGAAGGGGACCTTCTTTTTAACCCCCGGGGCGTGACGCGAACGTCTACGGCCTGTCATATCGGATAACTGGCGGGAAACCCTCTTATGCTTTCTTGGCATCAAGGCTGCCAGAACCGAGGTCCTCGATAAGCTTTCGCATGATAATAGGGTTTGTAAATGAGGGGTTCGTTAGAAAATACAGGAAGAAATGCCGGCAGTCTACAACGCCAAAGAAGGCATAGGGGAATGGTTCGAATATTTTTTTACAGTTAGTGACGTTACATTATTATTTATTAATATTCATTAGGTGAGAAATAAAGAAAGAAAAACACGCGCCCAGAGTGGGGACCGAACCCGGCGGACCGAGTGGGGGCATTCGAGATCTAATCGAAAGGCGTGGGTTCGGTCCCCACTCTGGGCGCGTGTTTTTCTTTCTTTCTTTCTCACGTAATGAATAATAATAAATAATGATGTAACGTCACTAACGGTAAAAACATATTCGAACCATTCCCCTATGCCTTCTTTGGCGTTCTAGACTGCCGGCATTTCTTCCTGTATTTTCTAACGAGCCCCTCATTTACAAACCCTATTATCATGCGAAAGCTTAGCGAGGGCCTCGGTTCTGGCAGCCTTAATGCCAAGGTAGCCTAAGAGGGTTTCCCGCCAGTTACCCGATATGACAGGCTGTAGACGTTCGCGTCACGCCCCCGTGGTTGAAAAGAAGGTCCCCTTCTCCCCTTGTAGTCTGAGTGGCGCTGGGTACCACCCTCAAGCGTCAGATACAGTTGTAGTATATATAAATACCCCAGAAAGTGAAGCGGAACACAGTCGCCCAGATAGCCGAATTGGTAAGGCATTCGAGATCTAATCGAAAGGCGTGGGTTCGGTCCCCACTCTGGGCGCGTGTTTTTCTTTCTTTCTTTCTCACGTAATGAATATTAATAAATAATAATGTAAGGTCACTAATGGTAAAAAAATATTCGAACCATTCCCCTATGCCTTCTTTGGCGTTGTAGACTGCCGGCATTGCTTCCTGTATTTTCTAACGAGCCCCTCATTTACAAACCCTATTATCATGCGAAAGCTTAGCGAGGGCCTCGGTTCTGGCAGCCTTGATGCCAAGGTAGCATAAGAGGGTTTCCCGCCAGTTACCCGATATGACAGGCTGTAGAGGTTCGCGTCACGCCCCGGGCGTTGAAAAGAAGGTCCCCTTCTCCCCGTGTAGTCTGAGTGGCGCTGGCTACCACCCTCAAGCGTCAGATACAGTTGTAGTATATATAAATACCCCAGAAAGTGAAGCGGAACACAGTCGCCCAGATAGCCGAATTGGTAAGGCATTCGAGATCTAATCGAAAGGCGTGCGTTCGGTCCCCACTCTGGGCGCGTGTTTTTCTTTCTTTCTTTCTCACATAATGAATATTAATAAATAATAATGTAACGTCACTAATGGTAAAAAAATATTCGAACCATTCCCCTATGCCTTCTTTGGCGTTGTAGACTGCCGGCATTTCTTCCTGTATTTTCTAACGAGCCCCTCATTTACAAACCCTTTTATCATATATATATATATATATATATATATATATATATATATATATATATATATATATATATATATATATATATATATATATATTGAGGGAGACGTCTAAGGCAGCCGCTACCCAGAAGTAGAGTGAACTAGAATCCTTGGGTAGTGGAAAAAGTGGCCGCCGCCGAGTGAGGCACTTAGTGTCAATCCCGCGGGGTGGCGCTCGCGTGCCCCGCCCGAGCTCTTTTTCGCCTCGGGTAGCGGTGGGTAGGCGTGCGTTGGGGCATTCTCCGAGGGGCTACAGTTCTTTTTTCGTGTAAAAACCGTTAATGATGCTATTAATGTACCAGGGTTTTTATGGGAAAGGTAGCTACGTCATCCATTTACTGTTTGCTCATTTCTTCATCCCATTTAGCCAACCGAGCAGACAGCGCCGTGCTTTAGCGATCGAGCTCGTTATCATGCCAATATTTTTTTCTTCGTTGTTTGATGATTTCGCTATCGCATTGTGTCAACTGAAAAAAGAGTGGCATGCTTTAGTCTGGCCAGCATACCTCACTTCTGTTTTTTTCTTTATTTTCTTGCTGATTTTTCTATCAAGATCTGCATACCGAGCAAACTGCGTCGTGCGTACGCAAACGTTTCCCGTTTTCTTTTTTTCAAATTTGACCCATGCAGCACACATGACAGATGTCTTAAAACTCCAGTTAAGTCAACGAAAAGAGCGCAATTACAGGATTCGCAACCGCAATTCTCGAAAAAGCACCAAGTCACAAGGCATAATTTTATTGCGTGATCATTTTATTTATTAAATAAACATTATTTTATTGCGCGTGCGTGTGCGCGCGCGTGTGGGCGTCTGTACGTGCATGCGTGCGTGTATGTGTGTTCGCGCGTACGGGCGTGCTCGTGTGTGCGTGTGTGCGCGCGCGCGCGTGTGTATGTGCGTGTGTGCGCGTGTGTTTGTGCGTGTGTGTGCGCACGTGCGTGCGTGTACGTGCGTGCCTGCGTGTGTGTGTGTGTGTGTGCAAGTGTGCCTGCACACACACACACACACACACACACACACAAATTTACATAAGCCTGAGCCCGCAGGCTGTTTCTGAATATCAGCCCGCGCCGACAGAGTATGAGCCCGAAAAAAAATCGGCCTTTTCAACCTAGAGCGAGTATATATACAGATACAATGCATTTAATTTTCTGAAACTTGGACCGAGCTTTGCACAACGCACACACACACACACATATATATATACATATATATATATATAGCGAATCAGAATAGGAAATGAGGGGCTCGTTGAAAATAAGACAGAAATAAGAATTGGCAGTCAAGACAACCTCGGAAAGCAAAGGGGAGGATGTAGTACGTCAAGATAAAGAATTTGGAAAATAAGAAAGTGGAGAAAAAATGCCCGCAAGGCGGGATCCGAGCCCACGACCTGCAGAATACCGGTCTGGTGCGATAGCCACTACGCTACCGGCGGGGCCACTTCAGCCTCCACTTTCTGGGGTATCCATGTTCACGTGTTTCTGTTTCCTGCGCTTGGGGGTGGTAGCCAGCGCCACTCGGACTACTCGGGGTGAAGGGGACCTTCTTTTTAACCCCCGGGCCGTGACTCGAGCGTCCACGACATGTCCAGAGTGGTCGACCAGCCTTGAACCCTCTTAAGCTAACCTTGGCCCCAAGACTGCCAGAACAGAGGCCCTCGCTATGCATTTAGCGAATCAGAATAGGAAATGAGGGGCTCGTTGAAAATAAGACAGAAATAAGAATTGGCAGTCAAGACAACCTCGGAAAGCAAAGGGGAGGATGTAGTACGTCAAGATAAAGAATTTGGAAAATAAGAAAGTGGAGAAAAAATGCCCGCCAGGCGGGATCCGGACCCACGACCTGCAGAATACCGGTCTCGTGCGATAACGACTACGCTACCGGCGGGGCCACTTCAGCCTCCACTTTCTGGGGTATCTATGTTCACGTGTTTCTTTTTCCTGCGCTTGGGGGTGGTAGCCAGCGCCACTCGGACTACTCGGGGTGAAGGGGACCTTCTTTTTAACCCCCGGGCCGTGACTCGAGCGTCCACGACATGTCCAGAGTGGTCGACCAGCCTTGAACCCTCTTAAGCTAACCTTGGCCCCAAGACTGCCAGAACAGAGGCCCTCGCTATGCATTTAGCGAATCAGAATAGGAAATGAGGGGCTCGTTGAAAATAAGACAGAAATAAGAATTGGCAGTCAAGACAACCTCGGAAAGCAAAGGGGAGGATGTAGTACGTCAAGATAAAGAATTTGGAAAATAAGAAAGTGGAGAAAAAATGCCCGCAAGGCGGGATCCGAGCCCACGACCTCCAGAATACCGGTCTCGTGCGATAACCACTACGCTACCGGCGGGGCCACTTCAGCCTCCACTTTCTGGGGTATCCATGTTCACGTGTTTCTGTTTCCTGCGCTTGGGGGTGGTAGCCAGCGCCACTCGGACTACTTGGGGTGAAGGGGACCTTCTTTTTAACCCCCGGGACGTGACTCGAGCGTCCACGACATGTCCAGAGTGGTCGCCCAGCGTTGAACCCTCTTAAGCTAACCTTGGCACCAAGACTGCCAGAACAGACGCCCTCGCTATGCATTTAGCGAATCAGAATAGGAAATGAGGGGCTCGTTGAAAATAAGACAGAAATAAGAATTGGCAGTCAAGACAACCTCGGAAAGCAAAGGGGAGAATGTAGTACGTCAAGGTAAAGAATTTGGAAAATAAGAAAGTGGAGAAAAAATGCCCGCCAGGCGGGATCCGGACCCACGACCTCCAGAATACCGGTCTGGTGCGATAACCACTACGCTACCGGCGGGGCCACTTCAGCCTCCACTTTCTGGGGTATCTATGTTCACGTGTTTCTTTTTCCTGCGCTTGGGGGTGGTAGCCAGCGCCACTCGGACTACTCGGGGTGAAGGGGACCTTCTTTTTAACCCCCGGGCCGTGACTCGAGCGTCCACGACATGTCCAGAGTGGTCGACCAGCCTTGAACCCTTAAGCTAACCTTGGCACCAAGACTGCCAGAACAGAGGCCCTCGCTATGCATTTAGCGAATCAGAATAGGAAATGAGGGGCTCGTTGAAAATAAGACAGAAATAAGAATTGGCCCTCAAGACAACCTCGGAAAGCAAAGGGGAGGATGTAGTACGTCAAGATAAAGAATTTGGAAAATAAGAAAGTGGAGAAAAAATGCCGGCCAAGCGGGATTTTTTATTTTTATTTTCAATGTCTTTCTCGTGTGTCTCTGTCTCTACTAACCTTTTTTCGCGCTCTGTGTGAGTTTTTATTCCAGACTATCTACAAACCATGAGCGCTGCCAGGACAACGAAGAAAGACGCCATCCGGAAGTTCCCGCAGACCGCCCCGTCTAGTGTTGTAATCGGCGACTCACAGACTAAGTACCTAATTGAACATTTCGACCCGCTCTGTGTTGGAACCCCTGCTTTTATTTCGCAACCCGGCGCATGCATTTCTGACGCACGCTTACTCATTGACTCCATACCTGCTTGCTCTAACACCGTTTTTCTGCATGTCGGTACTAATGACCTGAGCTCTTCTTCTGCTGAACGTGCTTTTTGTGACTACCGCTCCCTGACTGACCTTATTCTTCAATCCTACTCTGAAGAAAGGGAGTCCTCTCCCTGAAACGTCAGTAAACTTTTATTTTTATTTTCAATGTCTTTCTCGTGTGTCTCTGTCTCTACTAACCTTCTTTCGCGCTCTGTGTGAGTTTTTATTCCAGACTATATATATATATATATATATATATATATATATATATATATATATATATATATATATATATATACATATACATATATATATATATATATATACACGTATACAGTCAAGTCAAATTATAACGATACCGTTTATAACAATATATCGGATATAACGATGAACCGCTCTGGCACCGGCAACTTTCGTATTCTTTCTATGGTAAACTAAACCGCTTATTACAATGCTCCAGTGCTACGATATCGGATATAACGATTGAATCCGGTTATATTGTGCACCAAAAGTGCAACAGTGATGGCTCTAATGACGCGGTTGCGCAGCCTACTCAGGTAGTGTCTTCTTAGGAGGCCCAATGGGTGACAGAGTCCCTCAGGAACTTTTTTTCCGCCAAGGACATTTACCTCAGCTAGGTGAAGCACCTATAGGTGTTCTTGGACTGGAAAAGATTTGCGCTAGCTTCACACACGGCAATCAAGGGTGACCGACTGTGGCTTCTTTTCCGCAAATTAGTAGCAGTACGACCTTGCTGTCATTCTAATGAAATGTTTTGAGCTCTGTTCCGTCTTTTTATTTCGCAACCCGTTTATAACAATCATCGGTTATAACGATGGGATTTCCTTGGCACTTGGATATTGTTATCAGTGGACTAGACTATATATATATATATATATATATATATATATATATATATATATATATATATATATATATATATATATATATATATATATATATATATATATATATATATATATTGTGGGCATTGGGGGTGTACTGTTGTGATATTTATGCGTGGAAGCGACGTGACCATTGTTATATCCAGTGTGGAACACGGCGGGTCAATCCCTCTGTTCCTTCTACCCACCCAAACCCATCGCCACTGTCATCTGTGTATAACCATCATCATCCCCGGACAGTTCCGTCTTTCGGTGGCCTGTGCTCGGGAGCCTAATTAAAGTGGTCCTTCAGCACCTCGGAGCTCTGTCTCTCAATATATATATATATATATATATATATTTATATATATATATATAATTCGACTTCCCCGTGTTCCCACAGAGGGAAGAGGCAAAAAGCGACTTGAAGAACGACGTGAACAACGAAATTGTGGGCGGCGCTCGCCGAAAGTTTGTTCGACCTCCTGCGTGGACCAGCCCGACTGCTGATTAGCCTGGGGGGCCCTCTTCGGGCCGACTCTCCTACGTCGAGGCGGCGGGCGCGGGCGTGCTTGGTGCTCAGAATTGACAAGACAGCAGCTCAGGTGCGGTCCGCTCTAACGCAACATGGTCCAGGTCCTTTCTAGAATTGCGCAAATGTGTGGAGAAACGAGTACGGTTTGACTCGCATGCGTGCTACCCAAATTCTTACGTGAAATATAATAAAGCACCCAAGGGTCTCCAAGTCAAATTGTCACCATCAATGTCGACACTTAATGACACCGAGAGGAATCACTGGACAAAAATTTTAAATGACGCATCCGTAAGCCTGACGAAATTGGTTATGGAACACAGCACTCGGAAGGCCCAAGAGCTAAAGTCAACAGAACTGGCAAAACGTAAGGAATCAGTTCTTTCAGAATTAGAACAATGTGAACTAGGGAGGTACGAAAATAAAAAGCAGGTTATGGCGGAGAAAAGAAAATAAAAAAAGTACGAACGAGATCAACTTCCCATTTGCGGGAACGGGGCGGCACAAGTGGAGGCTTCGGGGGTGGACGTCCGCGTTGGGCCCGCACTGATATGCGACCCAAAAGACAACCTGCCGTGTTGTAACGTTGTGAACGTCTCAAGCAGACAGCTCTCTCCAGCTGAACTCAAACTACTTTCAAAAGGACTAAATTTCTCTCCGTCCTCGGGAAACATCAACGAATTCGAACTGTATCAGGACCTCGACAACTTTGCTAGAAACCTGCGCCTACGAGAATACTTTCATGACCAGCCCACGGGCAGCAAAAAACTATTTCCCGGACTTTCAGACAAAATGTTTACACCAAGTGAGCAACGGGATAAGCACTTAGACATGTACATTTCGGCCGTACAGAAAGATATCATCACCACGTTCGAAAAACGGTTGCCCGTTCGCAGCAACCTCGGATCAGACGAACGCGAAGCACTCAAGAGCCTCAGTGAGGATTCTGGCATCGTAATAAAACCGGCGGATAAGGGAGGGGCTGTAGTGATTCTGAACAAAAATGACTACCTAAAAGAGGGGCAGCGACAGCTAACTGATAAGACATTCTACCGCAAGCTTGCTGCCGACCCAACAATACACTTTGAAGCCGAAATTATCGACGCACTCAAGTCATTGCTGGACGATGGGAAAATTACCCACGCAATGTATAAATTAATGGTACCTCATAATTATAAGCCTGGCCGGCTCTACCTTCTTCCCAAAATACATAAAGAAAATAATCCTGGCCGCCCTATCGTGTCCAGCAATGGAACGGCAACAGAAAAAATATCCAGTTTTATCGACCACCTAATTAAGGATATCCCTCCAACGTTCCCCTCATACATAAAAGATACGGGTCACTTCCTCCGCGAGGTTTCGAACCTAGTTGTCCCACCTGGCAGTTTTCTCGTCACCATGGACGTTACGTCGCTCTATACAAACATTCCTCATACTGATGGCATACTGGCCGCGATTTCATCTTACGGTGACTCTAATTTTTGCTTAGATGTCAGCCCTAGCACATTAGAAACCCTCCTCCGCCTAGTCCTTGAATACAATCACTTTGAATTCGACAGTGAACACTACCTTCAAATTAACGGCACAGCCATGGGGACTAAAATGGCACCAACATATGCCAATATCTTCATGGCGTCATTGGAAACGGAATTCATTGGAAAACGCTGCCCTAAACCCGTAATTTACAAGCGCTTTCTGGATGACATCTTCTTCATTTGGCACAACGATGAGGCGAGCCTCACGGAATTCATTTCAGATATCAACTCCCTGCATCCTTCAATAAAACTAACCCATCAGATCTCAACCAAAACCATTAATTTCTTAGATGTCACGCTGCTCCTGGACAGTGGGAACATTTCAACAACATTGTACAGGAAGCCCACTGACCGCCAACAGTATCTCCACTTCTTTAGCAGCCACCCTCGCCATTGTAAAACAGGCATACCGTATTCACAGGCACACAGGTACCGTAGAATATGCTCTGGGAAGGAGGATTTTGAGAAAAATGCACGTGAACTTAAGACCTCCCTGATTGGCCAAAAATACCCAGAAGGAATAGTTGACGATGCAATTGAGCGCGCTCGCAACTTAGAAAGAGAGGACATTCAAGCTGAAAGCCGAAAAGAAAACCACCCCGAGACTAATTTGGTTCTCACCTACTCTTCCAAAATTCCTAAAGTAAATGACATCTTGAGAAGAAATTTCAATATCATCAAACAGAGCGACCGGTTGTCGGCCATTTTCCAGCAGCCCCCTCGTGTTGTGTACCGACGTGGCAAAAACTTGAGGGACCTCTTAGTCAACGCTAAAACAGAGCCACCTGAGCGAGCTCAAGGCTGCCGACCATGCGGCAAGCCGCGCTGTAAAGTCTGCACCCACATCGAGACGACTAATATTGCCCAAGCCAGCAGGTCAACCTTTAAATATGCTATCAAAGAAAATTTAAATTGCGACACCTCAAACGTAATCTATAAACTTCGTTGCCTCGTTTGTAATCAGGAGTACATTGGACAGACCGAAACGCCCTTCCGCACCAGATTTAACAATCACAAGTCGCATGTAAAGGGACTTCCCGGTCTTCCACTGTCCAGGCACCTCCGCCTCCCGGATCACTCCTTCGAAAGAATACAAGTAGTGTTAATTCAGTCCGGCTTCCGCAATACTTACGAGCGGGAACACAGAGAATCGTTCTTTATACATAAATTTCGGACGCTTACTGAGGGTATAAACGAGAGCGCAGGGAGATTGGGCTGCCTACAAGACCATACGTGAACTTTTTTTATTTTTATTATTATTATTATTATTATTATTTTTGGGGGGAGGGGGCGGGGGGCGTGCGGCGAGGGAGCCAAACGAGTGCTGTTAGCAATAAATCTACGGTTCAGACCTACTTTTCGCCTCATTATCGTTTTGCCATTTTTAACAAAATAGAGAACACGCGCCTGGCGACCACACGGTTACGAGCTTCGGGAAAACGGGGGGGGGGGGGGGGGCTAGGGGGGTGCGTTTCCGCACGGGAATGACTCCTCCGGCGACGTTTCGGCGCTCCGTTAGCGCTTCTGCACCAATAAATCTCCGTGGCGCGCCGCGCCGACTCGGGCTATCGATTACAACACGACTTCGGACCATGTTGAGTGCGCGGACCTTGCCCGACGCCGCAGCCTCCGTACTCATGTTTCCTCCGCTCCTCTCGCTATGTGTGTTTAGACCCTGTATTGGCATTCGTGAGCTACTGGGGGCCATGTGGCGCCTATCTACATTCGCAGCAACGTTCTTCAAACATAATTCACTCCTAGGGGTTTAGCACGAGGTCGCGGGTTCGATTCCCGGCCGCGGCGGCCGCTTTTCTGATGGAGGCGAAAAGCAAAAACGCCCGTGTGTCCGAGATTTCGGCGCACGTTAAAGATCCCCAGGTGGTCAAAATTAATCCGGAGCCCTCCACTACGGCGCGCCTCATCGCCTGCGTTGCGTCGGCGCGTTAAACCCTACAATCAATCAAATCAATCAACTCCTAGGGGTTTTTCTTCCGTTTGTTTGTTTGTTTGTTTTTTTTCTTCTCTCTCTTTCTACAGTACGCGGAATGCGGCACATCACGTCATTCTGAGCCGCTGAGCGGTCCCTCACTCTACCTTTCAAGTTTCCGCTGTTCGACCTTCGTATTCGTCAGTGTCTGCTTCTGAGAACCCCCCTTTCTTCTGCCTCTTCTTTTCTCCCCTCTTTCTCTATTTCTAATTGCCTCCTTTTTTATACTCCTTTTTTCTCCTGTTTTCCTTTTCCCCTCTCCTTGCTTTGTATCGCCGCTCGCCTGGGGAGAGACGTGTAATGTGCCGCTGAGATTATTGTACGTGTTTGCTTTCATTTATTTGGTTTCTTTTCTGGCAAGAAAGAGAGGTAGAGGGCAAAATTCCCCTCTCTCGTGAAGTGTGTATCGTAGAGCATATTCAGTCACTTGTAATTTTCCCTGAAGCAGACCAGACCACTGGTCGAAACTGTCGAAATAAAGTATTTGTTAGTGTTTTCCAAGTGGTCGCACCCAAGTTTTTGAATATTTAAACAGTAGCCAAGAATTCCTTCTCTGATATATATATATATATCAGACTGGTGCGCACCATACCGGTATTCTGGACCAGACCGGTATTCTGGAGGTCGTGGGTTCGGATCCCACCCGGCGGGCATTTTTTCACCACTTTTGCACCAGACCGGTATTCTGGAGGTCATGGGTTCGGATCCCACCCGGCGGGCATTTTTTCACCACTTTCTTTCTGACTCAAAAAATTCTTCATCTGTTTCTATGACCCACAACCTCCCCTGTGCTTTCCGAGGTTTTCTTGACTGCCAACCCTTAGTTTCTGTCTTATTTCACAGAGCCCCTCATTTCCCATTTTCTGATTAGCTATATATATATATATATATATATATATATATATATATATATATATATATATATATATATATATATCCTGGCAGAAAATATTTTTTGAGTATAGTATCAGCGAAACATATTTTTAACGGCGCCGCAGTGACCTCGCACTTTCATTTTCTTGCTTTTCATTTAAGCTAAATGATCAATGCGGAAATTTTTTGACATCACCCATCACGAAGACACTAGTACTGCATGCATGCGCTCGGGCAAGCACGTCCCGAAATATTTTTGTTGAAGCCCGAGCATGGCCCGGGCCCGAGAAAATGCGTGCTACCTGGCCCGGGCCCTTGCAGTGCACTAATTCACGCAACACACACGGTACGTTTTAAAAACTTAACTCAAGTCAGCGAAAAGCATCAATATTCGCAGCCGTACGTACTTCTAAGAAAAGCACCACACGGCACACTTTATCGCGCGATCATATTAAAAGTGCACAGTTCATTGGAACGCTGGTTACCCATTAACATAAAATAATTAGCGCTTTAGAAATGCACAAGTTCATGAAATACACTGCTCACGTCTCCAGACGAGATAATTATGAACAGTTAGGAACTCAACAAATAAAAGCAGGGTAAAACAAATCGGAAATATAAAATATTTCTAGAAATCACATAAATTTATTAGGGGTGCAGTCCCACCCCACAATACTGCACAATCCTTTTAAACTGCATGAGCCATGGCCCTTCTGCAATTAGAGACCATCGCACGCATAACACCCTGTCCGTATTACCAATAAATGATAGAATGAAGAACACTTAAGGATCAGTGCAGTGCCTGCAAGGCTCCTCTTGTAATTACACACAAAAAAAGGCCATGTGCAGCGGTTTAAAAACGTCAAAACACAGCGCGAATCGCTGAACCGCAGCATAGCGGCACGTCGATCAACGCGCGCTGCTTCGTGATCTCCTTGGGCGGGGCACACCAGCGCCACGCGCGGCGGTTAAAACGTTTGGCTTCAAGGGCGCCGTGGGGAGCAGCCCGCCGCTTTTTCCACTACCCAAGTTTTGTAGTTCACTCTACCCAGAAGACACGTCGCAGAGGCAGTGGCAGCGCGTTTATTCTGAGCGGCAACCAAGAACTCCAGCCTCAGGAGTGATGATGAGGATGGGTATGAAGAATAGATGAGTTACGGCATGATGATGATAATTGTCCTGGGAAGCAGACGAAGTATACGATGAATGGGCCACTACAGTACAAGGGCCCTTATCCATGTGTCCTTGAAGTGGGCAATAGTGCATCGGACAGATTGACTCTCACAATATATATATATATATATATATATATATATATATATATATATATATATATATATATATATATATATATATATATATATATATATATATATATATATATATATATATATATATATTTATATATATATATATAATTTGGAAATGAGGGGCTCGTTAGGAAATACATAAAGAAATGCCGGCAGTCTACAACGTCAAAGAAGGCATAGGGGAATGGTTGGACTATTTTGTGACCGTTAGTGTAGTTATACTCTGGGCGCGTGTTTTTCTTTCTTTATTTCTTTCTTTCTTTCTTTCTACTTCAATTAAAAAAATATAACTTCACTAACGGTCACAAAATAGTCCAACCATTCCCCTATGCCTTCCTTGACGTTGTAGAGTGCCGGCATTTCTTTCTGTATATATATACATATATATACGTATATATCAACGTTGCAGTCGTCATTGCCATTGCTATTCGGCTTTTTTGGAAATATTTAATAGGGCCGAACGACGTGTGCTTGTCACGTTTCTTTGGTACATTGATAAATATAAGTCGCGAAAAAATCCGCCGTTTTTCCGGGAGCGGGACTCGAACCCACATCTCCGCATAACTGGTGCGGGGCGTTCGCCATCACGCTATCCCGCAGCTGCTTTTCTCTCGACTTTAAAGCGGGGGTTTATATTTACAAGAGCTCTGAGGCCGGTCAACTAGCGCCGCCCCTCGACTTCCACGAGAGGCGTAGAACGTCTTCTTTCCCAGCTGCCGCCACATTTGTTCTCGTCTTGTATTTTCGCTTATTTATCAATGTATCACAGAAACGTGACAAGCACACGTCATTCGGCCCTATCAAATATTTCGAAAAAAGCCGAATAGCACAGGCAATGACGACTGCAACCTTTATATGTATCTTTACCGAGTCCCTCGTCCCGTATCTTTCTGTTCTGCTATATATATATATATATATATATATATATATATATATATATATATATATATATATATATATATATATATATATATATATATATATATATATATATATATATATATATATATATATATATATATATATAGAGAGAGAGAGAGAGAGAGAGAGATCATGAGGTTAGATGGGCCAGTATAAAAATAGTGAAAGAAGTCGACTGACACGTTTGCCGTTTATGTTGCCAACAGTTTCGGATTTAAAAACTCCTTCTTCAGGGCTGTATTTTAATTTCTCACATTTAGCCTTGATACAAAAACTTCTGTAAGGGATGGTTACTTCCCTCATCCCTGCAGGAGAGGTAGCGGGTTGGCTACCTCTTCAGAGTCAACTCGGAGCTACCTCTTCAGAGCTACCTCTTCAGAGTTGTTTCTTCACAGTACAAAATAAGTTTGTTTGAGAGTTATATATATATACAAAAAATGTAGCAAGGGTGAGGGCGAGGTAAGAGGAAGGAGCGGTAAGAGGACAGAAGCTCTCCCTCCTCTTACCTCGCCCTCGCCCTTGCTACATTTTTCTATATACATAACTCTGAAACGAACTCATTTTGTACTCTCAAGAAAGGGAGTCCGCTCCCTGAAACGTCAGTAAACTTATTTCTATTTTCTACGTCTTTCTCGTTTGCCTCTGTCTCTACTAACCTTATTTTTTTCGCGCTCTGTGTGAGTTTTTATCTTTGGGAATGTGAGGTTTTATTTTTGGTTTGGGAATACGCGGCCCGCGTTGATCGATGCAAATGCGGTCAAACGGGTTTTTTGGGTAGAGTAGTGGTTGTAGTTTAGCAGTCGAGCGAGGTGGTTGCGATTTGCGTCGTCGGCATTCCGGGCAAGAGCAAACGTACTTATCTGCGAAGTTGAATATTCCACGCAAACAACAAAGGAAGCGAAGTCGCTCGTATGTCTTGATGACGCCGGCATGAGCGCAACTCGGCTCGTCATAAAATGAAGCTCCTATATCTGCACGCAAATGGCGTGGAATAGCAGAAGCCTTTTGCGAGAGCCCGAGAAATCATTTCAACAGTAAAGCAGCTCGTTGCGCAGTTTAAACGGACCCTGCAATCAGTGCTGCCAACCGGCGAAGCCACTTTTCTTCTAGCTCGGACGAAAAAATTCCCTAGATTTCCCTAGGTTTCTGCTGTATGCGGTATTCAGATGTTTGCTCTCCGATATTGTGTTCGTGTTAGGCGATATTAGTGCCGAATTTACTTTTAGGACATAATTACTATTTCGTTTGAAATCATTTTAGATGCAAAGCATCTCTTGGTGTCGGCTCCGCCGTCTATCGTCCATCCATCCGCCGGCCAAGGAAGACACCGGCAGCACTTCCGCTTCAGGAGCCCTTTAAGGAGCAGCGTGCTTGTCTCGTGCCGGCTCAGGAAGGCACCGGCAACACTGTTGCTCCAGCGTCACGTAGTCGGGGCTATGTCCCTCCCTTGTTGTGGCGCCGTCCACACCCCCACTGCGCATGCTTGGCTCATCTCGGGCCGGCCCAGGAAGACACCGGTAACACTGTAGCTCCAGGAGCCATTAAAGGGTAAGACACCACCGGGCATTCAGCAAGCCGAGCATGCACAGTGGGGGTGTGGACGGCGCAACAACGACAAGGGAGAGACATAGGCCCGTCGCATCTAATAAAATTACACCATCTTCCCGTAGGGGAACCCTGAGTAGTATGCGAAACAGCCATGGGCTCAACGCAATATCCCATTTCGTAGTTCCAGTAAGTGAAAAAAGTGGTAGTTACCATGGAAACCAAACTGTAAATATAACAGTAGCTACGTACCTCAACCTAAAGGAAACGACGAACTGAAAACTAATGAGCACTTGAATCGACCCCATGGCTGCTTTGCATACTACTCAGGGTTCCCCTACGGGAAGATGGTGTAATTGTTTGGGGGATAATGGTGATAAAGCGGAAAAAATGTTGCTTCGCAATTTTTAATGCTTGAAATATTTTATTTCATCAAACCACAAAAGCAATGATGTCACCACTTGGGATGACATGTAATAGGGAATAATACATATAAAAAGTACCTAGAAAATAAAAGCAATCGCTCGGCCGGCGCACTCACAACGATACGACCTTGCAAGGAGCAGTACGTGTTACAGCGAATTGTATATATACCGGGGACGTACTAAGCTATAAAAATAACAATCAAGAAAATTGCAGTTCAAAGCAAAACACAAAAAATCTTGTGCTACGACACAGTGGACTTGTAATAGCATCGAGGTATATGAGAAAGATGGATAATAGGAACCAGCACAGACGATGCGCAGTGTATGAGATATTCGAGGGAGCAAGTCTATGAACTTTATCAATCATGTTCTTTTGCTATATAAACAAGCAGTGTCAATCATAGGAGCGATAGCTTCGCTCGATGCACATTTATGGCGAAATAGATATCTGCACTTCATCTAGAAACTGAAATGCAGAGGTACATAAAAAATATAGAATGTTAAACTTTCAAAGGACATCATTAAACGACTGAACGCGTAAGTCGACATGTACGCAAAATTTTCCCGGATTTAACAAGTTTTTCTTGTCCCTAAAGATAACCCAAATCCCCTAGATCTAAGGAAAGTTCCTTAGAGTTGGCAGCCCTACCTGCAGCCCTCTTTGAGCAGTGCAAGTGAACCTACGGGACGTTTAGATTACACTGCCAGGAATACCTGAACAAAATGTTTCACGTGCACGTGAAGTGGTGAGCGCGCAAATCACCTTGAAAGACGTTGAAAAAACTAACCGCACTAACTGCATTATTCCTTATTATGCACCGCTGGCATGGCCTAAACGACGTCATTGAGGCCAGGGCTGCGTATTGGCGGTCGCTGGTGACGTTCGCAAGCTTATTCCTCGCATTTCCTGTGACGATCCGCCATCGTCGGCGCTGTGTACCAACCTCTTCTCTCTGACCTATACGCAAAGTTTTGACGTTTCTTTTGTGTTTTGAGTGCACGTGGATGCTGAGTGACGAACTCAATACTCCCCTTTCAGCCAGATCACATGAGAACAAACATCGCTACAAAAACGCCCTACCAGCCTGAGCGGGCGCTTGCGAGCAGGCAGTCGTGCCTGCTTCTTGTGGCACCAAACCGGAAATAGACCGCTTATCGTTTCGAAGAAAAGGGGAAAAGTACCGGGCCTGTCATATAATGAAGGCCGCCGAAGACGCCGCGAGCCGCCCCCCTCCGGGACAGAGCACGCAGCTTTCGTCACGTTGCCCTCGGTTGTGTTGAGAGGGAGCAATTACGCGGGTTTCTCATCGCGCGTAGTTTCGGTGATAGTAAACGGATTTTCATAATTCTTACGGGAGGAGATTGCTGGGACAATGACTTTTACCTAAAATACATTACGAGTAGTCGATGGTAAGTGTTGCTGGGTCCCTTCGAAGTGAGAAGCTTGCCGTCGCAGGGCCCTTGATGCACCGGAAGGTGACGCATCGGGAAGGAAGCTGATCATGGAATCTATCCATGGGTCCTTTCGTTGCTCTGCACACATGTTGGTAGCACTGAGAGGCGACAAGGTGCAGTCGGTAGTGGCGCGGTGAAGCACGTCAGGCGGCAGCAGAGAGCGCGAGAGGGCAACCGGGTCTGGGTGCTTCCGGCTTAACAGTAGACGACGTGGATATTGTACTCTTGTAGCCGAAGAGCCCGTCGACCAAGGCGACAAGTATCTCTGAGCAATGCCAGACAACACAGTGCGTGGTGGTTGGTGACTACCTCAAATCGGCGGCCATACAAGTGTGGGCGGAACTTTCCGAATGCCCATATTATCGCGCAACACTTTTTTTCAGTGACTGAGTAGTTGGACTCAGCTTTTGTGAGCGTCCAGCTCGTGTATACGACGATGCACTGTGCACTCCGATGTACTTCGCTGGCCGGCACGACGCGCGGCATGCCAATACCACTAGAATGTGTGTGGCCTTCTCTTGTAGAAGACGCGTCAAATACAATATAGGCGATGATGTGAGCCGACGGCGAAGTGCGACAAACGCCTCATCACCAGACGCTGACGAAACCGAAATGCTGGGGCCGCTGCTGAGAAGTTTTGTTAGTGAAGAAATGATTTACACAAAGTTGAAAATAAACCTCCGAAAACCGAACACAGCCCGATAAATCCCCCAAGTGCCTTTAGGGCGGTCGATTTCGGGAACTACGCGATGGCGCGAAGCTTGTTCCGGTCAGTATGAACGCCGTCCCTGGAAACGACATGACCCAGGATGGTCAGTTTGCACGCACGAAAGTGACATTTATTTAAATTGCGCTATACAGCCGTTGCAAAGCACGTGAAAACATCTCTAGGCGAACCAGGTGCGTCTCAAAATCGGGAGCGAAAACGACTACTTCGTACAAGTAGCCGCGGCACCTCTTTTATTTGAGGCCGCGCAAAAGACTTTCCGCCATTCTTCCGAACGTGGCTGCGGCATTGCATAGACCGAACGGCATAACATTAAATTCGTAGAGGCCATCAGGGGTGACAAATGCCATAGTGCGCGATCAGCCTCCTCTATTAGGACCTGCCACTGCCCGGATCGTAAGTCGAGGGATGAGAATACTTCGGCTCCCTGCAAACAAACAAAGCGCATCATCAATGCGAGGTAGGGGTTATGCGTTTTTGCGGGTAATGGCGTTAAAGCGTCGCTTATCTAGGCAGAACCTAATAGAGCCGTATTTCTTTCCAACAAGCACCACAGGCGAAGCCCAGGGACTGTTTGAAGGATGAAAGACACCTCGCTGATGCATTGCCCTCCCGTTGTCTTCAATGGTTTGGCGCTCAGTCGGTGGCACACGATATGGGCACTGCCGAAGCGAGGTATGCGAACCAGTGCAATGGAGTGGGTGACAACAGTAGTGTGACCCAGTGAGCTTTGCGCGTGATCAAACAACGAAAAAAAAACTTACCAAGCAATTCAGCAAGTCGGGTTCGTTGGGGTGCGTCCTGTTCTTCGTCAATGCACTGGCGGAACGGAGCAGATGGTTTTGTTCTGCTATGCGCAAACTAACGCTCAGTCCGTCAAAGGGAAGAGCGTGCAAATGGTCAGGTACGTGGATGAGTAGCCGGGCATCCACGATCCCGATAAAACTAAGTGTTTCTCAGTTAAAAGAACAACATCAAGTTGCCGTAGGATTTGTGGTTAAATCGGTGCTTGCGCAATCACGAGTAGTTGAAATGGCACAAGGTGAAGGAAGAAATTTCCGATGGAGCAAAATGGCTAAAAGCGTAAAGAAAACAGTTGCGTCTAGAACAGAGGTGCAACACAAAGGAACGAGCAAGAAGGAGCCAGGCGGAACGTCAGTGTCTTGAGCAATTAGCAGCTTGGCAGTGGGGGCATCTTCGGAATCCTCTAAGACAGGAGTGGAAAATTCAACTTCAGCACGAGTACAGTCAATAACATCTTTGCGGCGAGAAATAAAAGCCCAACCCAGGATGTCGTCATGCTAGCAAGATGGCAGGACGATGAACTCACTGATGTTTGAGATGTTCTTGATGGCGACTCGCACAGTGCAGGCAGCAAGCGGCCTGATGGGTTGCGAATTGGCGGATCGTAATTAAAGTCCAGAAAGTGGGGCCATCACTTTTCGTAGAGAACTGCAGAGACAGGCATAAATAACAGAAACAGCGGCTCCTGTATCCATTGCTCAATGGTAGCGGTACCTTCCATGACCACGTCAATAACAGTTTTTGGCCAAACGTGAGGGGTTGTGCTGTTCGACGGTGACGCAGCTCTTGCTTCAGGAACTGCGGCTGTTAGTTTTCCTCCAAGTCAGTGGTCGTGCGGCGACGGATGGCAGAAATCGAGAGGCGTCGTGGTGAGGACGAACGGCGGCTGGTTAACCGCACCTGTTGAGAAGACTCGGTGGGGAAATTATGGGAAGCCTGAGGTGCAACATACAACGGGCCGAGTGGGCTAGCGTTAAAAGGTGCTTGAAGAATTTTAGCAGGTGGCAGCAAACAACGATGACAGTAGCGGGTGGCATGTACGGGTGTCCGACACGCGAAACAGATGGGCCGATTGTCCGGTGTGCGGTACACATTCGCAACGTAAGGACTGGCCATAGGGGTTGGAACTGGTCGTTATGGTACGTGACTCGGCGGAATGCGCACCGCAGGGTCGAAAGACACGGCTGGTTGCGGAGCTGCGGCCTTGAAGAATGGAGCAGGCGGTGGTGGCGCCCTGGCTGTCGCTCCCGCGTAAGTGAGAGGGAAGAGAGGCGTAGGGGAAGCGACTGGTGCGGTGTGTTAGGCTGGTGGTAAAACGTTAGATACGTGTTCCCGTATTATATTCCGCAGTGTAGGCGCCAGTGGAGAAAGTGTCTCTGCGGTGCAGGAGAGCAGGGACACTTGGCAGGCCACCTTTTCTCGGATATAATCTTTGATGCGGGAAAACAGATCGCAATTTTCCTCATATGTTGCCGCCACGCTCGCCACGGTCTCCCGGCGAGAACAGGCGCGTCGAGTGACAGCTCGTTACTTGCGTAGATCGTCAAACCTCTGACACAAGCTGACGACATCCGTAACAGTTTAGGGTTCTCTGGCCAAGAGCATCTGGAAAGTGTCGTCGTCAACGCCTTTTACAATTTGCCGGACCTTTTCAGCTTTCGCCATGGAGGGGTACATGCGTTTGCACAGGTCATTGACATCTTCGATATACCTGGTGAAAGTGTCTCCAGCATGCTGTCCGCGTACACGTAAGCGCTGTTCTGCAAGAACTTTTTGTACAGAAGGGCGGCCGAAAATTCAAATGAAGTGAGTATGGACCTTAGACCACGACCGGAAATCGAATTGATTATTGTTGTACCACGTTTCCGCGACTTGGGTTAGACAGAAGGCGACGTTGGTGAGCCTCGAAGTGTCGTCCCACCTATTATACGCACTCGCACGTTCGAAGCAAGCAAGCCAGTCCTCGGCGTTACCGTCATCTCTACCGCTAAAATTGGCCGGGTTCCCGCAGGCGCATGGAGCTCGGAATATCACGGGCAGACTGGTTTCTCTGGACATTGAAAGTAGCGTCCAGGTGCGAAGCTCTAGAGCAAGGTCGCAACTCCTGAATTCCACCCTTTGTCAAGAAGAGAGCCGACGCGCAGGTAGCTGGTTGATATAGTTTATTCGTACGAGCGAAGACGCTGGAAACGCAGTTCCGAGCGTTGAGAAAACCAAGTTCGTTTCTGGCGCTTGTACATCTCGGTGTTCATCGTCTTCCCTGACACCTCTTTGGCGCATACTCCCGTGTGTGGTTTGGGCTTGATACTTCATGGTCTATGGTAGTGAGGCGCATACCTCAATGGCTTGATTGGCTGTCGCGTTTCTTCATTACCCCCGCAAATATATATATATATATATATATATATATATATATATATATATATATAGCAGAACAGAGAGATACGGGACGAGGGACTCGGTAAAGATACATATCAAGGTTGCAGTCGTCATTGCCAGTGCTATTCGGCTTTTTTCGAAATATTTTAATAGGGCCGAATGACGTGTGCTTGTCACGTTTCTTTGATTCATTGATAAATAAGCGAAAATATAAGTCGAGAAAAAATCCGCCGCTCCCGGAAAAACGGCGGATTTTTTCTCGACTTATATTTTCGCTTATTTATCAATGAATCAAAGAAACGTGACAAGCACACGTCATTCGGCCCTATTAAAATATTTCGAAAAAAGCCGAATAGCACTGGCAATGACGACTGCAACCTTGATATGTATCTTTACCGAGTCCCTCGTCCCGTATCTCTCTGTTCTGCTACATGCATTACGAGGCACTGGCTCCAGCAGTTCGGATATGCCAATTGCTAACCCCGACCTCCGACCACGTTCTATGTGGCGGCCGCTGGGAAAGAAGACGTTCTACGTCTCGCGCGGTAGTCGAGGGGCGGCGCTAGTTGACCGGCCTCAGAGCTCTTGTAAATAGAAACCCCCGCTTTAAAGTCGAGAGAGAAGCCGCTGTGGGGATAGCGTAATGGCGAACGCACCGCACCGGTTATGCGGAGATGTGGGTTCGTGTCCCGCTCCCGGAAAAACGGCGGATTTTTTCTCGACTTATATTTTCGCTTATTTATCAATGAATCAAAGAAACGTGACAAGCACACGTCATTCGGCCCTATTAAAATATTTCGAAAAAAGCCGAATAGCACTGGCAATGACGACTGCAACCTTGATATATATATATATATATATATATATATATATATATATATATATATATATATATATATAGTGAATCAGAATAGGAAATGAGGGGCTCGTTGTAAATAAGACAGAAATAAGAATTGGCAGTCAAGAAGACCTCGGAAAGCAAAGGGGAGGATGTAGTAGCTCAAGATAAAGAATTTGGAAAATAAGAAAGTGGAGAAAAAATGCCCTCCAGGTGGGATCCAAACCCACGACCTCCACAATACTGGTCTGGTGCGATAACCACTACGCTACCGGCGGGGCTACTTTAGCCTCCACTTTCTGGGGTATTTATCTTCAGGTGTTTTTGTTTCCTGCACTTGGGGGTGGTAGCCAGCGCCACTCGGACTACCCCGATTTTGTTTCCTGCACTTGGGGGTGGTAGCCAGCGCCACTCGGACTACTCGGGGTAGTCCGAGTGGCGCTGGCTACCACCCCCAAGTGCAAGAAACAAAAACACCTGAAGATAAATACCCCAGAATGTGGAGGCTAAAGTAGCCCCGCCGGTAGCGTAGTGGTTATCGCACCAGACCGGTATTCTGGAGGTCGTGGGTTCGGATCCCACCTGGCGGGCATTTTTTCTCCACTTTCTTATTTTCCAAATTCTTTATCTTGGGCTATTACATCCTTCCCTTTGCTTTCGGAGGAGGTCTTCTTGACTGCCAATTCTTATTTCGTTCTTATATATATATATATATATATATATATATATAGTATAGAAAACTTTGAACAAGGTAAAATCACGATTGTTGCCAACGTTTCAGCAAAGAGACTTGCTTTCGCCAGGGCGATCTCTCGTCTGGCTGGCACACTTAATATAAGGGTAGGTCCCCAAGTGAGAGGGGAGAACAAAAGAAGGAAGCGAAATTGAGCAAGCGGATGGGTTTGGGAGTATGTCGGGGGAGATATTGAGGGGCAAAGAAGGTTGCATAGTTCGAGCCGCGAAGTAGGTCACAGGGAAGTCAGCCGGGGGCTGATATTCGGGGAATTTTTGGAGATAAAGGATGAGAGGGTGTTTGTTGACCCGCCGCGGGGCATACCGAAAGGTTTTCAGAACCGCTGGAAGAAGACCAGGCGGTGAGAATGGCCGGGGTCCTTATCAGAACCTATCTGCAAGCCTCCGGTCAAAAGGGAAGGTAGAGAAGGGAGGAAATAACTAGGTTTAGGAAAAAACAAAAAAAAGAGAAAAAACAGGGTGGGAAACCACACAAACCCACACACAAAAGAAAAACCAAAAGCAATTACCCGGCAACTGAAATGGTACATGTCACCCAGGGCAACATTCCTGGAACAGGCCTATCCTGAAACTCAAAAATGAAAAGATAAAGTTATAGTGACGTACGGGGCACAAGACCACGCGGAGTAAAAAAAGAGAGATAAATAAAATAATAAAATGGAATTCCAAAAGCAAAGGTTGGAAGAATGCGGGTGAGTTGCCGTGGGCGACACGTGCTATTTCAGCTGTCGGGTTATTGCTTTTTATTTTGTGGGTGGGTTTGTGTGGTTTCTCTCCAGGTTTCCCAGGCAGCACAGGACTGTTCGGCCTAAAACAGGCCGGCGTACTTTGGCCGGTGATTTTCTGTCCGGCCGTTTTCCGGCAGCCATGTTCGGCCCGTGTCCAAATGTGGGCCTTTTGGCCGTATACGGCCGTACTCCCATGGCTGTCCAACGGCCAGTGTCCGTCGGCCAGTCGACCGGCTTGCGTTCATACGGCCAGATTCCAGCCGTAGCACTCCGGCCATTCCAAAGCCACCCGTGTACGCCCGAAGTACGGCCGCCGGAGTACAGCAGAAATGCGGTCGTCGGACTCCAGCCGGACTAAAGCTGCCGTATATACGGCCGTTATGCGGGCATTCGAGTTCAGCCACAGTACGTTAACTGTACTGAGGCCGGTCACTGCATGTCGCGCAAGCAGATGACTCATTCGCGCAGTGCAGCAGCAGCACAAACCCAGCATTTTGGGTCCAATGCAGCCACATCAAAATGAGCTGGCGCGCAACCACCAGCCGTCAAGTTTTCAGCGCAGCCTTGCTTAATTACCAGCCTCAGTTGACAGCACAATTCATTTATTAAACAGTGCTCACAAATTGTCGTTCCTTTAATTGCTGTGCCTCTTTTACTGCCGAACACAGAAAATATTTGGCTCTTTGTAGAGCTTGAATAGATGTATTGTCCAGGTCCTGATATCCTCTGTGGGGCGGCTTACCTGCAATAAACGGAAAAAGAGGAGGGGGGGGGGTGGCGGAGGGCGCATACTTTACTGGGTTGAATTTCAGAGAGATAAAGTGCGCCGTTTTTAGCCAATTTCTTTTAGGGCAATATTCCGGAACACTTTCATGCTATGACTACATAAACTATTTTTATAACAGTTTCTTGACCAATTTCGATGTATATAAAACCGGCGTGAATGCCTTTACGAAGAGTTTTGGCTCTCAACAAAACACTCAGGAGCATTTAATATAACTCCTTCACAAAAAAGTGTGTCCAGCTTTTGCCCATTTTTCTTGCAAAGACATTTTCTACTCGATCAACTTTTCTGATCTTGCGCAAGGCTGATCCTAAGAAGGAGCGAACAGGAACTTTTATTATCAATCTATTTTAATGTTGTTTCATGAGTTACGTCCAAACCACTTAATAGTCCAAAAGAACTTAATTTTCTTCTAATGTCATGGCTACGTTCAAAAAATTCTAGACGCGTTGCGAATGACGCCCTGCTTCAGGTGGCTGCAGTTGTATCCCTCTGTGTTCACGCAAGGAAAGGCGTAAAATTAGAGTTACATAATTTGTTTCAAACCAATAACATAGCAATGGTAGCATGCATACAGGAAACCTTGCATACTGCAACAAATAGGGCAATAAATATTTTACTGGCAAAGGTTGAATGCCTAGGGTTCTCACCCCGTCGGAGGCAAACGTGTGCCTCTGGAAGTTTATTTATTTATTTATTTATTTATTTGATGCCTGCTTGCCTTTGTATGCATTAAAAAAGGGAGATACATAACACTAAGCAGTAAATATGAGACAAAATAACAAAATAATTCTACAAAGCGCGCTGAAAATCGTCAATATAAACAGTTAATGCAATCATACGTGGAAGATAATTACACTGCAGTATTGATGTAAAACAAAATTAATCGCGCAAGGCGTCACCTTTAAAGGAAAGTTAATAATTTGCTCTAAGCTAGCGGTCCCACTTTGCGATATGTAGAATGGCGCTTGGACATACTTCTCCCCTTCTACTCCAGTTTTCGAATGACAGATATTACGAAAAAAGTTCACCTGTGGTTTCATCTGTGATCTTTCACGTCCTGCCATTTAACTTTACTTTTACTTTCTCTCATGCTAAGTTGAGCGTGCCAATTACCTAATACGAATCGCACTAACATATTCTGTATGTTTTTGAGCGTATCAACCTGCTCTTTGGTGTAGGGATCCACGAAAACACATGCGTACTCCAAGATTGAGCGCACATGAGTGAAATACGGTGGTTCTTTTCAGTTAGATGGAGGTTCACTGAAATTTCGTCTCAGAAAGCGAAAAACATATGCAGCCGCAACTTTTATGGTGTGAACCTGCCTATTTAACCTCTAACCACTCCCTAAATAAACTGCTAGGTATTTATATTCCTCGGCCGTTGTTACAGCAGCATAATTTACGGTATACGTATTCAATTGGAACGAGGGTTTTCTTGTAAAGGTGCCGTTAACACACTGTTTAACATCCAAAAACTTTTCTGAATCAGCACACTAGGATGTTATTAAATTCGAATAAAGCTGCAGGTATACGGAATCACGTTCATTCGCTATGGTCCGGTAAACTACACGGTACTTTTGAACAAAGCTATAGGGCCAATAGTAATAACAATGCAAAAACCGATTCATTCAGTTCATAGGATGAAATGTACTACGCAGAAGGTGAGATGGAACACCTCATTTGCTTTTTTGCAGTACAAGAATATACAGCCAACCACTTTAAGCTTATCTATTGCAAGAGCGAAATCGTGCGTGAACTCAACAATCTGCGTTGAGCAAGAAAATCCTGACAAAATCCGTGTTTGCTAGGATGCTGGCGATTATGTTTAACCAAATGAGTCATATCCCAAGAGTAGCTAAGCTCACCTTCAAACATCGGAAGTCAATTAACAGCTAGGCTTCGTCAGTGACAAGGCTCTGTTGTTATCGCAAATTTAAAATAATTTTTTTTCTAAATAGGCAGTCGTAAAAACCCATGAAGTAACATAATGCAGGGCATGAAGTTGATCCTACCAATGCACGAGCGAGTCTCTTCTACGTTTATCACCAACAACATAGTGCAACATTGCTTGTCGCAATTTAATTGTAAGCAGAATAGCTTGCGCTTTTTCTCGCACTTGCCTTTCTTTGGTGGGGAGTCCTTGACATGGTAGCGGTTTAGCTCCTGCGTGGTGGCCGCTTGCTCGACGCCCTTGAAGGCCAGTTATTTTGGTGAACCATCTCCATGTCGGATCGGACATCTCTGCCGGGTCGATGTTTCCAATGCTCTCCATTTCTTGAGGGGGCGAATACCCTCGAGCTGATGCGTCGACGAAGCCGGCGGCCGAGGCGTTGTAGCGGCGATGACTGGCGAGGCTTAGCTCACCCGTCGGTGTGGCACAGTCTTCTTGTGGCAATAAATGACATTTCGATGGCCTAAAAGGTTCCTTGCTAATGTCCAGTGAGTCCTTGCACCTTGCCCGTTCACCGAGAACACTCATTACTGTTTGACAAACAATGTTCGTTCATTTAAAACGTAGAAACACGGAGGGAATGAAAAACGCGTCCCCGTCGTTCGGCTCCCAACGGCTTTTTCTCCCCCCAGGAAAAAAAACGGTCGGTCTCCTTCCAAACACGTCTGTGCATGAATTCTCGGCGCCCAGGCACGTGCCGTTGTTCGGCTGTATGCCGTTTGCCGAAAAAATGACGTATAACCAGATACCTCACATAGGCCGGTCTCCTCTTGAACACCGGTTGCCAAATATTCTGTGGCCATTCGCTTGCCGTAATTCAGCCGAGGACAGCTAATCGAATGAAAAACATATATTCTAGGGCCGTACGTCGGCCGGTATCCTTCATAACACTGGTTGCCCGAAGAAAACGAATATTCTACCGCCGGACGCGCAGTTCACCGTTGAAACAACAAATGCACGGCAGCCGCGCTCCGGCCGGTCTCCTTTCGAACACCAACTGCCGCAAGAATACGCATATTCTGTGGTCGGTCGCTTGCCGTGCTTCGGCCGATTACCGCTTCCCGAAGAAAAAACGGATGCCCTAAGGCCGTACTTCGGCCGTTCTCTTTCTCAACATCGGCAGCCGTAAGAGAACTGAATATCTGGCAGCCGGTTAGCTGCCGTTGTGCGTCCGCACACGGGCGGACGGAAAAATACCGAAGCGCTGGTTGCCGAATGTTGGCCGTTCAACGCATGATCAGTGGCTGCCAGAACCTGGATGCTGGCCGGAAATGCCAGAAAGCGGCCATAGACGGGCCGGTCTTGGGGCACGCTTTCTGTGGCGCCTGGGTTCTTTTTCTCTTTTTTTCCTGTTTTTTTCTTTTTCCTTGAACTGGTTATTTTCCCCCTTCTCTAACTTATCTTGTGACCTGAGGCTTGCAGATAGTTTCTGATAAGGACCCTACTATCACCGCCTGGTCTGCTTCCGGCCGTTCTGAGACACTTTCGGTACGCCCCGCGGCAGGTCAACGAACACCCTCTCATCTTTTCTCTCACAAAATTCCCCAAATGACTCTCCCCCCCCCCCCCGGATGACTTCCCTGTGACCTACTCCGCGGCTCAAACTATACAACCTTCTTTGCCCCTGAATATCTCCCCCGACATACTCCTAAACCAATCTGCTTTCTCATTTCCACTTCCTTCTTTCCTTCTCTTCTCTCGCCTGGGGACCTACCCATATATAAAGCGTGCCAGCCAGGCGAGAGACTGCCCTGACGAAAGCAAGTCTTTTTGCTTAAACGTTGGCAACAATCGTGGCTTTACCTTGTTCAAATTTTCTTCATGTTTTTCTTCACGCCACTCGGAGGTGGTAAAGTTGGGTGTAGCCGTTGACAGCATGCATTTGAGTTAACGAAGTCGTGTGTTCATAGCACGGGTGCCACTTTCGCCTGGCAAGTTACCAGACTAAAACAGGCAGCATTCCCGGAGCATGTGCTTGTTTCTGCGGCTAACAAAGTTTTCTCAAAATTAAAATCTCCGAAAGGTCAAGGCGGGCAAAGGAAAAACTGCAGCATTTTGCGTTTATCCCGTATATGCAAGCAATTTCGCATAGGGTGAGAAAGATGGCTGGCAGGGTCAACGTGGACGTGTTTTTTTCAGCAAAAAATAGGATGGAAAAGGTTTTTCCCGCGATCGACAGGAAGTTAGACAACAAGAAAAGAGGGTCTTCCCCGAAAAGAGCTGTGGTGTGAAACACCAGTCACAGTTTGTTGAATGAAAACCAAAGTTGTGTACTGCATCCCCTTCTCGTGTGATAAAGGAGGCACCACACCCCTGTGCCTCCTTTGGCGTTGTAGACTGCTGCCCTATCTTTGTGTATTTCCTCAACGAGCCCCTCATTTCCTTACTATATTATTCTGCGAAAAAGCTTAGCGAGGGTCTCGGTTCTGGCAGTCTTGATGCCTAGGTAGCATAAGAGGGCTTCCCGCCAGTTACCCGCTCATGACAGGCTGTAGACGCTCGAGTCACGCCCCGGGGGTTGAAAAGAAGGTCCCCTTCTCCCCGTGTAGTCAGAGTGGCGCTGGCTACCACCCTCAAGCGTCAGATACACTTCTAGTAAATATAAATAGCCTAGAAAGTGAACGAGAACACAGTCGCCCAGATAGCCGAATTGGTAAGGCATTCGACATGTAATCAAAATGCGTGGGTTTGGTCCCCACTCTAGGCGCGTGTTTTTCTTTCTTTCTTTCTTCTGTATATTAAAAAAATAAAAAAAATGTTTACTTCATTAACCGTAGTGAAAAAGAAAAGAGCCTAACCACACCCCTATGCCCCCTTTGGCGTTGTAGACTGCTGCCCTATCTTTGTGTATTTCCTCAACGAGCCCCTCATTTCCTTACTATATTATTCTGCCAAAGCCTAGCGAGGGTCTTGGTTCTGGCAGCCTTGATGCCTAGGTAGCATAAGAGGGCTTCCCGCCAGTAACCCGCTCATGACAGGCTGTAGACGTTCGAGTCACGCCCCGGGGGTTGAAAAGAAGGTCCCCTTCTCCCCGTGTAGTCAGAGTGGCGCTGGCCACCACCCTCAAGCGTCAGATACACTTCTAGTAAATATAAATAGCCCAGAAAGTGAAGGAGAACACAGTCGCCCAGATAGCCGAATTGGTAAGGCATTGGACACGTAATCGAAAGGCGTGGGTTCGGTCCCCACTCTGGGCGCGTGTTTTTCTTTCTTTCTTTCTTCTGTTTAAATAAAAAAATGTTTACTTGATTAACCGTAGTGAAAAAGAAAAAGAGCCTAACCACACCCCTATGCCTCCTTTGGCGTTGTAGACTGCTGACCTGTCTTTCTGTATTTCCTCAACGAGCCCCTCATTTCCTTACTATATATATATATATATATATATATATATATATATATATATATATATATATATATATATATATATATATATATATATATATATATATATATACATACACTTATATATATATATATATACACTTGAAGCCACTATATTAAGCTTTTTTCTGCATAAACCTCAGGTGTACCTCTGCTACATAGACGACACCCTCATAATTTGGGAACACGGTCGCGCGACTCTAGAAACGTTTATAAGTCATCTCAATTCTTCGCATCCGACTATTAAATTCTCCTGCCAGTATTCTGAAATAGAAGTGAACTTCCTAGATACTACCGTCATTTTAGACAACGGTAAACCTAAAACCACGCTTTTTAGAAAACCAACTGACAGGCAGCAGTACCTCGACTATAAAAGCCATCACCCGAGACACTGCAATCAAGGGATCTTTGTAGGACAAGCAACCAGGCTTAGAAGAGTATGCAGTGATAACAATGACTACATAGAGCACCTAGATGAACTCAAGTCCATCCTTATTAACAATAACCACCCCAAAAGATCGCTCGATCAGGCGTAACAACGTGCATCTAATCTTAAAAGGGATGACGTGCTCAACAAACAGCGACAAAACGAAAGCGCCAGGCCACCTGCCCAAATAACTAAATTTTCAGACGCCCTTCCAAACGTAAACAATATACTGCGCAAGTACTACCCCATTTTAGCCAGTAACGACCGACTTACAAAGACTTCCCCGGAAGCCCCAAGGGTTACCAACCGGAGAAACAGGAATCTAAAAGACATTTTAGTGCATGCTAAAACCGGGCCTTCAAATCAACCAGTCATCGCCAGCTGCTCCCGCCCCAGATGCAAGACGTGCAGGCACCTGCATACCGACTGCATTGTAAAAAGCACAGCCAGTAATTATGCCAACAAGATTAATTCAAGTTTTACGTGCACTTCATCCATAATTGGTATATGTTGGAATGCTCAATGTGCAACAAACAGTATATAGGCGAAACGAGTCAACCTATGAGCCTACGTCTTAATGGTCACCAGGAAGATACTCTTAGCAAATCCTCCATAGCTGTAGCGGAGTATTTCAACCAACCAGGCCACAATTTTTATGACCTTAAGTTGTATATACTTCAGTCAAACTTCAGGTCTCCTAGGGACAGGAAATACCGAGAATCCTATTTAATTCTCAAAGTCAACTCCACGGAACCTACTTGAATTAATGCGTCTAGGGGCAACTTGAAATCCTTGCGATATTCACTGGGAATACAGAAATAGTCACTGTCTTGCATATACCTTATGCAAAGACTATTACCCTACCCTCTGGTCTTTACCTGGTCACCTAATTTCTTTTTTTTCATTCCTTAGCTTCTAGCTTATTACTCGCCCGCATCCCTCCAACCTTTGCTTTTAGAATTACATTTTATTTACTTTATTTCTCTCTTTGTTTTACACCGCGTGGTCTTGTGCCCCATACGTCACTTTAACTTTATCCATGGCCTCCGCGATCGGCTGCCGGCGGCGCGCCGTTGCTCCGGCCGTCCCAATCACTTGGAGAGAGCGTAATTCCGAAGAGGCCGTTTCGCCGTTTTCCGCCGCACCGCGACGCGCGGAGCCGATGGTTGAAACGAAAGCAGGGTATGCTGCAACGCTTCTCGAAATGGCGTTTTGTCAACTTTCGCTCTTCGTATCGCAATAAAAAGAAAGCATAGCTGATGTTATGGATGCAAAGCAACTCCTAGAACCTGATAATAATGAATTTATTTTACGTGCGATTGCACCTATGCGACTTCTTTAACAGGTGCCGCATGACGCCTTCGACACACGGACAATATTCCCTACTACCAATGGAAAATTTCTGGTGCATAAATAACCTTCGGTTCGCTAAAAGGTGATTATTTTTCAGGTATTTCTTATCCAGGCTTACGTACTTTATATAATCTGCATGCATTCAGTAGAGCGCGGGGCGCGATCGCGTCATACGCACGACGGATGGCTGCGCTCTTATCTGGCCTTCGAATTAATGGCTGTTGCGTGGAAGCACCCGTCATATTTTTAGGATTAACACGTTTAAAGAGTATTACGTTGAGCGATAGCCTCAAAGATGTGGCAATCTGTTATACACATGTGAGTTAAGCAAGTTACAGTTTCAATTTCAGTCGCAACATATAAAACAACTTGAAGTCAGATGCACCCCGATTTTATTGTATTCTTAAACGTATTTCCGTGACCACAGGCAAGCCCAGTTTTCCCTATTTTGGACCCAAGACTAAAGACATTTAAATTTTAAATTGCTAATTTCGAAGCCCATCCATGTGCAAATCAATGATGACAGGTTTCATGTTTGCTTTGGACATGTACACACTGCAGCTGTTTTCAGAGGACCGTTCTTTCACAGGAAAATATGCGAGACTTGTCCGTATGAAAAAAAAAGGTGGCGACTACAGTGTTTGCAAAATCATTTTAGTGTGACTGCGCACAACCTGCATAAAACTCCTCGTAAGATTTTCTGCGCTTTGGGGGGCAACCGAATGCTTGTAATGCTGCTTTCTTTAGATAGTGGCAGTGTGTTTTTCGTTTAGAGAAAACTGCATAAAGAAGGAATAACAACATCGTAAACGGCAGCTAATTGTTAGCTGAGTTGAATGCCGAAAAAAGCGAATATAATGTGAAGTATTGTAAATTAAAAAAGGCATGTGTGTAAGAATATAATCAATAGGCTGCATAACAGGTGTTCCTTGGACGAGGTATCAAGCAAAAATATATAAATGTTCAACTTTTAAAAATAACTGGCAAAATCAAACACGGCGGCAATATAAAAATGCAACCACTGCGCTCGATTGTTGTCCATAACCGACCCTATGCGGAAATAAAAATATAACTGCTGTTCCAACAAGCAAGCACCCGATAATTCTGTAGCCGAGAAGTTTTCGCACCCAAATATCCGCGCACCTGAATGTCCGCACGGAAATGTCCTGCACCGATCAAGCGCAGCGCGATTAACTTTTCAGTGCTGTTTCTCGAAGCTTCTGAGACAAGCGGACTTCATGATCCGGTAGTTCGGTTTGTCAGCTCAACAAAAATAAAGCTGCAACACAGTTACGCGAATTCCGGCCGTGAAAACACGCAGCAACTCAGGCCCCACAAAGCCGGCCAGGGGAGTCGGTGCAAGCTGGCGAACCATCGGCTAACACTGCCACCTCGCGGCGCGTTGCGGAGTTAGCCAAATTATACGTTTTTGCTGGGGGACGCGCCGAATGGGACGGCCGGAGCAACGGCGCGCCGCCGGCAGCCGATCGCGGAGGCCGTGCTTTATCTTTTCGTTTTTGAGTTTCAGGACAGGCCTGTTCCAGGAATGTTGCCGTGGATGACACGTGCCATTTCAGTTGCCAGGTCATTGCTTTTTCTTTTGTGTGTGGGTTTGTGTGGCTTCCCTCCCTGTTTCCTTTTTCTCTTTTTTTCTCTTGACCTATTTATTTCCCCCCCCCCCCCTTCTCTACTTTTTCTTTTGACCTGAGGTTTGCACATAGTTTCTGATAAGGACCCCAGTCTCACCGCCTGGTCTGCTTCCGGCAATTCTGAGAACCTTTCCGTATGCTCCACGGCGGGTCAACAAACACCCTCTCATCCTTTCTCTCCAAAAATTCCCCGAATATCAACCCCCGGCTGACTTTCCTGTGACCTATTTCGCGGCTCAAACTATACAAACTTCTTTGCCCCTCAATATCTCCCCCGACATACTCCCAAACCAATCCGCTTGCTCAATTTCGCTTCCTTCTTTTGTTCACCCCCCTCACCTGGGGACCTACCCCTATATAAAGCGTGCCAGCCAGGCGAGAGATTGCGCTGACGAAAGCAAGCCTCTTTGCTGAAACGTTGGCAACAATCGTGCTTTTACCTTGTTCAAAGTTATCTTTTCTTGTGTTCTCTACCATCTTCAAAAGTTCAACTGCTCCCTACACACACACACACACACACACACATATATATATATATATAAATATATATATATATATATATATATATATATATATATATATATATATATATATAAGACAGAAGTAAGGGTTGGCAGTCAAGAAAACCTCGGAAAGCAAAGGGGAGGTTGTGGTGGGTCATAGAAAGAGATAAAGAATTTTTTGAGTCGAAAAGAAAGTGGTGAAAAAATGCCCGCCGGGTGGGATCCGAACCCACGATATATATATATATATATATATATATATATATATATATATATATATATATATATATATATATTGTAAGATGGGTTTATTTGCGAAGGCAAGGCAGCAGGACGCTCAGCGAAGGCAGTCCGAAGCAAGCGGGGCTGACGGCTGGCTCTCACGCGCTCTTCTCGCGGTCCAGGCTGATGATGATCCCTGTCCGGTTCACTGGTTCTTCATCTTCCTTAAAGCTGTATTACCATGGCCAATCTCCTTGAAAGGGTAGGAGATACTTGTATCTCTTCCGCACTACAATCATCCCCCCGCGGCGAAGGGAGCCACCCTGGCGACTTAGGGGCACGCTACGACAACAGGATCGTAATAACGCTTGAGGCGTTGCACGTGGACTGTCTCGCGGCCTCGGCGACGAAGGTCTGAGGACGGGGTTAGCGGCTCCACGACGTAATTAACAGGTGACGCGCGTTCGACAACGCGGTATGGGACGTGGTACTTGGATAGCAGCTTGCTGGAGAGACCGGGAGTAGTAGTCGGTATCCAAAGCCATACCATGGAGCCGGGAGAAAAAGTCGCTTCTGGGCGGTCACCATCACGACGATGTTTTTGGTGCGACTGGTCTTCAGAAGTTAAATCGCGGGCAATCTGGCGGCATTCTTCGGCGTAGCTGCAGAGTCGAGAAATGGGGGTGTGCTCAGAAACATCAGGTCGATAGGGGAGAATGGTGTCGAGAGTGCAGGATGGTTCACGACCGTAAAGAAGGAAAAAAGGGGAGAATCCGGTGGTAGACTGCATCGCGGTGTTATAGGCATACGTCACAAAGGGAAGAATCGTGTCCCAGTTGGAGTGGTCGGAAGAGATGTACTTCGCGAGCATATCGCCAAGAGTGCGGTTAAACCTCTCCGTCATCCCATTCGTCTGCGGGTGGTAGGCAGTAGTGGTGCGGTGAGTCACGTTGCATTTTTCCAGGAGAGCTGCTATCACTTCCGACAAGAAGACACGCAATCTATCACTTAGAAGTTCACGTGGTGCTCCGTGACGGAGGATAAAACGCTGTAGAAGGAAAGTAGCAACTTCGCTCGCCGTGGCAGCCGGTAGCGCAGCGGTCTCAGCGTAGCGCGTAAGGTGGTCGATAGCAACCACGACCCAACGGTTTCCGGCAGAAGTAGCTGGCAGCGGCCCGTATAAGTCAATACCGACCCGATCGAAAGGTCGCGCTGGACAGGGTAAAGGCTGCAATGGACCGGTTTGTTGCTGAGGCGGAGACTTGCGACGCTGGCAGTCTTCGCATGCCCGAATAAACTTCATCACGAAGGTGTACATGCCTCTCCAAAAATAGCGCTGTCGCAGTCGTTCGTACGTCTTCAGCACGCCTGCATGGGCACAATGCACATCCGCATGGAAGCTTTCACAAATGGCAGTCCGCAGGTGACGAGGGATCACGAGCAACCATTTGCGTCCTTCTGGGCGATAATTGCGGCGATAGAGCAGTCCATCACGGATGGCGAAGTGCGCAGCCTGACGTCGCAGCGCTCGGGGAGCGGTACACAGCGTAGGATTAGAAAGGAGGTCGCAGAGTGAGGATATCCAGGGATCCTTCCGCTGTTGCCCCGCCACGTCCTCAAATGGTTGGAATGTCGGGGTAGAGTCAATGGCCATGAGCTCTGCCGTATCCGCGCCCAGAGGTGAACGAGAGAGTGCGTCCGCATCATTGTGTTTTCGACCAGACCGATATATCACGCGGATGTCATATTCCTGGAGGCGGAGAGCCCAGCGGGCAAGGCGACCAGAGGGATCCTTTTGTGATGACAGCCAGCAAAGGGCGTGATGGTCTGTCACGACATCGAAGGCACGGCCGTAAAGGTAGGGGCGGAATTTGGCAATAGCCCACACGATGGCCAAACACTCTTTCTCCGTGACGGAGTAATTGGATTCGGCTTTTGTAAGCGTACGGCTCGCATAGGCAACAACGTACTCGTCAAATCCTGGCTTCCTTTGGGCAAGTACAGCTCCCAACCCGACGCCACTGGCGTCAGTATGGATCTCAGTGGGCGCACGAGGATCGAAGTGGCGCAGTATAGGGGGTGAAGTGAGCAACCGACGTAACGTCAAAAAGGCTGCCTCGCATGCAGGAGACCAGGTGGACAAGTCATGGCTTCCGCCGAGGAGCTTGGTCAGAGGTGCCATAACCGATGCAAAATTTGGAACGAATCGCCGGAAATAAGAACAAAGGCCAATGAAACTGCGCAGGGCTTTTAGAGTGGTCGGTTTCGGGAAGTCGGCCACAGCTTGTAGCTTAGCAGGGTCAGGGAGAACACCGTCCTTTGAGACCACATGACCTAGAATTGTCAGTTTTCGGGCCGCGAAATGGCACTTCTTTAAGTTTAGCTGTAGACCAGCATCCGTTAGGCAATGCAAAACTTGCTCTAGACGAGTAAGATGGGTGTCGAAATCGGGGGAAAATATAACGATATCATCCAAGTAACATAAACAAGTTTTCCACTTGAGGCCACGCAAAATGTCGTCCATCATGCGCTCAAAAGTGGCGGGCGCATTACACAACCCGAACGGCATTACGTTAAATTCGTATAATCCGTCGGGGGTCACAAAGGCGGTTTTTTCACGGTCATCGTCTGCCATCGGCACCTGCCAATAACCGGAGCGTAGGTCCAGCGATGAAAAGAACTCAGCTCCTTGCAGATAGTCTAAGGCATCGTCGATCCGGGGCAGAGGGTAAACGTCTTTCCGAGTGATCTTGTTAAGTCGGCGGTAATCCACACAAAATCGGATAGATCCATCCTTCTTCGTAACAAGCACGACTGGAGAAGCCCAAGGGCTATTAGATGGTCGAATTACGCCACGCTGGAGCATCTCATCAACGTGGCTATCGATGACGGAACGTTCTTTGGCCGAAACGCGATACGGTCGCTGGCGCAAAGGACGATGAGAGCCAGTGTCGATTCGATGAGAGACGGTTGATGTGCGACCCAAAGAAGTCTTCTGACAGTCAAAGGTAGATTGAAAACGCTGAAGAAGGGTCAGAAGCTGGTCGCGCTGAACAGGGTCGAGACTGTCGTCTATGGCAGTAACGAAGGCAGCAGTGTCAAAAGGTAGAGGTCGGCTCATTGAATTGATCGACAGAGGGGCTAACACATCCGGGAAGTCGACGAGGTGGCTATCAACAGCTTCCACACGCCCAAGGGACTCACCACGAAGCACAGTTAATGGGGAAGGAGATGCATTGCAGACAGCCATAGTGCCTGCCCCATTCTCGATAGTAAGGACGGCATAGGGGAGAGAGGTACCTTTGCGGTGGGAAAAAAGATTAGAGGGCGTGAACACGACTGTTGCCTCGGAAATTGTGTCACAGGTCACTGGTATCAGAACAGCAGAAGCTGGCGGAATCGTGCAATCGTTGGCGGCGCAAAGCTTAGAAGAAAGTGGAATACTGTCCTTTTCGGAGTCAAACAGGGGAAGTAAAGCAAGCTCGGCACGGGCACAGTCAATAATGGCGCTATGACGTGACAAGAAGTCCCACCCTAAGATGATGCGATGGGAACAAGAGGGCAGGACGAGGAACTCGATGATGTAGAGCTCATTTTGTACTAAAATCCGGGCGGTGCAAACTGCGATGGGCTCGACGTGGTGCGCTGTGGTAGTACGGAGATGACAACCGGAAATTGGCGTCCTCACTTTTTTTAATTGGCGGCAAATCTCTTCGTCCATAACTGATACAGCAGCTCCTGTGTCAACTAAGGCGCAAGTAGGGATTCCTTCCAAGTCTACTTCAATCGTGTTCGCAGGGGACAGACAAGGACTTCGGTATTTCGACGGCGCCGCAGTTCTTGCCTCCGGAACTGCGGCGATTAGTTTTCCTCCGGGGCAGTCGGACGACGCCGCATCGGCGAGATGGAACGGCGTCGAGGAGAGACGGACCGACGGGCACCAGAAGAGAGTTCGTCACGAGAAGGCGGAGAATAGGGCGGCTCAGCATGGGCGTCGTTGTAAGGGCGGTAAGGAACATACGCGTTATCAGCGTAGGCTGGCCGTCGGTAGGCGTCTCCTGGCGGGGCAATCCCACGGCGGCAATAACGTGCGACGTGGCCAGGAATTCGACAAGAGAAACATATTGGCCGGTTATCAGGCGTTCGCCAGGGGTTGGTGTGGAGCGGCGACGGGCGAACCTGAGTAAGATGTGGCGGTGGCTGTGGGCGGCGTCGAGGCACATAAGCGTGAGCCGGGGTCCGTGCCGCAACTTCAGCGTAGCAAAGTGGCGGTGCAACAGGCAAGGGCTCGGGAGCAGCTGAAATGGCGTCAGCGACTTGCTCCCGAATTATTTGATGGAGTGGCGACGACTGGGCAGGATCTTGTGTCGGCGACGACTGCTGCGGTAAACAAGGCAAGAGAGAGATCTGCCGGGCGACCTCCTCACGAATCAGCTCTTTGATGCGCCGCAGCAGGGACGGGTTTCCGTCGACTTCCAGCGCACAGAGTGGGTCGTCACGCTGCGACAGTCGGCGACGAGTCAAGGTGCGCTGCCTGCGCAACTCTTCGTAACTTTGGCACAGGCTGACGACTTCGCTTACGTTTTGGGGATTTTTCGCAAGCAGCATCTGGAACGCGTCCTCGTCGATGCCTTTAAGGATGTGCTTGACGGTGTCTTGCTCAGGCATCGATGGATTCGCGCGTCGGCAGAGATCTACCACATCCTCAATGTAACAGGTAAAGGTCTCACCGGCCTGTTGAGCCCGCTCTCTTAAGCGCTGCTCCGCGAGAAGCTTGCGCACAGCTGGGCGGCCGAATACACGAGTAATGTTCGTCGTAAATGCGGTCCACGTTGACCTATCAGCTGGGTGGTTCAGAAACCATTGTTCAGCCACGCCCCTCAAGGAGAAACCCGCGTTACTGAGCTTCGTGACCTCGTCCCACCGATTGTAAGCGCTTACTCGCTCAAAAGAAGAAAGCCAGTCCTCGACGTCCTGGTCGTCGGCGCCACTGAACTGCGGCGGGTCACGCTGGCGGATCGCGCCGGAGCAGATGACAGCCGGCGGGGAAGGTGGCGCGGTGTGTTGGGCATCACCAGGCATGGTTGAGTCAGTGCGAGATGGTAGGGTACGACTGCGGAGCTCCAGTCTCGAGGGTAGACGGGATGAGCTGAGGCGGAGAACCCGCACACTCCACCAAACTGTAAGATGGGTTTATTTGCGAAGGCAAGGCAGCAGGACGCTCAGCGAAGGCAGTCCGAAGCAAGCGGGGCTGACGGCTGGCTCTCACGCGCTCTTCTCGCGGTCCAGGCTGATGATGATCCCTGTCCGGTTCACTGGTTCTTCATCTTCCTTAAAGCTGTATTACCATGGCCAATATCCTTGAAAGGGTAGGAGATACTTGTATCTCTTCCGCACTACAATATATATATATATATATATATAAGGTTAGTAGAGACAGAGACAAACGAGAAGAAAGATGTAGAAAATAAAAATAAGTTTACTGACGTTTCAGGGAGAGGACTCCCTTTTTTTAGAGTACTCTGAAAAAAGGGAGTCCTCTCCCTGAAACGTCAGTAAACTTATTTTTATTTTCTACGTCTTTCTCGTTTGTCTCTTTCTCTACTAACCTTATTTTTTTCGCGCTCTGTGTGAGTTTTTATCTTTTCAGTCTATATATATATATATATATATATATATATATATATATATATATATATATATATATATATATATATATATATATATATAGGTCGTTAGAAGAGGTTTCCGGTGACTGGATGTGAATTACGTAAAAGATGACATTGGCAACATAACATTATTTATTGACTCGACGTTTCGCACGGGGACCGTCTTTTACAAAGACTAATATCTTACAGAATGGAGGTGGTTTATATACAGTTCAAGCACTTGAGCTGAGGTTCCGGGGCGGTGATTGATGTTTAAGATTGGAAGCGAGGAGGAAGAGAGAAAAGCGCATTGATATATGGGAGAGAAAGCCAGCAATAAGGAAGCACAAAATAGAAAATCATAAATACGTGAGAGAGTGTGATGGAAAGAGCAGAGTAAGGGAGAACTAAATTGTGAGAGAAAGGCAGCGGTGGGGACAGGCAAACTAAAAAGTTATAAATGAGAACTTTGAGGACGCGACAGACAGGAGGTGAGGAGTGATAGGGGACACATAGTTGCGTAATGGACAGGGGCCCCAAGTTGTTAACGCCCGCGGTGAGCGCTGGCGAACAATATGCAAGGGGTGTCACACGTGAGCATGCTTCGCAGACGCTAGTGCGAGGGGCGCATGTTTTTTTCGGCCTCAAAGAAGTTCCCCCATCAACTTCCCTCCACCCTTTCTGCTTAGTTCGCGCCGGCGCCAAACCCGTAATGTGTCCACGCGTCCGAGAAACCTGGGAAGAAAACAGGCCGCTCCCAATCGCCCCGGCGACAAGAGCGCTAAGCTGTCGGAAAGTCAGAATGAGAGTTATGCTGTATGCGTAGGGAGACATTAATCGTCCTGCCGGAGAGGGAAGGTTGACAGCCTAAGTGAGCTGAAACCATCCCGTTCAGAGTCTGTTCCCAGAGCGGAGCAGTACGCAGTATGAGGGCGTGCCACTCAAATTGACGGGAGAATATCCGTGCAGGAAACCAGACTGTTTCTACTGTGTCCCGAGAGTTCTTGATACTACGAAAAGTAACCAAAAAAGAGTTAGATATGAATGTCATGTAGCTTCACTGGATGTATTTCATGCTTGTAACCTTGTTCCTAAGGTCCCCGTATTTACCTGGAGCCAGGGACTTCTAAAACGTAAGCGTCCCTAAAAACCAATTGGAAAAACACGCTCTATGAAGATTCGAAAACCTGCTTGACATCATTATCCAGCACCATAATTTGTGTCTCCACTCTGTTGTGGTTGAGGAAAACAAAATTCTTGCCGAAATTTGGAGGGACCCCCATGGGGTCGACCACCTGCAATCGTTTGAAGAACAAAAAGATGTCAGTTGTGAAATGTCAACCAGATCAATCTATTCCGTGATGGAGTACATTCCCCCATTTCCATCAATCACAAAAGGTCAGCCCAAAATTCGCTGCATAATATAGAACTTTGAGGTGAATCAAACAGCTCTAGTGGAAACAGTGTGGTGAACCTATCAGACCCCGTACTCTCGGAGCATGAAAGTTGTGTTCTGTCAAAGGGTTGAAATTTCTGTCTGGCGAACAGCAACGTAAGCGAGTTCCAGCTGTACAGAGATCTTGATGAGTTTCCCGGCACACTACGACTAAAGGAGTACTTTCACGCCAGGCCGCAGAGTAACACTGCAGATCCAAAATATCCGTCAACCCGGCATTAGGCACCACCAATTCAGCGAGATAAATGTCTTGACTTATACATGAACGCTGTAAAAGACGACATCATTTCCGCTTATAAGAAAAACGTTCGGTGCCAAAAGAACCTCTCTAAAAGAGAAGAGACTGCGTTAAGCACACTAAGCTCCCTTCCTGGCGTTATTATTAAGCCTGCGGATAAAGGTAGGAGCTATCGTCATCTCGATCAAAACAGACTACCTAAATGAGGCGTACAGACAACTTAATGGCACTTCTTTTTAGAAAGCAGTGTCTAGCGATTCAACACCTGCCTTTACCAGAACGTCCAGGAAAGGCTGTCTTCACTTGATCGTAAGAGGAATATTACCGAGACGACTGCGCGTTCACTTTTGCCCCTAATCCATTTCCTGGATGATTTTATTTTCTGCAGAAAATTCACAAGAGAGACCATCCTGGCCGACCCACTGTTTCCGCTATAGGCACTGTAACTGAAAATTTGTCCAGATTTCTAGACATTTTCATGAAAGACATTCCTGAAACCCTCCCCTCGTACATTAAGGACACAACCAATATTCTCCGCCAAATTTTAGACTTGCGCATACCTGCCAACAGCCTACTTGTCACCATGGACGTTGCCTTCCTCTATACGAACATTCCACACGAGGGCGGCGTCAAAGCAGCCATTCAGTTTTATGAAGAATCAGAATCTTTCAACAAACCTGTCGACAGTGAAACCCTGGAAGAACTTCTAAAAATGATTCTTGAAATGAATAACTTTGAATTTGATGACAAGCACTTCATACAGACTGATGAATCCTCAATGGGCACAAAAATTGGTCCAAACTATGCAAACAGTTTTATGGGCAAGCTGGAAAGAGAATTTCTTCCCACAAGAACGCTGCAGCCGCTTTTCTACAAACGATTCGTTGATGACAGCTTCCTCATCTGGTCTCATGGAGAAAGCAGCCTTTTAGAATTCATTACGGCCTTCAATAACTTTGAGGACGAGGTTTCATTTTCCCACTTGTATTCAGCATCCGAACGCAATGTCCTGGATGTGGCAATCAAAATATCATGAGAAACACTCCCGATGTTCTTGTATAGGAAACCTACCGATAACCACCAATACCTGCACTTGAAAAGTAGCCATGTCAAGCACTGCAAGACTGGCATACCGTACAGACAGTCGCTTAGGTTTAAACGGCTGCGCTCAGACCCTAAAGACTTCACTTCAAACTGCGAACGGCTTCGAAACAAACTCATATGTTAAGAGTATCCGCTGCCTGTCATAAATGACGCAATGTCAAAGGCTGACAAGAAAGACCGAACTGAACTCCTAAACGATGCCAAAGCCTCCACTTCAAGAAGCCAAACCAACCTCATTCTCACATATTCTTCAAGTGCTCCGAACGTGAATACCATACTTAAAAATCATTACAGCCTAGTCCGCCTATTATAATATCCATGTGCCAAGGAAATCCCATCGTTATAACCGATGATTGTTATATGTGGGTTTGTAATTAAAAAGACGGAGCAGAGACCAAAACATTTTATTTGCAGGAAAGCAATGTTGTACTACTACCTATATGTGGAAAAGAAGCCATACTCGGTCAGCTTTGTTTGCTGCACTTTCAGCTGGTCCACATCGTTTTCAAGAGCATCTATAGGTGCTGCGTCTAGCTATGAGAATGGGCCTTGGTAGAAACGAATTCCCTGAGAGACTATTATGCATTGGGCCTCCTGCGAAGGTGCTACCCGAGTAGGCAATGCAACTGCGTCGTCAGAGTTATCACTGCCACCGCTGTCCACAGCACGTATCCGCACAACGCCAGCCTCTTCAGTGAGGCACTCAGACGTCTGCAAAACATCGGCCCTGATGTCTGATCCGCCGAAAAACGGAGGTAGTTGAAGAGGCACCCAGTCAAATTCAAAGCAGCAGGCACGAGGACGGACCTAAGCGGCGGCATCGGGAGGGGTGTTTGGAAGGATAACTGCTGCCTTCGTCCTCTCGCTTCTTTGTAAGCGGCGCAGTTGACTCGTTTTCTGAGGGGTGGACGGGATGCGAGGCGCATCGCGGCGCATGGAGTCTGCGTGGTTGGCGTGGAGAGCCAGCGGCAGCTCGCATTTTAGGGCCTTACTGTAACAGAAATCAATCGTTATATCCCCTATCGAGGCACTGGAGCATTGTAATAAGCGGTTTATTTGCCATGGAAACATACAAAAGCGGTTCCATAGCTGTTCATCGTACAGGAGAAGCTAGAAACATAAAAGACATTGTAACATCGTCTAAAATTAACAAGCCCAAAAGCACGGGTTGCGGACCGTGCGACAAACCTCGTTGCAAGCTTTGTCCAATAATGCAAAAAAATCCTCCGTCGCATGCCCCCGCGCGAGGGACACGAGTACATGCAGAGCATTGGGGTCGTTTACGTGGCGTAGGGTTAGTTGTGGTGGTGGTGGTACTGCCGTAGGGGCCGTACTGCCCCGTCGCCCGCGTCAACCGCCGGATGCTCATGAACGGCAGTCGAGGCGAGATCAGCCGCTCTTCCACTGCGTTGAGCTCGGGCAGGTGCGCAGGACGCAGAGGGTACCTGAAGCCGTAGGCGACGCACATCGAAGGGACGACGCCGCGGACCAACGAGTCCTTGCACGACGCGCACACCGCGAACGTCCATAACCGTTCCAGCGAAGCGGCGTCCGCGTTGTCGATGTCGCTCACCACGGGGATGACGCGCGCCAATGCGACGGTGCCGTCCAGGCAGCCGCCGCCGGCGTTGTTGTTGCCGGTGCCGTTGTCGCCGCCGCCGTTGACGACGAAGCCGTCGAAGCCACCGTTATCGTTAACGCCGTCGTTGACACTGGTGTTATCGGCTTATCAACTGCGACCGCCGACGAACGCAAGAGAAGAGAGCGCAGGAGTTCACCCGCGCCAACCCTCTTTATAGGGGGTGGTTGTATTGCGGTAACGTTTAGTGTTTGGGGGGCTGGTGCTATCACGTGTACACCACGCAGCTATCACGCCGGTAGCACGCCGCTGAGTCGCCAACACACGCCGCTGACGACGTAGTTTGAATGAGTCAAGGATATAAGGCGCGTTCGTAGCCTTAGATTCTGTGTCGTTTTGTGGCGCAGTGGGTAGAGCACCGTGTACCTTGCGTTCCGCCCGCAGGGTCGTGGGATCGAAACCAGGCGCCGGTAACTGTTTTTTCTTTTTCTTTTTATAGTGTAGGGGAGGCTGGCTGCTGCGGACGCCGACGCACGGGTGACATCGTGAGCTGTACAAATGCTTTGCATTTAAAACAGAAACCGTGCTGAGCACAGCGTCGCACTTCTTCCGTATACAAGGTGACTACAACTGCGTCAGCGAAAACGTCATTTACCTCCTTGAATGCACATTGTGCCACGCGCAGTATATCGGACCGACAGGAACAGCCCCAGTATGCGTATTAACAACCACAGATCCTGTGTAACCACGCTGCCACACCTTCCGATATCCAAGCACGTCACCACACTAGGACACCCATTCGACAAATTTGCAGTCACTGTACTTCAGTCGGGTTTCAGGACACATCACGACCGCGAAGTGCGGGAATCTTTCCTGATTCACAAATTCAACACCCTTGCAAATGGTATATACGAGAGTGCTGGTAAACGTTCCATCCTTTACGTGTGATGTATAATAGTTTGTGCGACCCTTTTTGTGCACGCATTTCATAGATTCTTCTGTCGTTATATTTCATTCATCTCCTGTAAATAAGAGCTATGCTTGCTGCCTTACCTTCGTGTGTTAATGTATGCGGTTTGCAACGCCAGGTGCTTTTTGTAAGGCCCTTCCTTCTTAAAAAAGTTTTACACAACAGCTCGTTATGCTTTGTATTTCAATGGCAGCTCTGCCATAGAGTCCTGATGTCTATTGTTATCGCTGTCGTGTTTTGTAACAAGGGCTCAAGATCCTTCACCTGTTTCTCACCGATTTTCTAGATGTGTAGTTCAATTCATTGCTACCTTTCTTGGTTGTTGCCTTCGTCAGCGCTATGCTGTAGAGACACACACTGCCGTTTTTTCGTGTGTAAGTCTGTAAATAATGAACATTATTAGTGCCAGAAACACCCCGAACGTGTTTTAAAAACCACACGAATCATGTAAAGGTTTCAACTTGGTCTTAAAATTTAGGGGCTCTGGAAACAAATTTAACCATTTTAAAACGGTGAGAACATTCGTTCCAACCGTTTTGGAAATTTTCTTCTTTGTTTTTTTTTCATTTTTTCTTGCATTGCTGTTTCTGTTTGAACGCGTGTACCCTCTTCCTTTTTTCCCCTCCCGATAAACTTACTAATTTTGCTGTCTCACCATTCGAGGTGATTCTTGCCTACTCTCTCATAACTCATCACTCCTGCTGGAACTTTCCGAAAGCTTAACCCTCTGTAGCCCGTGCGACTGGGGCGCCTTGTTTTGCCCGCCCCTTGTTCGGCGGCGTTTTGGGGCTCCCGTGTATCCGCTTCCCAAATTTCTCCTACACGCAGACAGCTTATCTCTTTGGCGCCGGCCGTGGCATAAAAAGGAAAAGTGGACGAGGGGGGACGGAGGATCGTCTTTGAGGCAGACGAAAATACTCGCCCTCCGCGTGCGCGGGGGGCTTCAAGGCGTGCGCTCGTACTCCGTACTGCTACGGTCTGGAAACCGACGCTGACCGGGATGGTTACAGCTCGCCGCGGCTGTCAACCTTGCCACTCCGGCAACGCGATTCATGTCTCCCTACTCACACACCATCACTCTCATTCTGACTTTCGACAGCTTAGCCCTCTTGCCGCCGGCGCTACTGGGGTCGGCCTATTTTCCCCTGAGGTTTCTCGGACACGTGGACACATTATGGCTTTGGCGCCGGCACGAACTAAGCAGGAAGGGTGGAGGGAAGTGCGTGGGGGAACGTTATGAGGCCGACAAAAACACGCGACCCCCGCACGGCCGTCTTCGAAGCTCGCTCACGTATGACACCCCTTGCATATTGTTAACCGGCGCTGACCACGGGCGTTTACAACTCGCCGCCCCTGTCGACAACGCAATTCTGTGTCCCCTATCGCTCCTCAGCTCCTGTATGTCATGTCCTCTCGGTTCTTTATAACTTTTTAGTTTGCCTGTCCCCACCGCTGCCTTTCTCTCACAATTTAGTTCTCCCTTACTCTGCTCTTTCCATCACACTCTCTCACTTATTGATGCTTTTCTAGTTTGTGCTTCCTTATTGCTGGCTTTCTCTCCCATATATCAATGCGCTTTTCTCTCTTCCTCCTCGCTTCTAATCTGAAACATATGTAACCATCCCGGAACATCAACTGAAGTGCTTGAACTGTGATAAACTACTTCCATACTGTAAGATATTACTCTGGATAAAGGACGTTCCCCGTCCGAAACGTCGAGTCAATAACTATTCCTATGTTTCCGTTGTGATTTTCCCCGTATATATATATATATATATATATATATATATATATATATATATATATATATATATATATATATATATATATATATATATTTATTTATATATCTATGCATAAAAGACCTTTTTGTTGTATTAGTAGAGTACATCACTACAGTAAGGAAAACAGTTTGCTCGTTTGTACCAGTATTTAACAGCAACACTACGCAGTCTCGTGACTTAACAAAAAATATACACACATCCAGCAGACAAAAAAATTAGAAACAACCAAAACGTAAATCTGAATAAACGGTGTTTCAGTTCAAGAGCAGACAATATAAATTAGTCGGAAGGATTTGCTTTGTGGTGCAACTTTTGCAAAATCCGTACCGCGCAGCAGAAGATCACAGTGAAAAGATAAAAACCAAGCCGCACAAACATCTACAACTTGCAAAAAATAAAAAATCACAATAAATTTACCAAAATCTACACATTCCTGTGCAAGGTCACAAAATATTTTCGCAATTCCCATAAATTAAAGTTTGACGTATGCGTATAGCTGTGTAGAAGGAACGCAAGAATTTGTTGTAGCGAGTGGAACTTAAAAAACATTTTAGACAAAGATAAAACTCACTGATCGGGGAGCAATAGTAAAAGTAAAGAGTCGGATAAAAAGTAAGAACAATAACAAAGAAGGTTTAGTCACGTAGCGGCAACGGGACTTGCCTTCATCAGTGTACAGTTACATGATTTTGCTGTCACAAACATTTAAAACACGTTTCTTTTATAGATTTGCAGAAACTGTGAGAAGTCGTGCTATGTCTATGTTACAACAACAACAAAAAAGAGAAAGAAGAGAGGGAGAGAGAAAGAAAGGGGTCGTGGTGCAACCTTGTGAGCTGCCTTGTAAATACAAGGCAGCTCACAAGGTTGCACCACGCCTTGACAACGTACGTGGCATCGACTGCAAGTTCAGTGAATGCGGAAGACTGGACAATCGCGGTTTTAAAAAGAATGGAAAAGTACACAATAAGGTATTTAGTGGGTGGGGTGACTGGTTCGGACGAATTCATACAGGCATGAACGAAGATTTTGTTTTGGGCGTGCCCCACGCGGATGGAAAGAAAAGATACACTACCCAAAAGAGCACTCCACAGGAGCTAGAAACTGAACAGGAAATAGGTAGGGTCAATAGACCACAAAGGGTTAAACGTTTCTGATTGGTGAGGGGAACGCGGCCTCCTTTCCAAGGACAAATTGCATTGTTGAGCCGCATTAGGCTAATAAAGCTTTTGTATTTAGGGAGTTTCTGCGAATTCTGATGGGAAACTGAAGTTTAGGGTCATGAAGAGTGTGACAAAAATTATGAAGTCGCCAATTTTATTCGAGGGATAAGCACTCGCGTTATCGGTGGGTTTTAAAAGCGGATTCTAAAGTTTTGATACCTGACCGGGACCGTTCACATGTCTTTACAGGGGCAAATAAGGGCAACTTTTTGCATGAGAGCAGTTAATATTGAACCGTATTCAGAAGGTCGTTTCAGTTTGGCCGATACATTGTTTCCTACAAACAGTGTACTCTAGAAGGTACAGTCGTCAAAACTGTTAACAACAACAAAACACGAGGTGTCTGCATACGCACAGAGTGGCAGCTCCCGATAGCTACAGCCGCATCTTTAGCGCCTGGTTATCAGCACTCACGATGCTGCTCTACTGCACACGGGTGCTTCAGCGCATGCGCTCAGCCTGGCTTAGCAGCCCGAACGCTATCGTAAGCTGTCGCTCTGTGCCCACGCTAGCACCTCGTTCTTTGTTGTTATTAACAGTTTTGACGACTGTACACGACATTAACAGGGTCACAGTGAAGTTACCCTTTATATTCACGTAGTAGTCCGAAGCCGTGCTAGTGGCACGCTGTGTAGTGGTCATGTATGGGCATACCTTACATCGAGGTTTATTACAGGGCTTGTAACCAGTCGGTTCCGGTCTGTTGATATGAGAGTTAGTAAGAAATTCGCCCAAATGCTTATTACGCGGGTAGAGAACGCGTGGTGGTTCGAAGATTATGCTTTTTAAGCGTTCACTGTGAATTAGGATATTGTGATGTTTCCTTAGTACAGTTGACACGCTTTGGGCGGAGGCGGAGTGTGTTCACCGTAGCTTCGGTTTGGTTTGAAGATTTCAATTTTAACTTTAGTTCCTATATTGCACAGTGACGGAGCGATAAAAGTAAAAGCCTTGCACGCTGCCAGGACGTGCGAGCCTATTATTCCAATTTTCCGAATGAGTGTATTCTCTGCGAATTCGGGGACAGTGCGATTGCTTACCCTACAGCCTACCTTTCAAGTTTTGCCAAAGTGTTCACCCGTACGCTGCGCTTCCTCATGCGCTTGTACTGGGCATCGAGCAGTCAACATGCACTTTGTTTGACAAATTCAATGACCATTTTTGTTCCCTAACAATAAAATGATGGTGTTCATGGCATCCTTTATGTGGGCCCATATTTAATACATATCTCTATCGCACAAATGGATTCTTTGCGTTCTGTCCTGTTGCTCCTGAACATCCCCCTTCGTGGTGAAAACGATCCCAACCTCTGGGAGGCTACCTTTTAATTTCGACTGCCCTGCGGAACTCAAGATTGATACAACGCAGATGGGCAGCAAGATATTGGAGTTTTCTTAATTTTGTTTCTCTGGGAAATATGAATAATTTGAGTGTGTTTTGCGGAAAAAGTATTTTTACATTTGTTTTCATTATACCAGATTTGCCTTTTTGGAGCACGTTTCTGCTTCCTGAAGTTATCTCTACCACAGAGAAAAAAAACGCATTAGAATAGCGAAACTGTGTGCATATTATTTTGCATTTTCTTTGAACGAATAAAAACCAGGTCCAATAAAAAGTATGTTTGTATGAAACACAACAAAGTGGACGTAAAAGTGCTCTGTCTCGTTGAATCTTTTATTAATGGGGTTAAAACATGCAAAAATGGGACAATAAAACACCACGTATAAGATAACATCAAACACTATGACTCACACTACACTCTTCTTCGTCTTTGTAGGGAGTGTTGCAGAACCACCCGTACGCCGCGAAGCAATCGCGCACAAATCCATGCTGTAATGCGAGAAAGCAATTCTTACTTATTGTACAGACAACTATCAATTTATTGATAATAAATTTTGTGTAATCACGCGAGAAATTATCCGTGCCATCATACTGACTGTTATGTCAGTTGTCGTTGTTGCCATTTCACCCTTAACGTAAGCAGCCCCTCCACGAGACCTCCACGATCAGAGTTGTTTCAGTGTTACGCATTCGAATGGCTGGGGGTCGCGACTACGGAGTACGCGGTGGTACTCTATCATCCACTTATGATGGCTCTGCAGGGCTACCTTAGGAAATTGTACTGCCGGAGGGTTGAGAAGTAATCCTCAGCAGCTGCGTCTGACGTAGTATGCTACTCGTGGAAAGTGCGAGGGGTGTGAGCGATATTTTCGACTTCCTGCGCTTTCAGGTAGGTGTCCGCGAGAAAGGGCGAGTTGATGACCTAGGTTTTCTGCAGCGACACATCTTTGATATACACAACCTACTGCCTTCTAACTTGTGTCCACTGCCTCTTGGCCTTGGCTACTGTGTGGGACGCCTTCTCTGGCGAACGGATCCTTACATTTAGCTCCGGTCGTCGAATAGGCGTTTCGCTGTATGCGACCACGAGCTTAACTTAGTTCAGAGTGCCTGTAACAACGACTGAAGTGAAGGAAACGTTGCCACATGTCAGGGTCTGCTTCCGCAGAGGCAAATAAATGATTTCGCCTGTGTCTGCGGTTCGGAGAGAAGGCTTGTTTGCGATCCGTGCTACGGCCTTCTGCGGTGATAAACGTGAATGCGTAGCAGTAGGCGAAGGACAGCCTTCAACGGACGGCAACATTGGCGATCAAATTTTCTGTGCGCCACTTCTTACACCCTGTTTCCACCTGGTATACCTGCATCCTTCACGCGCCTAGTCGAAGGAACCTTCCCATCAGTTGCTGCTTCGTATCCTCCACAACACAGGCAGCCAGCACACGTTCATACGACGCAATTTTCCCCACGTTCTGGGCTGTACCATAAAGGGGCCGAGAGGCTTTCCCTTAACACAATTATCCAGACACGTAGAACGGAATCTATGCAGTAAAATATCTGAGTGAATGACTAAATAGTCGTAAGAATACACGCTCTTGAGGCACCAAATATCTGCGCTATCATTAGTCCGCCCATTCACGACGAGGTTCTCTGCCGACTCAAATCCTTATGCCATGCCGGTGCCGACCAATCTCTGCCTGATAAATTCTGGGAGGACAGAGTTAGTGTCTTGATCGGCTGTCATGTGTACAACCAGCTCTCCTCCAGAACAAGCCTCCGCTTGACACGCCACCTTGCTGCCTCCGAAACACTGCTTGGTTGGATAGTGCACGGCCCTTGCACTAGACGTGTGGAGACGTGTGGCGAACGCCCGATAATAATCCGCTCCGCTACCATTGAAGAAAGCTCGAGCACATCCAGCGTCGCTGCCCCTACAAGGAGCTCGCTTAGGGAGGGATGTTCGTCGACTCACCACGCCCGCTTCCCGGCCAGCGCCCTACTGAGACTGAAGAATATCTGTCCAACATCAACTGAGCTCCAGTGCGCTTCAAGCGTTCGCCATCGCCCTACTCATACCGATAGCCACGCCGTCTAAGGAACAGAGACTTTACGCATGAGAGGTCCCCCAGCACACGTATCATGTGCTGGGGGATTATGTTCAATGAGTCTCATCGATGGGCATGACGCAGCTGATTGGCAGCAGGAATGCAATACCATAGCATATGCTGCAGTTGGTTCGTAGCACAAATTCACGTGTTTCCAGAAGGTTAGTTAAAAAGTGACCTATTTAAATGCAAAATAAAGGCGCCGGGATGAATATCGATTAAAAATGATAATTTGAGGCTGAAAGTAGGACAGGTCTTTGTGTGTAGTCACATTATACAAGAAGAAAGTAGGTATGCAAGAATCTTTCGAAATCTAGCGATATTAAAACTTCTCTGGCGCTATTGTGTTTGTGGGAATACAGGTACCGTAAACTTGAAAGTTAGGACATGACACGAGGTGTACGGGAGCAACTGTAAGCAAATAAAGGCAACCTCCATGAAAGTTACGATACGGCGAGGGAGATGATGCCGGGTAGACCAAAGTTGAACTTGCGACAAGAAAGCACGCAAGGAAGCGTCAATTGGCTGGACGTGGGGCGGAGAGCAGTGAAACGAAAAATATGTAACAGAACGGCTTGTGTTTTGAAGTAAAGATTTAGTCGGCTGGGATAACGCAGTATACAGCGGTACCCCGCACGTCAAAAACGCCTCAGTCGTCACTTTAAGGACATGCGACAATAAAAAATGTCCGAATATAATTAGAAATTACGGGCCAGATATTGGCTCAGTTCATAAATAACGTCGCTATACTCTAGAAATTGCCGAGACAGACTATCTTGAGCCACACACGTGTTTGTAATGGCATGTCGCCGCCATCGCAACCAACATCGTGAACAGGATGGACAGTAAGTCACCTACTTTTTATGGGCCAAAGTTCCGCCGGAGAAGCGCCTTGCGGCGACGCCGGAGTAGAATTACTGTCGAAAATAACACGAGGCTTATAGTAATAAGGGTGACTTCTTGGCCCCGCGGGCTGTCGCACGTCGAGGCCACTGGTTGCAGGGTAGTTATAACCGCGAGTAAGCTGCCCCGCTTCTTCCGATGCAGATCTAGGTGATAGGTGTTATGGAACGTCGCTTGAAAGTCGTAATTTTGCAACCGTGCGCCAACGCATCAAAATTGGTCGATGGCGTCGTAGGTCGAAAATTTCGAGTAGAGTATTTTACAATTTTTTTAAATTTAAAATTCACTAACGTAGGGAAAAGGCGGGTTGAGTCAAGCAGCTTGTGTTTCAGATCAACATGAAAGACCCATTAATTACAATGCGATAGCCTGTGTTTCGGGGGCAATCGATACCCAGTGGTCTTTCGGTGATTTGTGCTGTTTGAAAGTAAGACCCTCCAATCATGAGCTCGGTACTCAATGCCCTCCACAGTTATAAATTAAGACTACTTCAAAGGCAGCACACAATATGCGTACATGTTATGAACTGCTTGGTGACTTCTTGTGGTCTTGCGTTTTGGAACGCCTTTTAAAAATGTCCAGTCCACAAGTTTTTGACTCGGGACCTAACGATCGTCTCACAAAATTCATTCCCAGCTGTTGCAAATGAATTTAGGGTAGGTTAGAGATGAAGAATTTGAACAGGTATCCTTGTTAAGTTTCCCATCGCTCGTGGCCTGCCCAGCTACGGGCGTGCTAGGACATACGAATGCGAAGCTGGGTCAGTGGTTTTTTGTTGACTTTAAAGCAAAACTCTCTATGTGTCGTTTGTGGCGGTGTCATAAAAACCCACTGCATAAAAGCCACATTTACCAAGTGGGTTTGGAAAAATAGCGAATCAATCAGACACCGCATAAACAAGGGGTTGGTTTAGACGAATGCCGTTTAGCGTCCTACACTTGAGAATGATGCTGATGACAAAAGCATTGTGTAACAGCCACACGCCGTAACAGTGGGAAGCCCAAAAAACAACAGCTATGAGCTTACTGAATCAGCACGTTGAGGTGACCGATTCACATATTAATTCATGAAAATCATTACATCACGTTTTCTTAGCTCGTCATTGTCGTTGTTTTGGCCTTAGGCTGCTTGCATTTGGAACTTTGCATTAGTGACAAAGAAACCGACGCGTTTGAACCATCTTTGTTCAGCAAAGGTGTCAGACTTTGTTTCTAAGCGAACGCACTACGCTGAAGAAAGATGCTGATTGTAAAGTTTCACAAGTTCCTAAGCAGGGATGTCAAAATATATTTTTTTCTAGTTTTGGATCAAACGCCTTCCCGTGGTATCTAGTTTTTGTGCAGGAAAGTAATTCTTCAAAGACGTTAGGCGTTGTATTATTGGAGATCGTGCTACTTTAGGTTGGCACAGTGCTCGGCTGCTCGGTTGCTCCCAGTCAAAGTGCAGTAAAATGTACCGCCTTCATCAGTATTTCGGAGGTGTATGTGCAGGGGTGTGGTAGACACCCGGTGCCTGAACGATTCGTGCTGGAATAATAGCAAATAGTAACGTGAGATTATTTTGGGCGTAAGATTTTAGTGTGTACATAGCCGAGGTGATCCAATTGGCGAGCCAACAGAGCGCATGAAGATCTGTTGAAACAATGAATAGTGGGCCATGTGCGCACTAAAAAAATAATGTCGCCCTTACAACAGTGACTCATGGTTTTTCAGGGCCTGGAGAGCTTTTTGTGAGAGAGTATAGCTGTGGTAAGATATTCGTCTTTGCAGCCGTTGTTTTTTTGCACAAAAATAGGAGCAATGCTTACATCGCTTGCCACTGCGCACATTTCTATTGCAAAACCTTTGTCATAGTCTGCATGGGGTTCATTGTACGCTTTGGAGCCACTCATGAACAGCTTCTAGTACAGCTTACTGTCCTCAATCAGCGGCCCTCTCCTCAAAGGCACGAGTGTTTCGCCTATACAGTGGAAGTTTTTGACGATGCCCTGGTAGTACACTTGGACGATGCGCTGGTAGTACATTCGCCCTGGGGCAGGTTTATAAAAAACCGTATCCCAGCGTCTAACTGGACTTTGTCGGCCTTGACGACGTGGCAAAGACTTGCTATTCGCACGCGAAGCGGCAGTTTTCTCTCATTTCTATTACCTGCGACGTACAGGAGGCATCAAGCACTTACTGAAGCTTTTATAAATCTTTGTGAAACTTTTAGCTGTATATCATAACGTCGTCCACACACACAAGATAGCTATGCGACTTGAGTCGTTCCGGTACAGTACCCATAACGTTTGAACCGTTGCTAGCACAAACATAAGCCGAGTGCGTATTGTTCAATACCTAAGTTCAACTACCGTATAAACCGGATTATAGGTCGACCCGGTATATAGGTCGACCCCCTACCTTGAGGTGGGAAAAGTTGACAAAAAAATAATTCGGCACAGAAGCGCACTCACAATGTCTATATTTATTTTTGACTCCCGTCCACCACTGCCACTCACTATGCCTGCCGAAGTCACTCGTCCGAGCTCTCAGAGTCGTCCGAGGATGACTGCTTCGCACTGTCATCTTCCATGCCATCAGGCGCGTTGCTGATGGAGCACTTCCTGAACGCTCGTGTAACCATGTCGTCGGGCAGCGACTGCCCAGAGAAGGACACCTAGCTTGACACGGTCGCAACCGGCCCGTATAGGTCTTTTTGTTGTCGCCGGCTATCCACTCATTGTACAGTTCGCGGAGCCGGTGCGCATGACCTCCGGAGCGATCGTGAGCGAAGTTCCAGGACGAAGACCGCCACTTTGTTCTCCAACTCGGGGTGCACCGCTTGACGTCCACGGAACGATCGGTTTCGGGGGTTGCACGTGCACAGCTTAGCTTTCTGGCTCCGCCAGTACCGCACACTTCTCCCCGAAACGCCCAACTGGCGTTGCGCCGCCATATTCCCATTCTGCTCGGTGACTCAATCACCGTCAGCTTAAACGCCGCGGTGAACTGGCGTCGACTGCCGCCACTCATCTCGGAACAGAGACGTACAGAAATGTACGCACGCACGCACATTAGACGAGTAAAAGACGAAAAACTAGAGAAAAGCGAAATCAAATAAAGGCCTGATAGTGGGAGTATGGTCCCTAGAATATTTCTAGGGACCATAGTGGGAGAGAGCAGCCCGACACGAATGGCGATGGCGACGGACTACGCTTGCACATTGTTGCCAGTCAACGATTTACATTCTGCCAATGACCGCTATATAAGACGAGGGGTGACTTTCGTGCGGATTTTTTTTGAAAAAAACTCGACCTATATTCCGGTTTATACGGTAGACGTATCTTACAGACTCTAGACAATGTCCCGCTTGCTTGCAAAAAGCCGTACATAGGCCATCAGGACGATGTTTAAATGAAAGGCTGGAGGAGCACCGTCCGCTGTGTCAGCAGACGGCTATTTCGGGCAATTTGACAGAACACTGAGCCAAGTGTAAATGCACTCCAGATTTCCCAAACACGACGGTGCTCTTTAAAGCATGAGACAGAGATACAAGAGAAGTCTGCGTAGCAGTTTCTATGATTTCTGCCTTCGAAGATGATTGCGTGAGGGCTCCGTCAGTTTCGTTGCTGGAAAGAGAGATTCAGTATCTAAAAAAATGTGTCAAGTGATATGACTCGCACGTGCACTGGGAAGTCATACCAGGTGGCAGGGGTATTTATATGTTGTCTTGTTCATAAATGTTTCACAGTTGCTAGAAGCGCATCTTCAGTTTCGCCTGTGCTTTCTTCCTTCTATGCTGTGGTCGTTGTGTTAAGGTCAGAGCTATTTGTTCTTTTATGTCATTTGTCTCGTCTTGGGCGCCTCAACAGGGCTCATTTGGGAGCTGTCTGGAACTGGAAGGACATGCGTAGGGATGTGGCTTAAACTTCTGGGCCGCTGTTTGAATAGCTGTCTTCAGCCGAACCGTTATGCCCTTATTTCAGCGTTGCAAGTCCTCGCCGCGGGTTAATAGTGCCCCTCTAAGTGGCACACGAAATGTAGCTTTTCTGTGACATTCCCTTATGCACTTTAGATTGGTGAATTGTTTCCGTAGTGTGCGTTTCAGCAGGAATTTGGACGTTTGCACTAGACGCTTCGACCATCTTGGTATAGGCACTGACCACAGCATCGGGCTCGACAGATGATGGCCTGTGCGATTTTCGTCGAGCAATGGCGAAATTGTAGCCTCGGTAGTCGCATTTGCAGGGGCTTAGAAGTGATAGCCCTGGCGGCTGGGAACTGTCGCTTCCACTTCTATAAGGAATACCTCCTCCATCATAGGTTAGTATCGCCTTCTGTTGGTGTCAGTTTGACTTAAGGCTGGGGTTTGGGAACATGATTTCCAGTTCGACCGTAATCGAGTCCATCGGTCGGGGCGTTTCGTTTGAATACGCTCGTAGTCTTGCTGTTTCAGTCCGTAAAGGATTGGTAGTGAATGTGGAGTTTTTATTCGGGTAGTTTAGACATTCTATTCGCAGTGCTGTTTCGGGGGGGGGGGACCTTGGTAGGTTATTCGAACGTCAAATTCTCTTTTTCCAAGAATTTTAAACGCAGCACTTTCTTACGGGCCCGAACCGTTGCTTTAGGAAATGCATTGTTTCTCCGTGGCTGGTTCACGTTAATTATGGCGGACATCATTCCTTGCTTTGGGATTGAGTCCGACGGGAACATGGTACTTGGCAGCGCTTCATCGGCGGTCTTGTGAGATGGCACCGCGGGCGTCTCCTTAGGTGACGGCTTGCTGGACGCATTCATTGTACAACTGCAACCGTGCAGCTCCGATTGCCTGTGGCGTTCAAGCGTAGTCGGCCTTTCGATCCACGAGATAGCACTGCCTTGCTTCTGGGCAGAGTGCTCTAGAGAGTGTTCAGCGCTTTCTTCAGAATTTCGGAGTCCAGTTGCGTTGAATTGTAAATTTGGGGACTCCGGCCCATCCCGCATACCGTGCACAACAATCCATTAGAAGAAGTCGCGAATCTGGGGGAACTCACTGAGTACTCGACGGCTTCATCTTCTTCCTGCAGCCAAACACCGATGGCCAGCTACGTCGGCGCCGACTGGAAAGGGAGCAGCCAGGGTCCACCGGACATTTCTTCAGGGAATGGTGTGATTGCCCCCACTGGCACCTGCAGAATACGTTCTAACGATGGTTCAAGTGAGACCATCTTAGAGCGAAGCACAGCCGGCATCTCGTTGGCTAGGTCATTGTGCTGGACTACTGCTTCGAGCTTTGTAGCATCCGCCATTACATGGTCTGAGAACTGACCATAGATCTTGACGAGTTCAGTCTTGTTAGAAAAGATCCGATTGTGCATTTAGAGGAGTTTGGCGATGTTATTTTTGTCGTTGAGCATGCAGCGAGCCTGGTTTAGCTGTCTCACCAGTCAGTGTAGTTGCATAAAAAGGTTTATCTTGAGGCGCTTTATCATTGGGGCGTTCCTGCTCTTCACCCGTAACGCTGAGTTCCGTATGTTCCAGATGATTCTTCCCCCCTCGCAGCGCGATGAGCCGGAGTAGACAAAATATGAGGCCCTACCATTCATGTACAGAGATGAAAGACATTTCCGCACAGATTTAGGCAGCAAATGTTCAGAAAGGACGGGCGAAGAGAAGTCAGAAAGGGAAGGCCCCCATTCCGAGATTCGACTTCTTTCTCTACTACATCACCTTTTTCTACGCCACACTTGTTTTTTTCGCTTGTTAAATAAACTGCAATTCCTCAGAGGGAATATTTACGTATAAGCTTTATGCATTTTAATTGGAAGTTTTAATAAAGCAAGTTAAAGCGCTTTTCTGCACGGAATATACGACATACATGCCCATGGGTCGACAGCCGACATTTCTTAACGTGTACGAGCTCACATTATTGTAGTTCTTTATGGGATGGCTTGGGCGAGTTGCCCTGCATTGAATCAATGCTACAGAGCGAACCACAAGACGAAGGACGCATGGAGTGGCTACATCGACAAGGGGTGATACGTGTAGCTACACGGTCAAGTGCTGTACCTACGCTGACCAGGACGTGTAGCTAGATTCACGGATAATGGGGAAAAGTGCTACGACGACAAGCGCTTGTGGATACAGCACCGTCTGTATCGATACTGCAGTCACAAAAGAATTCTGAAACCTTTGCAATTTGGCTCTGAAGAAACAATTTATGTCAAATAAATCAAGCTAAATAAATATCTAGTCATCTGAGCGGCCTTTTTTAGTATAATTGCGTTTGGTATTGTCTGAATAAACGACCTACAACCGCTTTCTCCGGAACACTCTATGAAAAGTTTGCCTGGTACTACATTTATTTGTCGCCTCAGATTTGTTGACGGATAAACATTTATGAGCCCTAGCAATAAACAGTTTTGCTGTGAAAACTGATCTTTATTGGTCTACTTTGTTACTTAATAAATACTCACAGGCGGCGGTTGCACTGCAGGACAGCTTGATTCTGTGGGTCTCATGAGCACTGCAAAAGAAGTCCAAACGGATCAGTTTTTTTATCTCGGGTTCTGGTTCGGTTCGCGTTTTCTTCACACAACAAAGCTGCAGTCGGGGTAAACTCTAGACTACATGGGTAGCCGTACTCAGTCGTGAGTACACTCATTTGTAATAAAACTCAGGAGTGAGAACGATGAGTGAGTAGAGAGGTAAGTGAAGTACTCGTGCGTACAGTACTCATGAGTACAATACCTATGAGTATGAGCACTAATGAGTACAGCACTCATGAGTATGAGTACTCATGAGTGCAGCACTCGTGTCTGAGTACTCATGCATACAGTACTCCTCACAAGACCGTACCCATAAGTACACAATACTGATGCGTACACAGTACTCATGAGTACACAGTACTCGTGGGTACACAGTACACATAAGTATATAGTCCTCATGAGCACAGTACTCATTATTACATAGTACTCATGAGCACCTAGTACTCATGACTACACCACCTGTAAGTACTGTATTTTTTGAGTCCTTGCACTCGCGAGTACATGCACTGTGGGTACAGTAGTGCAAAGAAATTTTAACACTAAATCCAGCCCGCAAGCTCGTGTAGGAGTCACATATATTAGCGGAGCCGCTGTGTCGCTAAACTCTCAAGGATGGTAAAATCAGACATCAAAACCTGCGCCGTTTTCCTTACCTGATCTAAGTTTGACGCTGTTAGCATTTTTCGGCGGTTGCTCGCAAATGGGTCACGGCGAACAGAGAAAATGACAAGAGGACGACCGCACTGGCAACGCCACCGCATTTGCTCTGCTCCTACGGCACGTGTTGATTCCCAAAGCTTTTTTTCGTGTACGGGGCCTGGGAACGCGTGGCGGCTTGGTTGCGCTTGCTCCGTTCAAGTTGTTGTAGGGGAAACGAGAGGGAGGCTGCTAATAATGCATGCACTAGGCGTACTAAAGTCGCTCTTATTCGGTCTTCAGCAGTTTTTGTGGACGAACGTCACGCTGTGTAGTTTCGTTAGCCGAACCACTCATTTAAATGGTCGCGAATGTTTAATGTGATTCGTGTCAAATCCACTGCATGATTTGTGACGCCGAGAGTTTTCGCATCATTCCGCACCCGTTCGCACCTTAGGCACCCGTTTTGAAACATTTTCCTCAGGTGAACTAGAACTATGGTCTCGCTGAGTGGCATTTACAAGTGAACATATAGCAACACCGTGCCTGCACAGCGGCGGAATTTCCCCAGCAAATGGCAATAAAATATCCGCGTACACCTAAGGAATTCATGAATTAGGAATCAGACAAACTACTGCCAGCTGAATGCATGCGACGCCTTGTTTGCCCTCGCATTGTCGAAGAGCTTTGGCATCTTGCCTCTGGAGGAGCGTTTTTCTTTCGAATGGCTTTGATCTGTCGCTTCTCGCGTATGCCACCGTATAAGAGGAAACTTACGACGACGGTGAATTTTAGTGTTCTTTGCGATACCTCCATGTGCTGTTTAAGCTGAGTTTAAGCCAATTCCGTGGAAAGCCTTACGAATGGGCCGTTTTTATATCAGGAACGCCAAAGCCAGACGCCAGACTTTTTGCTTAAGCTCGCATCTTGGAACGTCTCGTAAAACGTGTGGCTTGCCGATACGACAGCACTACACTTTTTGATCCATCGCTGACAGCATCATCAGCGCTGCTTGAGAAAACATCTGCAGATTTCCACTGTGCAACCAACGCACCGGCATTGCAACTACAGTGATGTCAGTGCAAGCTGTCATGCCTCCGAAAAACATGTCTGTGAACTTTGTTTTCGAGCAAACGAAGCAAGGCAGAGCATTTGGACAGTGCTGCAACGGTTGTTAGGTGCAGACAGCAACTATAGGGCACTGCGGCCCTCAACTGTGAGTGATCGCTGCACCACGCCCTCCCCCTTCTAACTCCCCCCCCCCTTCCACGCACTGCTGGCACTGGGCCATCTCAGCAAATTCCCCACTGTTCCGACGCTGCCCTGCTCAGTCCGGCATCGACAGCACGCAGAGCCGAGCGACGGAGTTGTCAAGACGACAGTGATTTAAAGCTGCACTGTAATAGAATACATACAAAGATAAGAAGTCGCACAAAGATGTGTCGCACAAAGGCGACACCACTTCTCAACCCAGTGACTCCGATGAGATGCCGGCGCTGCGCCGCTGCTTCCGTGCTGGATTTACACCTCTGTGGTTCCGTTGCAGCAGCAAGCAGTTTGAATCCCCCAATCAGGACTATCACTGGTCAAAGAATGACTACTGCGAATGAAGACGAAGTCATTATGTCAGCCGAGCCACCGCGACAGGGAAAGGGAAAGCGGCTTTGCGGCACCATCTGCATGCATGAGTCGCTGCGTGTCTGCCTCGGTCTGTTCGTCCCAGGCATAATTCGGCCCAGCCGTCATGAAGGGAAGAGAGGAGACTAGGTGGCGCCGTTTGCTACCAAGTTGCGGCGCGTTACTGCAAGTTGCGGCAAGATGCGGGCTGTTTGGCCGAAGCGCGAGTCGGCCCCACCATCGGTGTCTCGCCAGGTGCAGCGAAATTGTGGGAGGTGCTCTGGCTTAACACCAACACACACGCATACAAAAATAAGTGGTTAAATTAGGACGCGTGCCTATTTTTCACGGGATGTTAACTGATGTAAACATAACGACTTGTTGCAGTGCTGCCCTGTCGCTCTCTCGAGCGGGACCTTCCTCTTTGGCTTCTCGCGAGCTCCGCGGTTTCCGTCTTTGTGTTTTCTCTTATTTTGGGGCCGGTGGTGGTGGCGAGGTGTACGGTTGCTCAATGCTTGCAGCATACGTAAGTGTCGGAAGCGTCTCTTTGCAGCTGGTTTTAAACACGCTAGCCTTTCTTCGGGTACTCATGCATGAAAATGCTGGCGTGTCTGTCCGCCTGCGTCTGTTATAAAGATAATTTATTATTGCAACCTAATATCAGGTCTCTCTGTAGAATTGGGAACTACTGGTGTCGCCGCAGGGTAGCTTTACGTATATAATGTGCCCTCTCACTGGACAACTTTCTGTCACACGATTCAGCCGGTCGACCAAAAGTTATGAGAATTCTTCAATGAGAGCTTCATTTCGGCAAAATATTCTCTAGCTCTCTATTCTCTAAATTTGGTACCATATGTTTTTTTTCCGGAAAATCGCTCAGCAAAAATAAAACATTGGGGATATTTGAACCCCGACATAAATACCCTAGTAATATTCGCACTGTTCCTTTATTGAGGAATAGATGTGGGTGAAATTTTTGCGATTAGCAAAGAGAAAAAAACTGGCTGAAACCAATATTTCCTCCCCAAACAAATAAAATTCGCGCAGTTTGCGCTAGCGGTGCTAGTTTGGAGAAACAGCGGAGCTAGCCCCCCCCCCCCCCCTCTTCGTTCGTAAGAGGCCTGGCTGATGCACCTCACATAGAGTTTACAACTGGCCGCAGAAACGTCTTCATGACTGGCATGCCCGGATCATTTTGTCCCCAGCCTGTTACATCTCACCCGAAGTGGAGCGCATTGGCACGCGCTAACGCCCACGGCAACCCACTTCGTGAACTCGGAACCTGTAGCGCGAATTCGGCGTCTGTGCTCTCCCTTCAGGCGATAACGCACGTGAACTGGCAAGAGGAACAGCACACGAGAGGACGACACGAACGCTGCAGAGAGTGTTTCTTATGGTCGATCTGGCCGACGTCGGGCATTCCTAACGAGGTGCAAGCTCAAATGCGCTCGTTATTTTTCTTCCTATTTTTACGAGCTCCTCATGGGGTGCAAGAACACAGGTAAGCTGGATAATGCCACGCGCTCTTCACGAGGTACACGTTGACAGGCTCCTCTTGAGGTGCGTTACGTGACAGGGGCCACAGAAGAATATTTTCTTTCCATAACATGACGATGAGAAGATTTTCAAACAGTCTCCCACGACAAACAAGACGCACAGCGCATTAAACGTACCACAGGTGACGAACGACATCCAACCCGGATCGGTGGCGCTGACCACGACGAACGAAATGCACAGCGCATGGAACGCGACCAAGCCAGCACAAACGAAAGAAACGCTATTCGCGCCGTGCTCCGCTCCCGCAGTTGCGATCTGGACTTGCCCAGCAAATGTTACAATCGCAAAAATGAACCTTGCCACAAGCAATAAAAAACCCAGGGCACGCGTTTCAACTCTAGCAGAATGTGCGAGTTCTCCGGCACCCGCTTCCCAACCCGAGTCCAGCCAATGAACGACATCACACTCGTACAGGTAGGTCCGTCAACGAGCAGCGACAAGGCCAGCACGTAAGGCACGTCCAAAGCGGAACAAACAAGATTTCCGGCACCCGTTACTCCGATCGAGACTCACTGAACAAACACCATTTCGGGAAGGATAACGCAACCGTGAGCAAGTGGACGCAGAACGAACCGAACGTTTCGAGCCTGCTTCTACGGGAGAGATACCGACCTCAGCATTCTCGAAACAACAAAAACAAATACGAGTGCTTGAGCGACGACATGGAAACGGCAAGAACGGCAATGAAGAACCCACCGCACACGAATGCATCAAATGGCCTACAGATGACGTCACGCTTATTATGCCGAGGAATGTGGGACCAAAACGGAGGAGACGAACTAAGCCCGCTTCTTCCCCTCAACTGGTTCACTTCCGAGGGAACCACAGCAAAAGTGAGCACGGAACCGCAACGATTTTGACCGATCAGCCACGCCACCCTTGGACAGGCCCAGGCTACTGCATGCTAAACGAAAAGACAAATGGCTCCGACACCATACGCAACTCACACCTCAATCAAAGCAACGTCCTTAACGTGCCGAACTGTATCATTCCTCCACACCGCAGCTCCCTACAGGACAAAATGGTCGCTTATGCTCCCTCAGGCATCAACCACGCAACGAGCTACGTGAACATAATCGCCTATACGAAAACTAAAAGACAACAAACACACAGTACTAATGAGTACAGAATGAGTTCAAGTACTCGTGAGTACAGATTGAATATTCATGAATACAGATTGAGTACACATGAGCACAGATTGAGTGCGATTACTTGTCAGTACAGATGAGTTGAGTTCGAGTGAGTAGAGATCCTCATCTCTACTCATCAGTTAAAATTTGGTATGAGTAGAAGTGAGTAGAGATTGAAAAGGAGCACAAGTGAGTACAGAAGAATTCAGTACTCATGAGTACAGATCCAGTACGAGAACTCTTGAGCACAAATAAGTTGGAATACAAGTGAGTAAGAATAAAATTAGTATGTGATGAGTTGATGAGTAAGTACGAGTGATTTTGAGAACCGACGAGCTTTTCGAGTCTGTTCTTTAGGGAATACAGCGTGAATGAAAAAATTTGTTTTTTAGTTTCATTGCGTTCTTTATGTTTTGCCGACCTAGGCTAGGTCACGGTTTGATCACCTGATATTCACTTTTATTACTGCGTAAAATTTAGCCGTGCTAGCAATTCCTTATGATGGAGGCGGTAAAATACAGTTTTTTGGAGTCATGATTTGGCCCATTTTGTTGTAGAGGGGATTAAACAAGAAGTATGGGGAACGTAAAAAGAAAAAATGAAAGCATGAACCCAGAATGTGCAGTGAGGAAACGTAACGAAAACCACCCTATTGAAGTACGATTTTTGGAACAAACAATATAGAGGTGCTTCGAACTTAAGCTGCTTGTTACTTATATTGCTTACTTGGTCCCAAATAATGGCGTATTGAGAACTATCCTGACCATTTTGTGTACCAAAGTGTGTCGCTCAAAAATGTTTTTTTCTGCAGATCCACTCGTAACTGTTGCACGATTGTACGCAACTCCCTGGACCACTCTGAAGGACACTTGTGAAATTTTCTCTGAATAGCTCGAGGAAATCGGAGTTTTTATTTTTTTGTAGGATTAAGAGAGCCATCGTTGTCACTCCCGGTATCGCAGAGAGAGAGAGAGAGAGAGAGGAACTGGTGCTTTATTTGAGACCTAATCTCAAACACTCTTGCTGTATGCATCAGAGATCGCGTGTCAAGGTGATGCGGACGTCACAGGAGGGCGGGTAGGATGGTTGGAGTGTCTATGGTAGTTATGCAATGCTCCCCTCGGCCTCTGGTTTGCATAAACAAACCCGCCATAGAAGTCCCTAAGAAAGATTTCTCGTGTGAAAGGTGGCACCCAGTCGGAGTACGTCGTTGGATGAACGTCTTTTGGGAGCGGTATCGTAAGACGCCGCAGCCTACCACTGAAGTCTAGACACACCGTAGCACCAACACAGGGCCTGTCAAGACTGACGTATCCGCAGATACACGAGAAAGGCCTTGAGAGAATTTGCTGTCACGCGTTCCTGAGGTGTTCATTCAGCTGCCATGTGTGCTCGTATTTGTTCTTCATTCCTCCGCGCGGAGGAGCCATAAAAACGTCAAGGGACGAACTCTGCATTTAGAGAGCGTTTATTCTTTCAAGCACGCACCGAGTCAGTGCTTACCATGGCTTCTTGAAACCGTTGAATCACGGCTTCTTTGAATCGAGATGGGGAGCCCGTTCGGTTGCAATCATTTGCGCTGCTCGCCTCCCTTACAAAAATGGTTATTGAGATTGAATTGAAAGTCAATTGACTTTACTCAGTACATTGTGTTGACAGTCAATTGACTTTGAATAGAAATTTTGTATTGAGTTCTCAATGAAAATTGGCCGCCGTGTTTCAATTGAAACTCAACGCTGTGTTTCAATTGAAAGTCTATTGACTCTAGTCAACATGTCTGTTGATTTCCAACTGACTTTCTGTTGACTCTTAATACACTTTTCCTGTTGAGTTCCTGTTGTGATGAATCAATTGAAAGTCTATTGAGAAAAGTCAGTGGAGTTCCAGTTGAGTCTGTTGATCTATTGATTCTATTGATTCTCCTGTTGAGTTCTTGTTGAGAAATGTCAAATGAAAACCTATTGAGCATATTCAAGACAGCCCGTTTGATTTCATTTTAATATTTTATCAAGTTATTTCAACAATGCCTCGTAAAGTTCAGTTGACTGTACTAAATATATAGTGAGTCTGCTTCAATAATGCAAAAAATCAAGGTGTGCATTCAGCAGGTGAAATAGTGAGGTGTTTCATGGCAACGCTTGCTTTATTGCTCACGAAAGCCGCACGGGAGGATTGGAGCCTTGCAGGGTCCACTTGGCTACTTGACTGTGTAGCCTGCAAAATACAAGAAACAGACTTGTTTGTTTCCACCAGTATAGTACGAAATGATTGCGTCCCTTCTTATTAAGCATGCTGGTCTAAGTAGCTTGCTATCTTATATGTTAGTTGGTTTGTGTTTTTGGAAAGCAATGCAAGGAGACAGCAGTTCAACAAATGTATAAGCTTGTGTCAGGTTTGAATGCATCAAGGCAAGCTAACCACATCAATTAATTCTACAATGGGTAGGGAGTGGAACGCTTTTACTTGAATGCCTTCCGCATTAAATCACCTGAAATCTAGAGGAACGACTATGCCTGCAGGGAGCCACAAAATCACCCGCATGGGCTAGTTGTCGCGTCTTCCACATCTTTGAGGCCCAAAAGAAATCCGCTTAGGCCTATCAAGACTGGGTGAGCCACTACCAAACCTGTCCAAAAGCATACCTGTCAGCCTGTGGATTTTGTTTTGTGAAATTTCAATGCTGGAAATGTCAAACAAAATTAGATTACTGTCAATTTGCATGAGCTGGTTTACAAAATTGTAGCCTTGATTAAAAAAAAAAACTACTGTCAGATGGTACTGTACACTAGAGTTACTACAACAGGCAACAATTGCAAATGGCTTTATGATTGAATGAGAGCATAATACTTTGTGCTTACCGACTAGTGAAAAAAAATTACATGAACCGTGAAAGAAAAAAAAAACTTGCCAGAAAGAACGTGACAGAAAAAAATACGTAAGTTGAATTTCGCAGTCTTTCACACTCTTGTAACGCTGAAGTATGGTGTGTGCCTTGCAGTACGTAGCAACAAGTAGCACTAAGCAGCAGCTTGAAGGGATCATATGAGATATGGGTATATCCACATTTTTGCCTTAATCGTAACAATGCCAGAGGAGTGTCCCAGTATAACAAGGTCGTGATGCCAGTTTACACACAATCAGAACACGAAACAGTTTTGTTTGGTGAGAGGAAAAAACAGCAGAGTTGCTGTAAATAAGAAAAAATGTAAAAGCTTTTTTTCCCTTTGATTGGCGAGATTTTCTATACAGCAGCAGCACTAAAACAGTACAGTGATACCCTGCCGACCAATCATTTGGGTAATTCCTAGAGGCAGAACATTTGTCACAACAGATCGACTAAGCCCTCGCGCAATGCCGGTGTAGCATCAGTCAGTGGCACGTCTGATGCAATGTTCAGCCAAAATGTTATTCAGTGATTTTGCTATTACTCACACCACATTCAGCCCAACTTATTCAAAACTCCTCCGAGAAAGGCAATCAGCAGGTTGTGATTATAAGCAATGGCAAATTTCAATTTATGCTAGCAAGTCGAGCAAGTGCTTAGTCAAAACCGGTATTCATCAGTTTGAAAGTTTGACGCCTGTGCATGTTCTAGAGCAAGCTGCCTAGCACCTGAGACAAAAATTGGCCAATGAGAAATTCCCAGAAAGATACGTGGAGAGAATTGGCACTTTGTGGTAAAAGACTAATATATAACAGTGTGCAGTCTGTTTCCAACTACTCCTTACGCAGTACATCTTTTCTTCATTGGTTTTAAAATGAAAGTGTCTGCTTGCCTTTAGGGTGTCAAGGTAACGCATCAGACTTGTGTAAAGATGCTTTGCGTTCAAACCCTAGCTTCTGCGGATACAGTCTCTATTTTCCAAAAGTAATAAATGAATTTGTTATATTCTTGGGCATTATTTCTTTAGCTGCAAGGAAGTACGGTTTAGGCCACGTTTGTCACCTGAGTCACTGCTCTGCACTCAGGGAACGCTCTTTCTCCAAACAATCGTTCAAATTAGGAAGCAAATATATTGCCGGCAGCCAGCACTTTAGCTTGTAAGTATATTTTACCGCCATGTCTCCTAACTGGTTGAACACACTATACTGTTTGTGACTGGTAGATCTGCCTCTCAGCCTAGCGCTGTCAGGTGTATTTGCATAGCGCAGTATTCTTGCGTCAGTTATTGATACGACAGGCACTTGTTCGATTCGACCTCCTTCATTTTTTTTCATTTTCGTTAACTTCGTTCGTCAAACATTTTATTTACCTTAATCATTGGTGTTCTTTCTTTATTTATAACACTTCGTGCCAGGAAATACAGGGCTGCTGCTCCGTTCTGTAGCGGCACTGCGTCTAGAATTTTATTCATTCGTCACTTGCCTTCAAAGGTTTTGTTAGACCTTTAGCTTAAGATACATACAAATATATTACACGCGAAAGCAATACAGCAGCGCGGAAGACAGTAAACTACCGATTGATGTCAAAGTGTGTGCCGGTACACCCCTTCAATTTGTAACACTTACGTACAGTATTTTTGAAAAGCTGAAGTGAAATCGTACCCTTTAGGTCGATCTCGAGACGGCATGAATAAAAACATGGTTTATATAGCGACAAATAACCAAGTCGTGAGTATAGCCATTCAGGTAGGCCTGCACAACGTTAGTCATGATGAAATGTACTGGAGCGCTCCGAAAGAATGAACTTACCTTATAACAATGTCGCTCCCAGCGGGGCTCCCAGCGTGGAGAATTTGACGGAGTCCAAAGCGTGGCTAACAGGGATGGTAACACCTCATTCCTCAAGCTTCTTCACCAGGGTGTCGAACCGGAATTTTTTCGGGTTCGGTTCGGGTTCGGGTTCAAGCCTTTCGGGTTCGGTTCGGGTTCAGTTCCAGAGCACCATTCCGTTCCGGTTCGAACCGGTTCGAACCGGTTCAAACGGGTTCAAATGGGTTCGAAGAAAAAGAAAGTAGGCGTCTTTTTTATGTTAATTTTTTGTGCTCGTTTTTCGTTTCCTTATCAAATCGGCATAACAACAAATTCATAATGAAGGTTTCTTTGCCCAAATATTTTGTCTTCGCCAAACTAAAGCGACCCTGCAACACGTTTTTCAAGTTTTGTCTAAATCTTGAGTGCTTGCAGAAAGTAGTCAACCAGCGCATTATACTATGGGGTCGCAATGTGCCTCAGCCAAAAATTACTGTTCTCTCCTCGTCAGATAACATAGAAACTTTCTCAAAATATTTTTCTCTCCTTCCTGGTCTTCGCGTTCTTCGACCGCTGAATGACGTCATTACAGCGGTGTAGCGGCTGTTTGCCGGCTTTCCTTAAGTTGCAGAAGAGAACGCATTTGATAGCCATCTACAAAAAGCCACAAAAGCGAAGCACACACGGAAGGTGTATCCACAGCGACGAGCAAATCACGCTCTGTTGCTCTGTGCTGGCAATAGCTATAGTTTTCGCAGTTCTTCCAGATGCGAAGAAGATTGAAAGCGTTTTCGAAAGTGTTTATTTATTTATTTCCTGTTTTTATTTATTTATTTATTTATTTATTTATTTATTTATTTATTTACCTAGTTATATTTATTTATTTATTTATTTATTTATTTATTTACTGTTGGGTTTAACGCGCCGTCGCAACGCCGACGACAAGGCGCGCCATAGTGGAGGGCTTCGGATTAATTTTGACCACCTGGGGATCTTTACGTGCCACGAAATTTCGGACACACGGACGTTTTCGCGTTTCGCTTCCATCAGAAAAGCGGCCGCCGCGACCGGGAATCTAAATCGCGTCTGTGTGCTCATCAGCGCCGTACGCCTTAGCCACTGAGCCACCGCGGCGAGTTTATCTGAGGTCTAAACACCGTAGAGCGCAGTAGGCAAGACAAGGGACGAAGGGGGACACGGACGTCCCTTGTCTTGCCTACTGCGCTTTACGGTGTTTAGATGGAGTACCAACTAGCTCGTACCCCTACGTTGTTAAATTATCTGAGGTGTTGAAGAGCTCCTTTAACTGTACCCGCAAAATGTTTTCTATGGTAGTGTGACGAGTATGTGGCGCCGACTGCCAAGCGTGGCAGGTGGTATTTAGAAAAATTTTCTACTGCTCATCTTTTACTGCTAACAGAGCTGTTAGAAAGAAAGAATGGCTCTAAAGACTCATTGGACGGCTCGTATAGGACGACATTGGATAGGGAACCACTGGAGATAGGAAATTGCTAATGGCCCTTCAGCGACTGGTGACAGCGATTGGGCTCTAGGAAAGATGATAGCCAAGTGAAGTCACAAGCAGCAGTAATGATCACTTGTAGAGAGAGACAGAGAGAGAAAATGAAGTTTAATTCAATCGAGGCAATGTTTAAGAGAGGCGTCCTCATTCGAGGGGGCCGAATCGACAGCCGTTTCCATCAAGAACAACTGATCTTCCAGGGCGCAGCTGGCCATGGCTGTCTCCCAATTCTCTATGGAAAGGTGAAGGTTGGATGGATCTACGGCACATTAGTCGCAGCCGCCTACTATGTGTATGAGGTTCCCAGGCTCTCCACAGAATCAACGCAATGGAGAGAGTTGTGTCCCGTCAAAGAGGTGAAGTCTGGCGTTGTGTGGGAAGGTGTATACCCACAGGGTGCGGAGTAATGTTTCCTGGTTAATCGGTAGCGATTTGTGCGGGGAGGAGTACGTTCTATGGAAGAGGCCAGAGTGCTGAGTAACTTCTTGGTCTGTGACTGCAGGATGCATGCACTCGGGTCGGGCTTCATCAGCGCCGGCTAAGCGAGTCAAATCTCGAACCACGAGGTTGGTGATCTTGTTTGCCGTGGATGCCAGTATGAGCTGGCGCCCATACAATCGTGACTGGTCTCGTTGGTGGTCTCTGGTTGAACATCGGAAGTGTTGTAACATGCAATCGACCGTTGGCAAAGTTGGGCCATGCCTGCTAAGGGTCTGTTATGGGAGTTTTGGCGCCGCTTTGGCTAAGCGCATGTGCTATCGCCGCTTCCTCAGCTTAGAGGGGGCTGTGTTCGGCGGTTGAGATGCTACACCTGTGGGAGGCTGCAGAACGGTAACACAATGAGAAGGTACTGAAGAATGCTATCGGGCGGGTCTTGCATCAAACCAGTTGATCGTCCCTCCCTTTTCTTGTTGCAGTTTAGTTTCTTTCCAACTGTCTCCCCTCATATATACACACGTTTTGAAAATTCTTTGATGGATATACAATATGCATTAGGCAATTAGTTATTAACTTTAGTCCGAGATGTCAATTTTAATACAGCAACAACATAATTTTATTTATTTGTAATATACTGCCAGCCACCTGTTGGCAGCCAAGGCAGGAGTGGTTACATATTGATACATTCAGCACTGTGGTGCAGCGGAGAACTCGCAATACGGGCATAAAGAAAGACCTTTTATAGCATTCAGGCGGTCTTCACATAACTTTGCGGCTACTTTGTGCGTGACAAAATTTCCTGATTGGTCGAGAAGGAGAACGCTGCAAAATTTCCAAATGCCAAGGACCCCAAAGATATCATGTTTGGTCCGACCGTCGAATCCGCCTTAACTGACCCGCTAATTCTTTCAATCAAAATTAATCAACACACCAGTCCCAATAATTCACATTAGCTCATTCACTCACCTAACTAATTTCAACTTCAACTTCAACTTTATTGAGCAATTCGTACATAGAAATGCGAGGACAAACACAAAAAGCTGGAAAACTGCAGCTTGACGAGGTGTTTGCACCTTACGGTTGGCGTGGCAGAGCAGAAACAGGAGTTTAAAGCATACGAACAGGAAATAATCCTAAGAAAATAAATCTGGCCTTAACATGTCGATATTACATACAAACATAAAAGAAAGCATTAAAACGCACTATAGCTCACAGTTTGTAAAATATACTTATTAAATGATATACATACACGCATATAGGCACTCATAGGTACATACATACATATAAAGGTTACAAACCAAAACAGGGTACACAGGCACATAAAAAGAGAAATATTGGATATCTACGGAACCTGTGTAGACACAAAAAAAGCAAAAGACAAAACTTGAAGAAAAAGTCATGTTATATACAGGTATGCATACACTCATCAAAATCTGCACTACAGAAGTATCCACATAAATAAATACACACAATATTGGCAAAAATCAGTGTACGGTACTTTTTAGATGCTAAAGTTTGCAGGGAATGAAGACAATGCCAATAAAACGCTTGAAAAATATTACAAGTAATTTTGGCTAAACCAAGGTTGCCACGAGAGACAACGCTTAATAGATTGTCAGTTAAAAATGTTCTATAATCAGCAGTAAACGTTTCCTTAAGTCTCACTTAGAAATTGTATTTATAGCTATGCCACTCTCGGCTAGGTTATTTAAAAGGCGGGAAGTTCGGGATTGCAACCTATCATTGTCATAATTCGTTCTTGAAAACGGCACGAACCATGTACTCCTTCCCCTAATTTCGTACGGTACGTCCAACGGTTTTCTTAAGCTACATAGACTTAGATACGCTGCACCGTTGTGTTGCAAGCTATTTTTATACTTTGTTAGAAGATTAAAGTTGTAGATACAGTGGACAGGAAACAAATTATACTGCAGAAATAGTTCGTTGGTGTGAGAGTCATATGGTAAAGTTGCGATATGTCGAATGGCCTTTTTCTGAAATAAATGCAGCTTATTAATATTTTTTGCGGAACTGGTTAACCATACGAGGCTGCAGTAATTGATGTGAGCTGTCAATATAGCATGATAAAGAATAAGTTTAATATTTGATGTAACCACAGGCCGTAACCTACAAAGCACCCCACACGCTCGAGATAAATTAGTGCAGACGTGATAGACATGAGCATCTCATTTTAAATGTTCTTAAAAAACAATGCCTAAAGTTTTTATTTCACTAACTATACAAATCTTTTCAGATCCGATGTACAAACTGAGGTTTCTGTCAACAGATCTTTGAGCTGGTGAAAATAACACCGCTTTAGTTTTCTTAGTATTTATTTTTAACGAGTATGCTTTAGTCCATTTGTGAAGCTTTCGGAGGGTTATATTTGCTAAATGCAAAAGCTGAGTAGTATCACACGATTGAAAGAAAATGTTGGTATCATCTGCGTAAATAATTAAATGTGCAATGTCAGTAATTTCTACGATATCATTCATATAAATATTGATCAGGATTGGCCCTAGAAGACTGCCTTGCGGAACTCCAGCCCTTACTTCTTGTGAAGAAGAGTTGTGTTCCTTTATTGCTACGACCTGTTGCCGGTTACTTAAATAAGATTGCAAAAGAGTAAAGCCCCCGGAACCCATAATGTTGTAATTTTTAAAGCAATGTTAAATGACTAATTCTATCAAATCCTTTGAAAAAGTCTATAAATATAACTAAAGTTACCTTCTTTTCTTCAAATCCCTGGATTATTCATGCTTTTTGCGTTAGTAAAGCTAATTCGTTGGCATATGTTTACGAAAACCGAACTGTTTTGATGATATAATAGAGTGTTTGTCACAGAAGGACACAAGGTGTTTCGCGATTACTTTTTCTAGCCTTTTAAAATAACTGGAAGTACAGAAACCGGTCTATAATTGGAAAAATTCGTTTTGTCCCCGGATTTAAACAGTAGCGTGACCTTAGCTTGCTGCATCTTTTTTGGAAAAACACCAGTAGTAAGACATAAGTTATATATATGGCTAAGCGGCGATACAAGAAGGTCCAGTACAAGGTTAATAGGCCGAATCTGAAGCCTATCGATGTCTATGGCCTTGCTATTTTTTAGTGACAAGAAAATCGACCATATTTCCTGAGGCGTTACCGGAGAAAAAAAGGCTCTGTGGGGGTTAGAATCCTTTAGGAAGCTCATAGCGCTTTCATTGTGGGAGCATTGCATAAGATTCGTTAAATAGTGATTAAACTTGGTTACCAGTTCTTGACCCTTGAGTGGTTTATTATCTACTGTCAATTCAAAGTCGTCGTACGGGGGTTAAGTGGGTGCAAAAGTTTATTCAATTCCCGCCACATGACATCCCGCCGGGAGAAAACACATGTTCGAAGTACATTTTTTTAGTATAGCGTAAGAACTTTGTCACAAAGTTTCGGTACTTTTGAAAGGCTACAAAATCGTCCCTGTTCTTTGTTTTTACAAACTTATGGTACAATATATCTTTTTTACGGATCATCTTCAGACATTCGTCTGTAATCCATGGTTTCCTTATATTCTTATTTTTCTTGGCCATCTTAAGAGGAAAAGACTTTTTATATGCATCTTTATATGATTCTAGAAAAGTATCGTAGGCGTCATCTGCAGTGGTGCACAGAAGTAAAGGGTTCCACCAAATAGAGGGAATTTTCTGACGAAAAGTAGTCAAAGTATTCTGATTAATATCGTGAAAAGCGAAAGATTCGGGGCATTGCTTACATCTTAGTATTTTTGTGTGAACATATATATAGGTAAATGGTCACCTATATGTACACCAGTCACACCGGACATGGTACGGCTACTTGTATGACTGGTTATAAATACATCAATAAGACTTTGGGAAAGACGGCCCATACGAGTCGGTTCTTTGATCACGTTCATGCAGCCGAAATAACGGAAAAGGAGCTCTAGACCACGCGAATGTGCGCTTGCCTGTAATATGTTAATGTTAAAGTCCCCACCAATAGTTATTTGTAAACCATAAGACGAAACAAAATGGAGGTCTTCTAAAAATGCGAAACAATTTTCGAGTTGTCCATCAGGGGGGCGGTACACAACAACAAAAATAGCATTTTTACATTGCACCGTTAAAGCTTCATAATCTGTCGTAACTGTCGAAAATTCGTTCATTGTACTACAAGAAAGCTGTGTAGACACGAGCTGTAACACACCCCCACCTCGCCGTGGGACCTATTTAGAAAGAACGTGTTGAAGCCCGAAAGGCGCAGCACTTCTGTGTCTCTCGTATACCAGGTTTCCGTTATCATGACAACGTCGAACTTGAAACTTTCAAAGCTGCGTTTTCTTTTCTTGTAGTTTCACATTCTTCTTTCATTTCGTCGTAGCTTTTGTTGAAGAAATGGCAGCCTTTTTGCATTTTCACATTTTCTTTCCTAGTGGTTTCATATTCTTTTTTAATTTCCTCGTAGCTTTTCTGCATTTCCCTTACTTCTTTTCGAAATTCACGCTTAAGATCAGCGATCTCGCGTCTTAGGTCAGCAATGTCAGTTTTCATGACCAAAGCAATGCGGGATTATACACAAGAGCACACAATAGCAATGACACTGGGTGGTTGGCACCAGAGGCAACAGAAAAAGTCACTGAGTAAGCGAAAAAAGATTACTGCAGAATATTCAAACCTGTGAAATAGGAAGGCGACTATCAGGCGACCGTTCTGTTCTCTGCCTCCGCTGCCAAGTGATGCTGAGGTGGACGGAGCGTTCTTTTAAAGGATCCACTTCGTCACGAAAGCCACACGTGGTCCAGGAAACAGGGGGTGTGGCGAGGCGATGTGGCGAGGGGGTGTGGCGAGTCTACCCGCTAACCCGCACTAATCGACTTCAATCCATTCACCTCTTAAGTTTAAGGTTAAGCAGATTCGAGATAACATAAAAATGCTATCAAATATACTTTAAAAGTGGAAATTAGGATTCCCCATTTTTTTAAATCTCATGTTCTCTTATAGCAGTAACCGAAGGACACAACGGCACTGTATACAAGAAAAAGTTACGTTAATTTTGAGAACTGCGAGTGTTTGTGTCTCAGTGCTATTTGTATATAACTGCCCATTCAAACTATAAGTGGAAGATATGGATGTATTGTTGATGGTGTCCCTGAAGGCCTTCACAAGCGGACAGGGATGCATGCGAATTAACAAGACATTAAAAACTTTACGTGATTTTAAACACCATGCAGAGAAACCATGAAGAATATTCCATGATATGTTGCCTCGTAATATGCGTTATAACTTAAGTTATTCTAAACGTAAAAGATAATTGGGAGAGATGGGCAGTGCCTAACGGAAACTGATAGTATATACGGACAACTTTACATTAAATTGAGGGAAATAATTAGAACAGAACATGATGGGCCTTGAGAACTACAGACTACGCAAAATATTTCATGGTTCTGTCTGGGGAGTGGCAAAATATCTTCAGACGCAAGGTAGGGTACCGAACTGGAAAACTAGAAATCACATTTTTGAAGCCCCGGAACCGGTTCGGAACGGTTCCTTCGATTCGTTCCGGTTCGGGTTCAGTTCCAAAATGGCGGAAAAAATACGGTTCCGGTTCAGTTCCGGTTCCGGGCAAAAATTCGGGTTCGGTTCCGGTTTTCGGTTCGGTTCCGGTTCCGGTTCGACACCCTGTTCTTCACCGTACGATCACAGCGCACAAACACAACACGACACACAAAGGATGTTCACCGGCGGTAGAAGAGCGCATAGGATGGCTTTTCCTTCAATAAATTCGACGTATCGCCAGCTGCACTGCAGTGTCTGACCTTCGATGCTGCTTGAAAAGATTCGCACACGGCACATAAATCGCCAACAACACGAGCAAAGCTGTAAATTTGCACAGAACAGTGAGAAAGACCGCACATGCGGGATTGCGATTCGAACAAGCGACATTGGCTTGGTTTCAAGTCGGTTTGCGATGGCTATGCCACAGCTACGCATTCTTGTGAAAACTGAGCGTGAAAACATTGACACGAGATATCAAAAAAAAACCTACGGCGGCTTGTGAGTCGTATGTTAATATTTACAATCATTTTTTAAGTGCGAATGCACTTTATAAGCTACCCCAAACCTTCCACCGCCGGCGGCGGTGGCGGCGGCGTCCGCAGTCCTCCTCTCCCTAGCAACGGCGTGGAGCGGAGAGGAGCGTCGGTAGCAACGGCGCGGTGACGTCACTTCACCACGTGACCGCGCTCGCTCCGCCTCCTCGCCGTGGCTGCGCGGGTGCGCACCGCTCCCCGCGCCGCTCCTCGCGCCGTGACGTCATGGTATGACGTCACAGCGCGCCTCCTCTCCCCAGCAGCTGCCGCACGCCTCTCTCTCCACCGTGACGTCACACTCTCTCCTCTCCCCCTCGCTCGGCTGCAGCTGCCGTGCGCCGCTGTCCCTCTCCCCTTGCGCTTGCCTCCTCTCTCAGCCACCTGGCTCGGCGCGCTCGGCGCGGCGTACCCCCCTATATATGCAGCGATAAACTGCCAGACCTCCGTGGGTCGGCTCGCGCGCGCTAACGGGCGAATGCCAACGGATTTTAACTTTACTCCCCCTCATAGCATCACCCCGTGCATTCGCACTTAACCATGTTCACCCTCGGGGAAATGCTTGGGAGTTTTTTTTATGGAATTATTACCAACCCCTCTATCAGCAGTAATGGGTGCGTTCCAATTTACCGTTTAGACAGCTTCGTTGCCGTCTTCGCGGGCAGTACGCCATGTTAAGCCGCGTTCCAATTCGAACGAAGCAGTCAACGAAGACTGCTTCAAGGAGACAGCATCGAAGTCAGCAACGATGCAGGCTACCTTCCTGTCTAAACTAATAAGTGACGCCAGCGCCACCTTTTTGCGAATTAATGTTAAAACAAAAGCACTTGTTTCTTTATTTAAATATTTAGTATAAGTTACTAGTGATGAAGATGACTTTGTTTAATTTTTTAATTACGTAATATTTGTAATACCAACGGTAATAATAGTTACGAAACCTGCGGCTTGCGCAACTCAACATGTCTGCTATGACGCTGTCGTCTGCGCTGGTGTTGCGCTTGCGACCGCGGCGCCGTTCAAATTTCATTCCTTTAGACGTCTAGTTAGACTGCTTCGTAGGCTGTCTACGAATCTGTCTGCGAATTGGAACGCATGATATTGCAGCTAACCGAACTCCGCCGAGGTCGCGATGGTGGCTGTCAGCGCCACTGGCGGCAGTGGCAACGCCGCGTACTAGACATTCGTGACAGCGCGGCACTTTAGCTTAGCGTGGGAGGGTGCCAGAGGAACCAAAAGAACTGGTTATCGCCGGGTGTGGAGGTGGATGGCACGTCTTTTGTGTCCGGGCGCCCACTTCGGCGAACGGCAGCAGGAGAGACGACGGAAGAATTCTGGAAAGCCCAATCCTTGAAAACAGCTTCAAAGTTTTTGATCTGCTTGCGGGCGCAGGATATTTGCGAGGCGCTTGTGTTTGAGAAACGTAGTCCGCGGACGTGTTGACATCTTAAAAATTGACATCTTTCGTTAGCGAGAGAGCGGTTGGAAGTGTAACGAGCGGCACGCCAGCCCAATAATTTGTTCGGTTTCTTTTTTTTTTTGTAGTGGCGTGAAGCAGTGGCAGGCTCGTTCTTTCTTTTTGTGACCCTGTGCAGTAAAGCTGAGTTGCTAATGAGCGCTTCAGTTTGTCTTTGTTCATTTTTTTTCTTCGCTTGTTCGTTCAGTTCGTGTGAGCGGCGGCGCCTTGGACTGGCGTACGGAATTCTTTTGCCGTGAAAGAACTGTTTTCACCTGTTTTAATAGAGCGTAGATGGGCGTTTGCTCCTTGTGGGATTCTCTGCATTCCACATTGCTGTTCTACTGTTGTTATCATAGACAGTTCACGGTATCCTCAAGGAAACTTATGTATGACGGGGAATAGAACTCGCGTCCTTGGGCTCAGACCACGGCGAGGTGTGCGAGTGATAACTGGAGTAATGAAGTTCACGAGTGAACGACGATGAGGCCAAGCCTGCGTTCGCTTGATTTGAAGGCTTGTTTTAAAAGGTCGCTGTGTACGAAAATTTATTTGTAATTTTTTCGACGTGTAGGGATTTACACCAAATTGTTGCTGTTTTTTTCTGAGTATTTATAGGCCCAATTTCCTCACTGGAATATTCTTGTGCGTTTGGGTTTGTGAGAAAAGTATTCATTTCTGCAAAACAGCGCTGTTAGTATCGTGCCTCCACAGAAAAACACTGAATCATCGCACTAGGATGCGATGTCACATATGCCTTTTGTAGATGTAGCAGATGAAATCGCGTTTTAAATGTACCTCCTCGCCACCTCTCTTTCCCGGAACACAAGGTATCACAGCATTGTATGTGTGAAAAGAGGTAGGGGGAGTGACGACTTTTTTTTGTCCCCAGAACTAGGACCCGAGAGGTGTAGCCTCCTCCCCCCCGCCCCCCCCCCCCTTCCCCCGGCCTTTCCGTTTTTACCCGGCCGAGATATGCATGCTTCTAGATTCCGCTCCAACTTTCCCGGAAGACTGAATTCGATTATGTCCACTGCCGCTAAAGCGGAAGCTTAAGTTAGCAGTAGTGGAGATTGCTCACCCATTATGTCAATGCGTGCTAAGGTATAAAGAAGAAAATCACTGCATTTTACTAGCGACAAATAGACGCGGACGAAGAAGAAGTACACAGGACACTCGCTGCTATAGCAAGGAAACGATTCAGCTGCTATAATCAGGAAATCAGCTGCTATAGCAAGGAAACGATTCCGCGGGAGTCACGTGCCAGAAGAGATGGGTCACTAGAGTTTTGTCAATGTTTATTTCCTCCATTGTATTGTGCAACGCATGTTGCGGCAGTATTTGAAGAAATGCAGTCAAAAATTGTCCAATATAATTGATTTCCCCACTTAGCAGGTATAATTATTATTTGTGCGAAGATGCTGCTGGTAAAGGCTGCTGGCCTAAGGAGTTTTATCAGTTTTGAAAATTAAGCTCGAACCATAAAACATGGACAAAAAAGAAGGACACTGGTATAATTTTAAACACCGTATGTTTACCAACTAGCTCGACTCTCAATTTTACTTGATTTTTGTCAGTAGAAACTCTATTGAGTTTCAATTAAACGAAGTCATTTGATATTCTGTTGAGTTTTGTCTATTGAAACCTTGTTGACTTTTTATTGACTGCACTCAGTAGAAATGTCAATGTAGAATAAAAAAACATAAAAGTAACCTAGTAGTCTTAATTCTGTAGACACTGTGGGCAGCGCTGAAAAAAATAGCCCTTCAAAGTGTATGTTTCAGCCTGATGAGTTTTGTCAATTGGTTCTCCAAAGAGTTTCAATAGACTGGTGTCAATTGGTTTTGTATTGCGTTTTCTCAATGCAAATCCTTTTGGGTTTCTACTGACACATCTCAATAGCCAATTGAGTTTGAATTAGGTTTCTGTTGACTCAATAAAAACTCAACAGGAACTGAATTGAAACTCAAAATCCATTTTTTGTAAGGGCTGTCACGGGGCCGCGAAGAGGTATTATCACCTCGAAGTCATCTCCCAAACAAAGTAGGGTGGACCCGGCGCTCATCCGTTCCCCAAAACTCGCACCATGGTTGGGTGGTTATACGGAAGTTTCCTAATTACCAGAGGGGCTTCATACTTTGGCGCTCGGCGCACCGTTGATTTGTGAAATATTGTGACAAGCAAATGTAGGGCATAAAGAAACAGGTACTTTCCATAAGGGGCGGAGATATCACTCAATCTACAACGGCGTACTTAATTGATAGTACCCGCATACCACATTGTTATTTCATATCCAAACGACCCCAGCACCTATAACGAGATGCTACAGCCTTAACCTGGCGCGATAGCAGCGTAGGCTGTGTAGCTATGCAGACTCGCCAATGCATGAATGGCTCTACTATCACCACAACCTCAATTCATGTCACTGAAGAAATAGCCATTGCCAAGGCTGCCACTCGCCGGCCTTATGCCGTCACTACTGTCACCTATTTGTAGAAAGCCTGCCGAACCTACCAGATTTCCATCAACTCTTTATCGGCCGTACTCATCCACAAAATTCCCCGACGACCTCTAACATCCGTCTCGTCTGGCCGCCTGCACACGCAGCCATTCTCCACAATTAAGCGGCTCACCGCCACGGCCCCGATTTTATAAATCCAGCCCTTGAAGATGGTTCCCAATCTCTAATAACCCGCACAAGATCAACCCCACCCACTAAGTGTCTACGCAGAAATTATCGCCTATTACAGGCAAACACACCGAAACCTCCCAGCACCACACTGGCGCATGTTCCGATAGGTAGTAAAGAGTTGGCAGGGACTCCAGAAAAATAACCACCCCCATGGCACCAGCCCCCTCCTCATTCTCCCTACTCAGTCCCCTTTCCGCTGTGCGTCCTGTCCCCAGCTTTGCAATATATATTAAATAGTAAAGGCGTGTCAATACACTTCGGATTACCGACCACTTTCCAACCCCACCTTTAAGCATAGGAGAACTTTGAGGCCGCCCAAGACCCGTATAACAAGCTTATTCTGCGGACCCGGCCAAGGACAGCCAGTGGAATTCACAGAATCGCAAATTAGAGTTGCCTTTTACGGGTCGAGGCGCATAACATTAGTCCCTGGTCCACGAGGAAAAAGAGCATTCTCCCTCTCATAGCGGAAAAACTCAGAAACAAGGATCTGCTACTAAGCATACGAGGCCAGTAAGCCACAATTCTCTGGAAGAATTTTACCACAAAACATCGCAAATAACGGTTTTCAATAAAACTAGCACACACACTGGGTGAATCCACAAAGACGAAAACCTTCTATCATCATCACTATCTTCTGCATTATCATCAACCTGTTGGTGGCGTTTCCCAAAAATTTCCAGCAACGGCCATCGAGCGCTGGCTCATCTAACCTTACCCCCATTTCCGTATTCAATCCCTCTTTTCAGTTCTTGGGTGGCCCCGATTGCCCTTACGGTCTAATGGCAGCCGCTCTGTTGAATGGACAGTCCTATTGTTTTCCAACATACACCTGATATGACCCGTTCATGCCCATTTCCTTGGCCTAGTTTCAACTTGAATGTCTTACCCACAAGTTTGTGCCCTAGTACACGCAGCTGTTTTATTTTTCCTCAGTCTGACACTTGTAATCCTCCTTTCCATAGCCCGTGAAGCCGATCTAAGTTTCGTTGAAGTCGCTTAGTGAGACAGCCGCGAGGCACCGAAATAACCTTCGGGAAGGAATATATTTGCAAGTGTGCTATTACCTGCGAAAAAATTGCGGGGTTTGCCGATATATTCGCGCAAACGTGAACGCGAAACCCTAGCCGCTGTTGTGGTGACTGACGGCCGCGCCAGTCACCACAACAGCAGCCTTCCCGAAAGCGCACTCCGACGCCGGTTGTAATCCAGCATCCATCGCCTGTCGCATTCTAAGCTTGTTCAGTTGGCTAACCATCACTAGGAGCACCTTGGCTTCCTCTCGTCTTACGTTCAACTGTCAATACTCTACTGCACAAGAGGTAGATCCCTACACGTTTTAAACACCTCTGTGCTCTATTCCTGGCGTACTTTCTCCTGGAGTGCAATTCCGGCTCACGTTACCCCTATCGGGCAATACAATTATTTTACTACTTGTGGGCGTCCCAGCGCGTGTGCTTCAAACAAACAAGGAGTCCCTAGAAACACAGTCCCTAGAGTAAGCCATAAAAACGTAGTGGAGGAATTTAGAAAGCAGTAATATTTAAGGGAATAAACTTGAGAAATGCCGTACTTTCCCTACACTAAGACGCCATGGCATGCCTCAAAGTAAATTGATAGTGGCATTTAGTTTGACTTTAGCCATGCACAGTTAAACGATTAACCAAACTGTGTGTATAGAAATAAACTCGCCGTAGTTTTATAATCGAGAGGTGAGATTAAAAAAGGTGAAGTTGAAACATTGAGGGTGACGTATTCCCTCAAAGAGACAGCGAAAGTCTTCGGGTTCGTACAAATAAAAGCCGTGGATACCCAGTAGCAAAAACAAGTGTAACGGTAAAAGATTTAAATAACAATTGGGAATCTATAGAATGCAGGAAAGGTAGCAAAACGAAGGAAAGGAAACAAATAAATACGTGACTCCAAAATGGCATATAAAACGACATACATGCGTATGGAAGAGAATTATACAGGAAAGACTTTACGGTATTTAAATGGGCATTGCTGTGCTCTTCAAGGCTTGAGCAGGCTGCTTGAGGACGAATAGTTGTGGGGACGTGTAAAAAAAATTATGTTATGCCATGTCTGCGGAGGAAAAAAACCCATTCGGCACATAATGACGCCGGGGGCAAATTTGACTATGGCGACACGCTAAAGATAACGGCTAAGGAGGGTAAGGCGGAATTGTGGTATCGCAACCCATCATTGGTAGAGAACGTTCACATGATAAGACTGAAAGACTGTACAGAATGCTCTTCTTGCAGGAATTTACATTAGGGTAAGCCGAAACTCTTCTTTCCGAACTTCACAAACATAATTTTTCTGTTACCGGCACTATGTTACCTCGAAACGTGCCTTGAAAATGCTTTACTTTACAAAAAGGCAATATAAACTTCATAGAACATTAATTCAAACAGCAATTTCAACATCCAAAATTAAGCACATTCTGTGAACACAACTGTAGCCCCTTTGACTCAGTACGGCATTTGACTCGAAAAAAAACCTGCCGAAGTTAAACCCCTTTATTTATTCTCCAAGCTTGAAGATCGGTCTACGCATTTACAGGGGTGCTTTTCCGACCTAGCTTGTTCCGACAAAAAGCGCACTTAACTTCTAGTAGGAACATTAGCAGCCTGATGAAGCGACGAACAGAATTTTCAATCCCACGTAGGGCTTGAGGAAATGGCAACTTCATAGGTCGAAATAAAAATAGCGCGATTCACCCCCCCCCCCCACCCCGACCCCCGCAAAAAAACACATGAAGTCACAGCCATGTAAATTCTATACTTCATGAACGAATTTTATTGTTCTATACCTCGGGAACGAATATTCATCAGCTCAAATTCTAAGGCGACGCTAAGAGCCCATAGAGCTAAGCAGCGAGCTTAGCTCCCACATCTGGTGCGTTTTTCCAAACCACAGCATACATCGGTTGTCTTCAAGAAGCCATTGCTTCTTTCTGGCAGTAGTAGTCTTGGGGAAAGATTTGTTGGCCAGGAAGCCACGCCTATAAAATGTGGGCAACAACATTACCAAATTCTTAAACAAAAAGAAAAGTCACGTGCCTTATGTAATCGCGCAAACAACTGATGCAGGTGGTAGCTGACGCTTCACACAAACCATTGTTCAAGAATGATCAAGACAGAGAAATAATTTCGCACACTATATACACCGAACTGGCAAAAACTTTGTTACGCCATTAGGATAGCCGTAATGAGTTCGTTTCTTTAGAGCCGTTCTAGCCAAGCTCAGATATTTTCGAGCTGCGAGCAAAGTTGAAGCACCAGTAAAAGCTAAAGACCTATCACTTCTTGCGATATTGCGTGATCATTGCGGATGTGGATAAATACTGCAATTTTTTTCTGTGGGAATATTGTTCACAATGCATCAATTATCTCTCCCGCGAGACATAAACAGTGGCGAACGCGTTCCCGCCGCTGTTACCTCAGCTTCAGAGACTTTTGGCGAAAAAAGAGTGACCGTGGGTGCCCTGGAAGCCTGGCACGGACGCGGGAAGCATTCGTTCTTTCAAGCTACTCATCTACAAAATATGAAAACGTCCATATGCCTATTCTAAACCGACCACAGAGACCTCATGAAAACTTCGCTGATCTTGATAAGCGAAAAGATCATGGTGAGACCAGCCCTTATCTTTCTTCTACCTAATGTCTTATCTTTTCTTCATATGCCGCATGGTAAAAATGCGAATTAACAGAAAGACTACTCGAACACCAATCGGCAGTTTCAGACACGAGAAAGTTTCCAATTTAACAAAAGACCCAACCTCCGAGCCGTGACTCGGGCTGTAAAAGACAATAATGGGTGCATTTTACTAGCGCAAAAGACGAACCACACGAGAAGGAAAAACACCGGACGAACAGGACGAACGCTAGGCATCAACTGGATTTATTAGAAAAGAAAGACGAAAAGAAAGAAAGATTATTAGAAAGACGGCGACGGCGATAAAAACCCCGAGGTGAACGCTCTGATTAGTGAAACGAGAGTCCTGTAGACTGCCTTTTGATACCTGTAAAAACTCTAAAGTGTCATGATTGATGTACTAGTTAGATTATCATCATCGGTGCCTGCCATCACGCGGGAGCAGTTCTTGCTCGAGCTACTTTATCATCGTCTCATTCGCCATCTTGCAAAATAATCACCATCGCATCACTGGGACGTCTCGGCCTCTGGTCTTTCTAATAATATTATATGGTGCCGAGAAACCCGGGGAGAAGTCAGTCTGCGATTTGGAGTCATCCGAACTTTGGCCTATTAAAAGGAGGACCCCTAGATATCGACGACGGACCCTGGTGATGCACAGATCGACGGTGGTGCTACCCAAAGCCGAACAATGCGATGGGCGGACGAGACGACGATGACTCCTCACCTGCGACGATTCGCCCCGATGACCTCTGGTACCGATATTCCAAATGGTGACGAGAACACCGCTTCTCGTCGCGCAATGGAAGAATCAGCCCCTTTGATGCACGAACAAAGCATTCCTCTGCCTACGATCCGCCTTGACGAACTGAATATTCAAGAGGAGAAAACATGGTTAATCACTTGAGAACTGTGCCGAGACGCGAAGGAACGTTAGACTTGCCCATACAGATCAGTGATGTTTACGATGTGTTTAAGAGTTTCATGCACCAGTTACGGAAAACTGATGATGCCTTGAGATCTTTAAACGAGGCAATTGAACCGTTCACCGACACTAACTTCCCAGATGAGGAATAGGTCACCAACATTGACGGCGAGAACGACATCACACATATAATCATCCGAATATAGTACCGATTGAAAAAAAGAAACCTGAAACCATCGAACAGTGCGAGATCATCGAGAAATTGTATTCTTCGAAAACCTTCAATGTGTTCCTTGTACTGACAGAACTATGCTATGGCCCACCTGGTTTAAAGCTCTTGGTGAACCAGATTTGTGGCCAAAAAATTCGTCTCTGTCACATTTCTTTGCGCAGAGAGAGGGTGAGAATGTGCCCCTTCGCTGAGTGCCTCTGAACTTCAAGCGTAAGGTGCCTTACATTCGGGTGAATTTGAAGATTACAGTAAGAAAACAGTACACTGCAGAAACCATCTGAAGAACAAGGCACCTGGCAACGACGATGGAATTTCTAATGTCCAGAACTTCAGAAAGAAGCGGAAGCCTTCAAGACAGTATTTTGAGATCGCAGCAAAAAAACCTGAAGAACTTACATCAGGGTATAAGGCTGCCGAAGACCGGCTTCGAATTTTGACCTGGCTACGTGGACTGCATCTACAGACTAGGCGTGTGCTCAGGAGTGTGCTCACTGAGTGTTTCGTCGTGTGACTGCCTCACTACATCTAACTAGGACGAACATATGTACTTAACCAACGTGGACTGACAAGAGTTTTTTGTGGGCGAGGAAGATGTAGAAATTCTAAAGTGTCATCATTGCTGCACCAGTGTGATTATCATCATCGGTGCCTGTCATCACGCGGGAGCTGCTCTCCCTCGAGCTGCTTCGTCGTCGTCTCATCCGCCATCTTGTAAAATAGAACCGCCATCGCACCACCGGGACGCCTCGACGTTTGCTTTTTCCTATTAATTTATATTACCATTTCACTGTATTTTCAGAATGCCGGAGCAGAAGCATCGAGCATCCACGGAATACAGTAGCCCCGCAAGATGCTCTAAGGCAAACGGGAACACCGCACATGCAATCTGCCTGTACGGAATTCTGAAGCTAAGCCATAGCTGCGGGTGAGTGTATAGATGCCGTAGAAGCCAAAGAGCGACGCTTCAGCGCGTACCAGTTCGGAGTTTATAGATGCCGTAGAAGCCACAGAGCGACGCTTCAGCGCGTCCGAGATCGGGGAGCCCAAGGTGCTTCTCGATCCGCCAAAACAACTTCCTACTGCTCTGTCCCACCGTCACTTTAAAACAGCATGCTGTGGGACAGTAAAACAACGTACAACGTTCAAATTGGATTGAGACATGCAGTCACCAGAAGCCGTCAAGCGGAGCGAATGTTTTGAGTGTGGTTCAGTATAATACCTATTGTGGCAGACATCCTTCGGCGGTAGAAGAATGCTGCATTTACCGCTCAATAGAAGCTACGGTTTGTCACATCATCAGCACCCAGAAAGGAACCGCTACAGTACCAGCATTATCTCCGTTGTCGTTCGCAAAACCCGATGGATCCCTTGCATCTTTCGAATGTAACATAGGTTCTCAATGCTCGAGTAGACAATCATAAATGGATGTGCGCACTGCACCTTATTTCTTCCTTCATGTCTTTCTTGTTCAGTTTTCAAAATAGCATTCTATGCCACCATTTGTAGAAAAAAAAGGCTTCTGTTGAGAACTGTAGACTTTTTCATTTGCAGTAACAGATGGAAAGCCGTACGTTTAAGCAATTCAATCCTGGAAATATCACTCTGCCTTAACGCCTGTTAAAGAAGCACTGCAAAAAAAAAACTATGGTTCCTTCAGGCTGCTGACGAGTCGTCAGCCTTTCTGCTACGGAGTGCGCAAATTTTAATATGCGGGTACTAAGTCCACTCCAAAGGGTTGCTTTAATTTTTGTGCAATACGTATTTACCTGCGAACGGCAACTGAAGGGACGATAAATGAGAGCTTGTATGGCAACACAAAATGGCACTACAAGCTATAGAGACAAAGAAAGTACTTACTAAATGTTGTGGCGAATGAAAAAACGGCAGTACATGTATTCATTTTGAAATTCAACGGGTGTACATAGAACATTCGCTTTATATAGCAGTACACTCGCCTGTTCTGGCGACACTGAAGTCCCGTTGTGCGTCTTTAGATTCCAAAGTTCACAAAATACCACAAGTTCTGTGATTGCTGACGTAGGCGTCAAAATACTGAACTCAAGAAGCAGTAAGTACTGCTGCCAATTTTCATAATTAAAATGCTACAAAACACGCACAATCGGTTGACCTCAAACAAGTGCAGCTGCACTGGAGGAGCCCTGGCAGCTAAGGAGAAGACCCGCCTGTCATTTTTTGTCATGCACCCAAAGGCAACAACTCATCAAAACAGACATTACAGAAGTGAAATTCAGAGCCTACCGAGCCACACGTTCGCAAGAAATATCACGCAGCCGCTATTCCACTATACACATCTCTCTGAAAAACGCTGCATTGCGGAAATTACGGTTTCCATGTCAGGTTTTCGACTTTGTTTAAAACCAGGAGCATAGATTGAGGTTACTGGCAAACTAAAGAACAGACGGCAGCTCAATTTAAAATTTCTCAAGACTGAAAAAAAAATCTTTTAGTTTCATTTTAATAAATTTTAAGAGCACTAGTATTCGTAAAGCCGAACTACAGACATGAAAAAAAAGCGCTGCGGCTTATACATGCTTCATATGCAGAAAGGCCTTCAATCAGCTCTTTCTACAGTGTATTAAGCCATAGCAACATGACTGGCGACTCTTATCGAACTATCTAAGACACACTATTCAGATTTTCTTCACTATTTGTTTACATAGCCATCATTTGCTTTGTCGCCTTCTAGGAAACAATGCCAGCGTTCGAAAGGCATTCTTCGACGGACCCCTCTCAAAGCTCTTTTCCAAGTCTGTCGTCTTGTCCTCTTTTGTTGCTTGATATTTTGGCGGTTTGGTGCGTGCGATCGTTGCTTTTCGCCGTCGTGCCTATATGCATCATTTTGCCGAAAAGTATCACCGATTCTTTATGGAAAACTAAATTAGGACTAAATTAGGACTCATTATTATTATAAGTGACAAAGTTTAACGGAAGTTTTCTGGTCCTTTTCTGCCCAACAAAAAGATTTCAGTAAATTTGGCCACAGGTATTTACATTTTGTGTATTTACTCCTTTCTAATGATGCTTCGACAAGTGAATATGAAAAGCTCAGAGTATTTCACAGAGAAAACAAACCCACACATATGTCTGGGCTGGGCTTCTATTCGTATGATCTGAGTTAGTAGCAATACTTTAAAACCGGCATCAGGCGCAGAAAAACTAAATTTTTACGTATTATTTATATGTTTCCTATTGTTTTCAGGAGTACTTATATTATAAATAGGATTTTGTGACAATAAATAGTAATGCCGTTTAATTATTATAAATAATAAATATAACAATATTACTATCACAAAAAATAAAGGATCTAGATCAATGTTAAAGCGCAAGAAAACATTACCACCGATCCAGCACAAAACCGCTAATAAATGAGACACCAAGAACGCAAGAAAAAATTATTTATCGCTAGCGCTGAGGTGCACAAGCCAGCCACCCTGTACCGCCCAGCAAAATTTTCGTGACAAGCAACGCCCAGCCCACACTAATGTGTTGGTGTATTTTTCAAGCATGATGAAGGAACGCACACGACGGGCAAGGATGTATTTTTTAGTTCATCGTGTTTTTCCAAATCCTGCAAGTCGTGTCTTACGCTTGTTATTCAGAAAATACGAGAATAGCAAGAATAAATATGACTTTTCATTTCCAAGGCGGCAAGGGTGATCGCGCCGGCTGGGACTCGGCTTTTAATGTGCGATTCCTCGCCCCGTGGTGGCGAAATGAGTGAACTACCAAAGCCAATAAAGTCTCGGAAGCGTTCGCAGCGACTACCCAGAGCTGTGAAACCGAAACAGGTGGCGCTTAGTAAACGAATTTGTTGACGCACTCGTTTGTGTGGGCTGGGCCGTAAAAAGGTAAGGCATGCTACCACATGTAGCATATATACAGGTTGCAACATGCGGCAATGCAATGTGTGCGACGTTGGGCTAAATATATTGTGTTTTGCCGTTTGTATGTTTCACTATAAACAGTGTACATGCATATTATCTGCGGAAGGATTTTCAAAACCTGGGCCCGCTTGCACCAACTCACTTGCGTATTTGCAGTCTTATTAACAGTCCTCTTATTCACGGACTTCAATAGGTCCGCGAATAAGATTCCGACTATTGCGCTTGCTCGAAAGCACTCAGGCCAGGCTACAGTGCGGTGTTATTGAAGACTATAGGGGCAGCTGGTACATAGAAGAGCACGACAGAGGCCCCTAGGGAAAAGCGAGGAATACGCCGCAAAACTGGTTGGATAAATTCAAGGAATGCTGACCATCAGGCGACGTATTTGGACCTTGTCATAAATACGGTAATGCGTTCCGCCATCCTTGGTAGGCCAATTCACACCTTCGAGCTTCGGGCGCCGGGCCGCGTAAACAAAGTCACGAAGAAAAGTCCACCTGCTCCGAATGGTAGGCCTGAGAAACCCACTGGGCTCTCGCGAACAGCAACTACATTGTTGCAACACGAGTCGTGCTTTTCATCTCACCGACAATTAAAAAGTTGCGAATTGGCTTCGGGTTTCGTAGACTCGGATGTAACTATCCCAATAGAGGCTCACGCCGCCTGGTACGGCGACACGATTGCCATTACCCGCTGCCTAAACAGCCGCTCGCTTGGCTAGGGCTGCAGCTGTAAACAATCGCACTGTAGAACATGGCTGAACGTTGATACGCATGCTGCTTTTACGCAAAAAAGATCCCAATTGCTCAAGCAGAACGCGCAATCAAAGTACAAACCCAAACAATCAAGCTCTGTAACCGCCACTTTCAAAGGCACTAATGGAGAGACGCGTAGTCCTCGCAGCTCCTCTTCGAAAATGCGAGTTTATTTACGCCCTCGGGAAGAGGTATTGCTGGCTGCTAGTGTTTTGCTGTTGTTTATAATTTGTTTTCACATGGTAGTTCCATTGTAGCGCCTATTTGTTCGATATGAGTTAATGGGCTCAATTGTATAAAATAATATATTTGTTCCCTCATTTCCATGCCGCCTTGTCGTAGCCACTGCGGCGACAGGCAACATAGCAGATGATCACACATTCACACCGCGCGCTCGGCCGCCCGATGTCTGCTCGGGACAAATATCGGGCCGCAGACAATATATTCCTGTACGTTTTTGTTTTACGTGAGGGAGCAAAAAATTAAAGCCGTTCTACTCAATGTGAAAGCTTTCGGAAGTGCAGAGCAGTGATTCGCCATAATGGGCTGTACCTCCCTTATCTGCTTACTGCTATCCTCTGCCCCCCCCCCCCCCCCCCCCATGCAATTCAATTCAAATTTCCCGCCTTGGCAGTGCTCGCGCGCCCCCTGCCTGAAACTGCGCCAGCAGGTTTTCGTTTCTCTTAGTGCTTTTCTCCCCGCACGTGCCGGTATTTTGCGTTTATATTGTAAAAATCAACTCAACGGGCGTTTTTAACTAAAGGAACGCGGGCGCTGACGGTTAGTTACGTATATGTTTCCTCAAAATGTACCCATAGTTTTTTTCTTTCGCTAAACATGCGGAAGATGTATACCAAGCGCCAGCGTTTCACGCGTATAGAACGCTTATGAATATAAAAACCGCTCGGCTTTCGCGGGCAGTGGGGTAGGCCGCGAACACAGCGTTACCCCTCATGGGAAGAGATAACCTTTTTCGATGCGTCAAGAAGGGCGGGCTTGGGTTGTCGCACCTGTTTGTCTGCCAGTTGGTGAATAGGTTCGTTTTTCTTCGCGATACAAGCGATCCTTTTTTGCGAACAGTTTGCCAGGTGCGGCTGTCTCAAGCACTGCCGGAATTTGTCGTAACGAGTTTGCACATACAGGGAAGGATTTCAGGATATTTTAAAGAAGTTATGTCACTCAGGCTTCTGTCAACTCGTTTTTCGATGGAATATTCGAGTACAGTGTCACGTAGAAAATTATATAAAGATGTTTGCGACAGTCTGTTCCCGATACCACGATATAGAGAACTGTACAAAGAAGGCCCAGGGCAGGATGTACTGAAAAGAGTTAAGCGTATGGCTGTAAAACCGGGGGTGAAGTCCTTTTTTTTTAAACTTCATTCGGGGACACTTACTGTGCAAACATGGTTAAAAGAAAAGGGGTTAGATACACCGTGGGGTAGTGACTGTGCAATTTGTAAACAACCGGATAACATAGATCACGTTTTTATACACTGCTGGATGGCGGTTCACTTTAGGATGTTATGCAGCGAACTTTACACAAAGACTACCCACTTACCCCGCATGGTATAAGGTATTTACCCACATAGAATAACGAAGGAGTCCCCTACGATTTAATAATGTTCCTGGGCCTTCACAGCATATGGAGGGCGCGCATGGCGTGGCTCCATGGCGACGTGGATGCCCGACCGGCCCGGCAGTTTCTGCGGGAGAGTGTCACGTAGTTCGTTGAGAGGCTGAGAGTCCAGCAGCCAGTACCAGATTGGTTGGATTTTTTAGAGTCGTTAATTTCTCTAAAGTGATGATTAAATGACAAAGCCTAGCCGGAAGCACGGCTGGTATGTTAATGTCGGTGTTTGTTGTACCAAATGCAGTGTGGTTATTTTTGTGTTGTAAGTGTGTGTTGATGGCTGGTAATAAAGAAAAAAAAATGTGTAAAAAAAACACAGCGTTACCCCAGGACGCCGCTTGTTGCTCTATATACTTGGGTCGAGCGAGCGAGCTAGGAAGACTAGCTCGCTCTAGCGAAGACTAGCTTTAGGCGAGTGTCTAAAGTACTCTGTACTTAAAAATCCGCGCTACTCGTCCGCGCCCATAGCTCACAGCGAAAGTGGAAAACGGTGGTTGGCTGCAGCCGTCGCTACCACATCAAAGTAGGTAGGCCTGGCGGCTTCCTTCGTTGGCGTTGCCTGCACCTTTCAACCTTCTCTCCGAACGGCGCTTCCAGCAGTGTCGACCGCCGCGTAACAGTTATTATTTGATCGAAGCAGACGGTCAAGTGGCCACCGCTCGGTATCGTTTGCCACTTTCTGAGGCTACTGCACTTGTTTTTCACGGTACAGAGGTCAATCTTTGTAATCAAATGACCGACCACGTCAATATAAGACTGTGAATAAGACTGCTCGGAGCAGTCCTATTCACGGTGTTATCCCAATCTTACATAGGGTCTCATTCGCGGTATTCTCCGGAAAGTGCTTTGTCGCCTAGGGAACATAAGACTCCGAATTAGACTGCCACTAAGATTGGTCTGCGAATAAGGCTGTCTTGTTGGGATTCGAGCAAGCGGGTCCTAGATTCGTGGTAATTTGCAACGGGTTACACCACATAAACAATCCAAGTATTGCTCACACGGAAATACATTATACCGCAATCCCTAACTTTTCGCACTATTTTTGATGTTGACAATAATATGAAAATCACAGCTGCGCAACGCTGCACGCTGTGTGCACAGTGGTGGTCTCGTGGTTTTAATTACTAAAGTGGCACCCCCTTTCAAACTCTGGTGGAGGTCAGTTTAAAAAAGGGGCACGAACTGCGGCTTGACTACAACGCTGTAAATGTTGAACGGTTCAGAAAACAGCCTGCAATGCAGCCTTGCAACAACCACTACTTTATCAAAATTCAATGTATGGGCCAGTGAGAGAAAAACTGGCGTAGGAGTACAAGTTCTCGTAAACAGAGGAAAACTCGGGAAAAACGTAGACAAGTTATCCACCCACGAAACCATTCACATGCACAACTTTTTTAATTGTTCACTCGGCCGAGAATAACTCACAATAGCACACGTTCCCCATGAGTAAGCAAACCGAACAATAATGGAATATTTCTTCAAGTGAGCGCGGCGGAGTCTAAGACTTGTTTATATTCAGCTATACCTGCTTCAGAGCGCTCTATTCGGTATATTTCAAGGGGGCACGAGTACAAGAATAGGTAAACTACGACGAATGTTAAGTGCGGCCCACGCAAATGCGGAGTAATGCATACCCAAGTTTCAGTATAGTGAAAACAGCTAAACGACCGCGTTTGTAGGCATTGCCTTGGCCTGCATCAAGGTGCGGTGAAACCAAAGAGTGGAGCTTTGGCTGTAAGTGTGGTGTTCGGTGGCATCTACAAGATATAATAAGCACGCGTTGTGCTGACCCCATTCAGCAGCAGTGCAACAGCCTCAATTTCTCGCACCGCGAAACTGCAAGAAGCAATTAAAAAACAGTAGCTTTGCACCCTAAACATGTAACGCGCAATTAGCTTTCGTCGTAGTTTACCTATTCTTGTACTCGTGCCCCCTTGAAATATACCGAATAGTGCGCTCTGAAGCAGGCACAGCTGAATATAAACAAGTCTTATACTCCGCCGCGCTCACTTGAATAAATATTCCATTATTGTTCTGCTTGCTTACTCATGGGGAACGTGTGCTATTGTGAGTTATTCTCGGCGAGTGAACAATTAAAAAGTTGAGCATGTGCATGGTTTCGCGGGTGGATAAGTTGTCCAGGTTTTTCCCGAGTCTCAAATTTTTGTTTGCCCGCACTTTCATCGCAGCAATCGGCTTTTAACACTGGTCCAGTCGTTGCATGTACTGCAAAGCTGGCCCCCGACAGCTGCAATAAAAAAACAAAAGCACTGCCTCTTCCCATTGACAAGCCTGACCTGCGTGTCCGCTATCACTGGCTGCTGCATCTGTACAACAATCCTCTAACTCTGTTCAAAGGCACTCCAATGCCGCCAACTATAAACACAGGGTCATATGACTGAAAGAACAAAGTGACCCGCAACTACCTTCTTCTGCCGAGCCGGTGTTCGCATTCTGGCATTCTACTACGGCGCATTCAGGCGACGACTCGCACCGCCTCTTCGCTGGTTTCCTTTAAATCACTGACCGGGAGCGCAGTTTTTGGCTTTGTGAGATACACCGCGAAGCCCCCACAAACACTCGTAGCGGCATCAGTGGTGCAGACTCGCTCTGCCATTGTAGCAATATAAAGCCACCAATGACGACGCGCTCATCAGTTCTGATAATGTCGGTAGCAGCGAAAAGATTTTCACAAACACGCATATTCTCACAGTCAGAGCTAACACAGCCTGTTTCCAACAGCGTTATGCCAAAGCTCGGCGCTAGTCGGAAAACAGAACCGCGGCACGTTTTCGTTTGTGCTTCTGTATCTGGAGCGGCAGTCCGTCATACACCAAATTTTTGTAAATGTTGATTCCAAATGCCTCGTCCTCTATCTTGTACGTGGTGCACTGGTACATGACAACACCGTGACACTGCGGGTAGAAACTTTGTTTGGGTGAATTAGACTCCGAGACTTCACACAGCGCCTTCGGGCTTCCGTCGCTGCCATTGCTGCCGCGGACCCACCGCATCAACTGCCCCCTGACGACAGCCTGCGCCGCGCAGCGGCCGTTTTCGGTAGCATATCCAGGTCTCCCATAGAGTCACGAAGATGTTTCGTGACCAGAACACACTATTGAAGGACTTTGTTGCTCTTTTATATCAAATTTGAAAGTTTAATCGCTGCTAGAATTCGGAAAGTTATCCGAACCATTGCTGTACGTCTCGTAATAAAAACAGGCTCAAAATAGTGCTAATCACATGTCTATAGCTATTCTGAGTTCTTGAGCTTCCATAATTGAGAAGGTAGTATATACCAAGGGGAACTCCTTTTTGTCAAAATGTGGGTCTCCCGAGATTCCATCAATTTGAATTGCGCAGTTGGTGAAGTGTCATTCATCTGCTTGAAAATTTCAGTGAGCGTTTATGTAGTCCCATCTCTAACAATGACATCTTGCGTTATGCACAAAGAAAAAGCATTCTAGTCTATACATCAATGTCTAATATTTTAAAAGTAGAAATATTTCAGTCTAAGGGGTGCTTAACTTGCCTTTTCCTAAGATAACTGAAAGTAGGTATACTCCAAGGATAATCTTTAGGCCGCTCTCAATAGTGCCCTTGATATAGGTGTGCTTTCTCTTCAATCCATTTTTTATGTTCACCGATGATTTTCTCATAGTTCTCCCTTGTAAACCCTGCAATATTCAAACAGGTAGTTGTACTATTTACGACTGGTGTACCGATAATATTTAACTTAGTATTCGAAGACGTCTCATTTGCTTCGATAGTCCTTCTAAGACGTTTTATGAAGCTCACGCTTTAATATGGCCTTAAATGCAAGCAATGTTCTTGTTTTCTTATCACCCTGCAACATAATGTGAGATACTTATTACTGAAATTCGGCGACTTCCCTAATTAAAGCCTTGACATTGAATACGTGCCAAAACACTTAGAGCAATCTGCGTATACCTATATACTCTGCTATTCATTTCCAACTCAACAAATTAACAACTGGCATATACGTTTATGAGAGACCAATATAAAACATGGAAATACGATATGCTCTCTTGTGCTTCCTTATAAGCGAAATATTCCCGACGGTATGGTTATTAAAATTTCCTAAAACCACGCATAAAATACAAAACACCCTGGTGAATGTATTCTTCACGATATTAAACATTTTGACGTTCTGCCTATTGTAAAACAATTTTAAATGCAGAGCATTTCTTTAACTCACAATGTCACCCGTCCGTTGGCGATCGGCGTCCGCAGCCAGCCAGCACGTGCGCCCCTCCCCCGCTCCTCATCGCTCTCAACAACAGGTTTGGGCGCGCATGCGCCTGCTCCGGCGCTGAAAGAGGCGTTTCAGGAGCAGGTGCTACCTCCTCTCCCTCTACTGCGCGCGCTACGAATATAAAGCGGGTATCGGCGCGGCTCCCTCCATTCTACTCTTGCGCTCTGTTCTGCTTAAAGAAAAGAAAGAAAAGAATAATAATAAAGATCGAACCGATTGCCCCGCATAGAGGGTGGGTGCAAAAGATGGCAATAAATAACACGTTACGTACTTACGTCTCTCGTCTCTCTCTCTCTCTCTCTCTCTCTCTCTCTCTGTCTCTCTCGTCTGGCAACCCAACTACCCAACCCCTACGACAACAACAACTACAACTACCACCGCCAACTACCACAACCTACGCCACGTGACCACCCCCAATGCTCTGCATTTACTCGTGTCCCTCGCGCGGGGCATCCGACGGAGGTTTTTTTTATTTGAGGTTTTCTCTAAACCCTTATTTCTGGGCCACTTTAGAGCTCTGAATTTAAAGTTAGATCTCTAGAAATATTGAGAAGTTCGCGTAGCCACGTCTTCATCTTTTTGGGGGAAATAACCGGTGCTTTGTGTGGAAAACATTTTAACAGTTAAGGTGTTCACCAAATCGTAATTTTTGGTTCCCGCCGTTACAAATACCAATAAAATGCCGAGCGACTCCACGTGAGCGCCGGACTTGCCACTACGCCGGGAAGTTAAACCAACCAAGAAAATGCCTAGCGCTCGTGCGTATGGGCCTCGCGACGGCCGCAGACCGCTTCGTGTGCACGTTTGTTAACCCAAGCACACCCAGGTACGGTGACTGGCCAAGATTGTGGCGGCCAGCCGTATGTTAAAAAGCCAAAAAATGCCGAGTGTTCGTGTGTGCGTGGCTCGAGGTGACCGCAGCGCGTCCGGTGCACCCGTTTGTCAAGCCAAGCGTGCCCAGGTAGGGTGACTGGCCAAGACTGCGGCGACCTCTCGGCAGTTAAAAAACTAATAAAATACCAAGCGCTAGTGTGTGCGTGCCTCGCGGCGACCACCCCGGGTCCCCGGCGTACGTTTCTCAAGACAAGCACAACCTCTTGCGAAGAGTGGCTACGACTGCCGAAAAGCAGCTGCAGCGTTCAGTGTACACGTAGTACCCCTATATGTAGGGAAAAAAAAGCCTCCAGAGGTCGCCGTAATCCTGGCAACACTTGCTTGGAAGGAGAAAGAGACATCATATCTTACGCCCCTCCAAGGTGATGTCTGATGATTATCACTTCGAAAAAAAATTCCGCCATCTCCACCAAGGGAATGATGATAAGAGGGGCGAGGCAAAAATGCTTACCGGTGAAACCGTGAAACATTCGCCCGCACATCATATAAAGACTCTACACGCCAAGCTTTCCACCACTCCGATGACAAGCCCGTAGACGACGTCGATGTTTGTGGTGATTATATAGGGCTTGTTTTGGATAATGAGAATCTCCATGGGCAAGTTGCCGAATTCGGTGTGTGACATTGTGGCCACCTTGGATGTCGCCTTCTGTAGAGCACCTTGTGTCGCGTACCCCCGGTATGTACCTTCAGATCGCAGGCGACGAACGACAACCTCTTCTTCTTCCTCTTCTCCTTGTGGGGTAGCAACGAACGCGTTGAACGTTTTGTCCTCTTCGGCCAATCTTTGGGTGGCCAATCCCTAGGGGGATCCTGCCACAATCATCATTAATGTGCCGTGCCGTATACAGCAGCAAGGAGGGACGGGACAGGACCCGAGCAAGAGGAGCTTCGCCCTTAAAAATATATTCTCACACGTATAGCCCCATTGATGGAGTAAAGTCGTTGCGGCAGCGAAGCAGGCGAAAATCGGCTCCAATGGGGTAGTCAATCTTTTGTGATGGTCGGGAAGGTTGTGTACAGCTTCGTTGCCTTGAAATCTTAAGCGTTACTCTGAGCTTCCTTGAATTTTTAAACTGCATTAAAACGAAGCGAGTGATCACTAATATGAAGATGATAAAAATAACCTTGAAGTCATTTATTACAGATCCAGATTAAGGACATTCCCTGTTGGGCACGTAGCTGAAGAAATTATAACCTTTTTTTTCTATGCATTTTTTGAGTTTCCAATGCCTTTCTTCGTCGTTGTAAGTAAAAAGCCACTGCGCGTTTGTCAGTGTTTATCTTTTTTAACCTCTGCTATTGTGTTTTCAATGTGGATTCCTTATGCTCTTATTTCCCTGATGTACCTGGTCGCGTCCTCGTGAGACTTCCCAGCGTAACACAAAAGCCATGTTGCTGATGCTGCATGAATAACACTGTAATTTTTAACTCTATTATTATTACTATTATTATTATTATTATTATTATTAGTAGTAGTAGTAGTAATATTATTATATGCATTTGTCTTTTATCCTTGAGTTCATGCACTTAAATGACTTTCATTCCGTAACTTCAACATAAGCTATCCTTTCGTTTTTTTTGTATTTTGTATTTTATTTTGTATTTGAAAGATGTGTACATTATGTTTTGTGTGTTTCTGTTCCCGTGCGCCAGCACAAAGGCCGACCCCGGCTGTTCCTGGGCACGCAAATAAATGATTGATTGATTGATTGATTGATTGATTGATTGATTGATTGATTGATTGGTTATTACTATTGTTGTTGTTGTTATTATTTTATCAACATATTTTCTCCCGTAATCACGCGCATCTACTGCTCTCCTCTTTTTTTACAGAAAGCAGAATGTTTCTCGCTACATATTATGAAAAATCGTGCTTACAGCAAATGTATTCAGTTACTGGACGTGCAGCTGAAAGGCGAAAAGACTGGTCAACCGGCGTTTTAGTCAAATCTTTGAGTCCGTCGTAGGAGGCTACGGGTAGGCGAGGACTCCGTCGAAGAGAGCCCGTGCATTCCTATGTGCAAAAAAGCCCCATTCCCTGAAGGGCGATCTCGGATTGGAAGACATTGAAGGACACGCAGCAAAGCTCCTCGAAAATTTCTCGAGGCAGTTTCGTCAATGACGAACAAGGTATCCCGGTTGAGAGGAGCAAACGACCGGCTGGGTTAGATGGAACGCGCGTGCGTTGGCCCAGCCGGCAGGCAGAATTACTTCACGGCGGGAGTACGTTCCCAGCCTTCACGGGAAGCGGTAGCTCTAGTCCGGTTTCTTGGCTCTTGATCTGCCTGCCCCACCCCCTTTTAAAAATTGAGTTCAATGGGACGCCGGTGACCTCTTCCTTGCAGCGCGACCTCCTTTCAAGGTTTGCCACTGCCCTGGCGAACGCAGACGGGCATTTGCTTATTCAGCGTATGAGCGGAGATCACCCGGACCGGCAACTTCTGCGCCTTTTCTACTGTGAAGTGCTGCGTTTGGCGAAACACCTTGCAACGACTGAGCCCAACAAAACAAAAGAAGCAGGGGTGTGGTGTGTGTGGGTGCATCAGACTTGTGTCGATTCTCGGTGGTCAGTCTATCGCAGCGTCCGATACACATCGTTGTGCTGAAACCCACGCCCTGCACCACCTCAGCTCAATTGCTGGAGCACTTGTAGATAGTGCATTTAGTACCTCTGGAGCCCCGCATACCTCTACTCGATCAGGGAAACTTGAGTCCAGAAAATTAGGTTTTTTTAACTCTACCCATTCATGTATAAGCCGCCTGTGGGAGTCCATTTGACTCGCTTGTGGAGAGTGGGTTGACTGGTTTGTCGATCTGAATCGGCCGGCAGCTGTTTTTCTGAGACCCTTCCGGTTCCCTCACCTAGATCTTCCGAATGAAGTTCATATAAACGCGACAGTGGTCGCGGTAAGCTGAACGCACCAGTCTACTCGACCCTCCCTGGTCGACACGATGAATTTAGGGCTCGGCTTGGCAACGGGTGCTGACTGTACAGCTCCTACTTTCTTCTTGTGTAACTGTCGTTGGGGACTTTCCAACGTGAGGGTGATCCTTATGTGGTGCCGACGGGCCGTCTTTTCGAACTGTTTCGAGGAAAGTTGCATTGGGATACGTTATGTCCCAGCGACGTCCCACATAATGAAAAGTAACGATAGGGTGGGCTTATGTCGAAATTCGGGCGAAAGCCCCCATAAAGAATCGGAATATCTTGCAACTGGGAGTTTCCGAACTTTTCTAATTCTTGTAATTTTTGAAACCTGGCTTCGCAGCGGCCCTTGCTAAAAAGAATATTTTCGAACATTTGAACAATTTGTCCATAAAGTGAGGAATTTCAATGGCGTTACACCAATATTAGGGAGAGGTGTTAAATGCAGTTGACAGGTCGTTGCTGTCGCACTAGGTCCTTGATACCGACAGCCGACTGCTTGCTCAAAATCGCGGAAGAGCTCACTTGCGTACCACCCTGCCGGACTGACTGCGTCCAGAAGATTCCCGGGAGAGCCGAATGCGTACTACCCCGCTCCCGAACAAGCACTGTCCTTCCGAGACGCCTTATACGACTCCCAGACGCCTGGTGGAGGCGTCACGTAAGCGCGAAGAGCGTAGAACGACCGACCAAGCCAATCGTCCCATAAAGCAGTGCTGCTTTCTTTCCAAGCTCACACCCCGGTGCAAGGATAATATGGCTCAGACATAGGGGAGAAAAACGCCCGCACGCCCCGCAGTCACTCTCTCTATTTGCGGGCGTCGGAGCCGAAGGGGGACATCCGAGAGAGCGCTTCCGCATCCCTATCGAGATCGAGGAGACGGCATCGGCCCCTCCACGTACCCCCCTACACACACCAGCGAGCCCACAGCAACATCTTGTGCTCGTCCCCACGGCGCTGAAGCGCGCGTGGACACCAGCACGCCCCGTAACGAAAGTCAAGAGCTTCCCGGGAAACAGAGCAAGCGCTGGCCACGAATCCCGGCCCCAGAACGAAAGACCCTGCCACGGAGGTCCAGAGCCAGCCGCCTTCCTTACCCGCTCCTAGGATTCCCAGAATCTTACCGGATGGGACCGTGGGCAGTAGCCCAACTTTATTTTCATTTAAATTGTATATATAGGCAAGCCCGTGTGTTCTATTTTCCCCTCCACTCCATGTGTACCCAACTAGTTATAGGCTTGGTGCCATCCCCCTATGGGGCATCACAGAGGTGGCAGTGGTGGGATCCACCTAATTGAAATCACGGAGTTCAGGGCGTGAGGGCAGAACTCCGGGAGACCAGAACCATCAAGTCAGAAGGTAAACGAGGATTAAGGGCTAAACATGCCCAAGCGAGTGCGTAGGGACAAGTGTAATGGTCCCCCTTTCATAGGAGATGGCAGGGGGTGTGTGCAGGATTATCTGCATGTGTTCAAACATGTAGGCAGCTTAGGTGGATCGACCTATGCACAGCTAGTGTGGAGAGTGCGTTGCAAGATGGTTTGAGCCGCGTATAACTTTGCCGGACCCGAGGAAGCAATCGCTGCCACAACAAAATGCACTAATTTTGCAGCACTACCGACCAAGATGTTCGACACGGAGTCAGAGTGAGTAAAGCCACAAAATGTTTTTCTGCTACGCAAGACGCGAGGCAGAACGTGCAGGCATTTGCGAACCGGCTCTGCCCGCTGGGCAATGCCAGCGTGTATCGTTATGAGGGTTGGGAGTCCTAAACGAAGAGGGAAGCTCGCAAAGAGCTATTGAACGAGCAGCTGCGCACCCAGTTTTTGAACGGGTTACACTACCTCGGGAGAAGGTTTACTCTATCGCCCGACACAAAAACCCTTGGCAAAGCCACCGAAGCGGCCTTGAGGGAGGAAAAGAACGAGCGGGTGGTAAACACTCACACGGCAATTCGCATCGTTCAGAAGACCGAGAGTGAAATGGTGAAACTACGCTAGCTGCTATTGCAGGTTGAACGCCTTCTGGAAGCTACAATGGGACTGCAGAACAAGCTAATGCAGCTAAACACCGGCGGTGCGGAGAGCGGGCGTGGGCGCGCCGGATGCTATACTTGCGCTGAGTACGGCCACATATCTTGAGATTGCTCGTAGCGTTGTCCGCCACAAAAGCGACAACAAAGGGTGAACAGCGGAAGCCCCTCTAACACCGAAGCTGGAGGGGCTCAGTACCAGGGAACCTATTTGCAACGCTCCTTCCCCCCCGAGAGGTTGTTGAGAAACATTGAAAGCTTAGCGATAAACGTCTGCTACAAAACGAGCCCAATTATATCGTGCCGCGTCACTGGAGGCCTTCGTGTGTTTCTTGTGGGCACAGTTCGTTGTCTTCGTCCACGTCTTTGTTCGCGTTGTTGTTCACAATGACAGGATCGAAAGTAAGCCTTCTGCGAGAAAGCGCACTGAATAAAGCCAATCCAGTGTGGTAGGACAAATTTGTGACAGGAAGAAAACAGTGGGCGTCGTCGGAATCACACCCGATGAATATGAGACACTATCGGGTTTCGAGATACCTGTAACGATAAGGGACAATACTTCCTCGCGACGTTTTTTGTCAGCACCGAAAAGGCTGTGCTTGCGTTGGCAGGATTGATAAAACAAAACATTTTCGCTAAAGATAAGATAGACTTGTTTCTGTGCGAGGGGGTTTCGAAAACAGACGGTGTCGAAGTGCTCATCACAATCTGGAAACCAAAAAATCCTGGATGGCCATACCGACGAATGGATGTATGCGATGCGCGTCAGTCCGCCTCGTCAGAAAGACATTGGTTCCCACACTAAGCAAATGCGTGCTTGAGGATGCAATGGTCGGCGAAGTGGTCAAGGGGGAATTGGGAGTTGTTCAGAGGAGTGTTTTCGAGGTGTTTGGAGTCGCGGGGGGGGGGGGGGGGGCATACCTTATTCACCCTGTCGAAAAATCCTCAAGAGCCTGTTTTTATAGCAAGCACCACGCTGAAGGAGATCAAAATTCTTAAGAACAAATTCATCGGCGCCTTAATAGCGGCTGTGATGGCGGAAAACCCTTCCGATAAAACTGCATGCAGCGCATAGTGCGAGCCGATGTGCACGATCTGTGTAACATCTCGCCTATTGCCCAAAGACAGAATTCCCAAATGCGAGGGTGATACATGTGCTCATCGCGGTTTCCTCTACCTCAATTACTGAAATCGGCCAGTGGGATGCAATAAACCACAGGAATTCATCCGGCGATACAAACCCTGCCTACCGTAGGGCATACCGAACACCGTATTCGAAAAAAGAAGAGACGGATGGCCGGGTGAACGAGGTGTAGAAGGGGGATCATTGAGGACTGAGCACTGCAGTCTTTGTGAGGTGCACCGGCGTTGCTCAAAGATAAGCCAGATAGGGGTTACCCGTCGTGGTCGACTACCACGACTTAGACACGGTCACTCGTGTGTACCTGTACCCGTTACCTAACATCGCCGAAGGCCTGTCTGAACTCGGTGCTATCAAGTGTTTCACCGTCGTAGACATGGCTTTAAGGTATTGGCCAATCAAACTCCACGTACATGACAAAGGCAAGACAGCATTCAACACACCCTCCAAACATAGGCAATTGGGACGGATACCTACGGGGTTAGTTAACGGCGTGGCGGCTTGGCAACGAACAACCAATGTCGTCCTAGCGGGGCTATTAGAAAATTGTTGCCCGTTGCATTAGACGGCATCATAATTTACAGCAGCACGTACGAAGGACCCCTATCCGACCAACACAGGCTACAATATTCGGTCTTAAAGCTGAAGCTATGGATATGCAAATTTCTCCAACAAGGAGCGAAATATCTTGGACTTATTGTTTCAGCTGTGGGGGTTCTACCTGATCAACCTAAGATCGAGCGCTCACGGGATTTACCCGAGCCTAGAACAATGACAGAATTGAGGCAATTCATGGGCCTCTTATCTCAATATCGCCGCCACATAGCATAAATTTGCTGAGGAGGCGGGCCCACACACGCAGTTATCCGCCAAGAAACCCGTTCAATTGCAAGCTGAGAAGTAACAGCCCTTGATGTCGATGAAAGGCAAGTTGGTCGAAGCTCTCGTGGTTAAGTTTCTAGACTTGAACCAGCCATTTACGCTGGTGACCGACGCTTCCACAGTACTTGTAGGGGCAGTCTTGTCACAAAGTTTTACCGCAAAGAACACCCAGTTGCATATTCCGGTAGGCAGTTGAATTCGCCCAAACAAAAGCATGACGCTACCGACCGAAGCCTCGCAGTAGTGTGGGCTGTGCGAAATGTCAGATGCTATGTTCACAGGTGGCACTGTAGCATACTGACTGACTGCCGGGCTCTCAAGTGGCTGAAGAACGCCCCCAACTCGAGCTCAAAACAAGAGAAAGGAACCTGCTTTTGCAGACGTAAGACTTCAACAGCGTTTATGGGTAGATAACAACCAATAACAACTCAGGCACCTTAAGCAGAACACTCGTTTCAATTGCAGATATCGGTAGTCACGGCGCAAGATGCCAGTATCAAACGAGAACAACGGGATGATCAACCATTCAAGGGCGACATTACGTCACTGGACAAGGGCGCAATATTTCTTCCATGGAGTTGCACTTTTTAGGCACAGGGACTATCCTGACGAGGCGCTGGGGCTATTAGTGGCACCCACATCACCGAAGGGGTAACTGCTTCGGCTTCACCACGACGCCCTGTAAGTGGGGCACACGGGGCACAACAACGCTCCAGAGGATAAGCACTACCTATTTTGGTCATGCACGTGGGTGGATGTCATCGACTGCTGTCGAACGTGTTGTTTTGCACTGTCTAAAAGAGCTCGAAAAACGAAGAGCTAGCAACGCTGCAGGTGTTTGAGGAGCTTATATTCCATTTTGACAGACAGTCGTGGATATTGCGGGCCCCTTACCGACGCCCTCAGCAGGAAGCGAGTACATTTTGGTTTTTGTAGACCACGCAAACACACCGTGAGGGTTGCGATTATTTCATGCCGATGATTTCACAATCTGCGGTCTGGCTAAAGCTATTGGATGACTGAATTCATTCTACCGCTGTGCTAAAGGGCACACACAGAAGGTCCAGTCAGCATGCCGTCGATTCTTCCCTTGCGTTAAACCGCACGAGCCGACAGCCTGATACCCTTTGAGCAAAAAGGTACTGGTGAACAAGTGTTTTCACCTTGTACGGCGAGGCTACAACCTAGATAAATGATGGGAAAGGCGCCGTCTGCGCACCCCTTGCTGAACGTGAATGGGAAGCGATGAATGAGTTTTGAAGCTGGAGCGTAGTACAGATTGCGGCGTAAAAAGGTCTACAAAAAATAAACACCTTCTAAATTCTTCCTCCACATCCAGTCAACGTCAACTACCGAAACGTCTTCCTTTCAGTTGTCATAGCGATCGAGTCGACGTTTTCTGTCCTAGCTACAACACGGGGCCTTTTCCTGCACGGAACGTCTGTCCGAGCATATGGACCGAGTTCGCTAGAAGCACACGCGGTCGCACTATCTAATTCACACTTACACAACTGGAAGTACTCACTCGCCAGTCCACTGGTTGATTGATTATAAGGTTTAACGCGCCGACGGTAGAGAGGCGACAAGTTGCGATGTAGTGGAGGGCTCCAAGAGGTTATTTTTAACGTGCGCCGAAATCTCCAACACCGAGGCATTTTTGCATTTTTACTTCATCAGAAAAGTGGCCTCCGTGGCCGGAGATCGAACCCGCGTCCTTGGGCTACGCAGCACAACCCCTGCCCCCTAAGCCACCGCATCCGGTCGCCGGTTTTTATTTAATTGAAACATGTACCAACTAGCCCAGTCGAACGCCTTGGTATTTCAATATGGAATTCGCGATGATCTCCCATGGTCGTTTTTGAGCACCTCTTCCTCGCAATTACAACGCCTTCCTAGTCCTTCATGGCACTCACATTGCATTGATTGGGTGTACTAAAGCGGCTACGCTCAGTATTTCCGAGAATCAAAAAACCAATAAATCAATCAATTTGTTCAAGTCATTGATGAAGTAATGGAATAAATATTTCGTTATTTTCCGTGAAAGGTACAAAGGTCACGTGTTAGTGCTGGTTCACTAACAAAAATAAGGAAAAAAAACACTGAAAATACGCAAGAAACGCGGATAACTAAAACTTGGAGACACTCGTAGAAACCCAACAAAAACGCTTACAACTTAGATATGGCACACTGTACGAAAACTAGTTACAAAAAAACTATAGACAAAAAAATGTACTGCGGAAACGAACCCACAAAACATTAACTACAGCAAAGTAGGGATACTAACTTGTACGAACTGGAAGTTCTAGAACGCACCATAGGATGCAAAATAGGGGGGAATAAATGTAGTTTGTATAACGAGATTATTTCGGAACTGAGAGCTCATATATATTAGCAAATAAAAAACACTGCACAACTGTACAGGAAGCTCTACCAGGGAATCAATGAAAAGATTGAGTTTGTCATTAAGTAAGTTGTACAGGCTTTGAAGTGATTGAACTGACGACCGGCTGCGGTGGCTCCGGGGGTAAGGGTTTGTGCTGCGTAGCCCAAGGACGCCGGTCCGATCTCCGGGCACGGAAGCCCCTTTTCTGAAGAAGTAAAAAAGCAAAAACGCCCGTGTATTGGGGGCTCCAACATAACGTCTTGGAGTCCTCAACTACTGCGCACCTTGTCGTCTTTGTAGCGTCGGCGCAATAAACCTCATAATCAATCATCCAGTGAACTGGCGAGTGACTGCTTCTAGTTCTTTGAGTGTGAATAAGAATGTGCGACCACGTGTGCTTCTAGGGAACTCGGACTATATGCTCGGACAGACGTTCCGGGCAGGAAAAGGCCCCGTGTTGTAGCTCGAACAGAAAAGGTCGACTCGATCGCGTTGACAACTTAAAGGAAGACGTTTCGGTAGTTGACGTCGACTGGACGTGGAGACAGAATTTAGAAGGTGTTTATTTTTTGTAGACATTTTTACGCGGCAATATGTACTACGCTCCAGCTTCAAAACTCATTCATCGCTTCGCATTCACGTTCAGCAAGGGGTGTGCTGACGGCGCCTTTCGTATCGTTTAGCTGGGTGGTAGCCTCGCCGAAGAAGGTGAAAACACTGCTCCCCAGTACCTTTTTGCTCAAAGGGTATCAGGCCGTCGGCTCATGCGGTTTAACGCAAGGGAAACATCGACGGCGTGCTGACTGGACCTTATGTGTGTGCCCTTTAACACAAGCGGTAGAATGAATTCAGTCATCCAATATGAATTCCGTCATCCACATTCTATAGCCAGACTGCAGGCTGTGAAATCATCGGCATAAAATAATCGCAACCCTCCGCAACGCTGTGCCCATGGTATTAAAGATGGTGTTAAAGTGTAAACATTAGCTATTTTTCTGCATTTGCTTGAGTTATTCAAGAATAGACTTGCCGGTTCCATTCTAAATGACGGTGGAGTATTCTATTTCAGGAAGGCAAACCTATGTATAAAGCTTTAAAAAAGGAACAGGGCAAGTGAAATATCCGGTAAATCCAAGTCTGCACACCACACGCAGTGCGGGGATCGCCCGTCCGACAATGGGCTAGTGGAGCTGAGAGAATAGTCGAGGAGTACTTCAAGGTGCCTAATTTCTTCCACTGTGTAAAGATAAGCATTGTTAAGAATGTGAGAAAATTTAAAGGCGTGTGTTTTCCGGCTGTAGGTGAAAATTATATTTTTAATTGCCTTAGAATGAAGGACTGCTGAGCACATCAGCGTGCGAAAGATGAGATGACGCATTGCTAATGGGGCAGTCCTCTGCACAAATAATTGTTTTCTATTCTTTCATACCCTCATCATTTAAACGGAAAGATAAGCTCTTAATAACGAAAGATCCGTCGTAACTGAAAAGAGAGAACGGCTGAGGGACTTGTACGTCCGTAGTCGACGTATGTTTGGGTATTCATAGTAACATAACAGTGTCTATTGAGGAGATAACTGCCTGGTAAGGCAACTAACGAATATTGACGCCACAGAGCGCCAGTTTTTTTTTCAGCAGAGGGTCAGGGATGACACCGAAAGCTTCACTTTGTGCACAGTTTACTACATCAATTTGGTATCGGTACGTTACTGCTTTGAAAGCATGCACCATTAAGGAAGCAAGATTTGTTGTCATTGACCGCAAAGCGAAGAAGCCATGTTGATTAGATAACAACGTGTTTTTCATGTGCGGGGACAATAATTTCCGTATCGCGAAGTCAAGTTTGGACTCAGGAAAAGAAATAAGATCGACCGGAAGTTTGCTGAATCTCTGTGGTCGTGTGACCTGAAGACTGAATGTATATTAAATATTTTCCACGTATCACGAAATATAATTGTGATTAGGCCAATACTGAAGACAGGTGTTAAAATAGGAACTAGAGTATAATCAAAAGTTTGAAAGGGACACTGCTGACAAAACCCAAGTTTGTTTATATAGCTTCATTTGGCGTTCCTAGATAATGAATAGAGCAGGCTCTGGGTATTTATGGTTGTTTTCAAATTTTAAAATATTTTGTAAATATTTCAAAAAAGAAGCTATTACTCAGCCAGTCGGGATGACGTAAACAGCGAGTGAGCGGCTATGCCACAGTCACGTGACGAACAACAGAACGCGAAGCGTCCAACCAAGCTTCCAAAGAAACTCCTAAAGTCTTGCTTCACACATTAACATTCATGATCATAAAGAGGTAAAAATATAGTCACATTCACGCTGTGCCGACACTGGCAATCTGCCAAGCCATGGCGCTTGTGGCAGTTGCGACGCTTATTGCGGGTTCGGCGGAGTCGCACGTCTGTTCCAACTCCATGTATACCAAGGCTACGCTGAGTACGCCCATCTGTCGAGTCATAAATGTAAATGCCTTTTTAAAGTTTTCGAATGCAAATGCACATGCACAATTAGAGTAATCGCACCCAGTGGCATGCATACTGTTCTTCACGTGCTAGTGCACCGGAGTGCATAGGCGCCGTTTTTACACAAAGAATTCCGCACGGTTATAGGTGGAACTAACGCACGAGAACAAGTATTAAAGATAAATGCATCGAAGCAATTAAAACCTGACAATTCATAACGATGCTGCAAAGCAAAAACCCTAACGCGGTTCCCAGTGCGGCTGCGCTGTCCGCTAGGGGTGTTGTAGATAAAGCAGTAAGCCGCGGGGTATTAGCTTTCGTCTGAGCCTAACCTGCTTGTTGCATTCACTGTCACTTTAAAAATAGCTGGATGAATTCCGTCCGGGCCAGACGAAAAAAAAAATTCCTGCACGCGAGGCTACCATATACAGCTTTATCAACAAGGACAACTGTACTTGCGCCACGCATGCTGTTTATAAACACAGATGTCTTGCTATCTTCGGGGAGCCCAAATGTGCTGCCTAATTGTCGCACAAACTAGTTGGCTGCGTCGGCAAACTAATTTCCGGAAGATTCAACCGGGCAAAAGCGATCATCTCAGGTATTTGATTGGATACGAAGATACAGTAGGGTACAGAATATTCCGGACCACGCAAGTGCTTTGCGCAAACGGTCGCAGCTCACTCTGTAGGCACGGCGCCTCCGTTCTCCACGCATGCGGAGGCGCCTCCAGCCCCTCCGCATGCGCGGCTTTACTAACTCGCCTATATGCAAGCTTTCTCGCTTTCAGCAGTTGTGCTGCGATTGTCACTAACCCGCCACGGTGTAATGCTTTTGTGGGATATCAGGCCCTCCAACTGATTCTCTGTGACTTTGCGTATGCACCAATCGCGCCGGCTTTCCCTCATGTGTTCCCTGCAAACTAATCGATGGTTATCCGGAATGTTGTCTGGTGTGATGTTTTGTTCCAAATTGCATCGACATAAAAAATCTGTCCGAGGCAGTATTAGAACATGAAGAGTACATGCTCAAAGGCGGGTGAATTGGCCAATCTGGCCGTAGACTGGTCGTTGTGGGAAAAGGTGTAGGAAGAGAGAGTCTTAGCAGTCCGTATGTTCCGTCGCTTCTGTTCGTAGCGTGGTGACCGTGACCCGACTGGCCATTTGCGCATTCGTTTCGCCGTCCGTACTGCGCCATCCGACGCATTCATTTCGTTAAAGGAGTTTTCTCCTCAGTGTACTTAAGCGGTCAGGCGCAGGGGGTCACTGTCAACACGATGGGTACAGAACTGACGGAGCATACGGAATGCTAAAACTCTAGCAGTTGCGCCGTATTTGCGTGCTGAAAGAATTTTGTTTGTTTTCTAGTCGTGATGAAGACGGCTTTGAACAAAATGGAGAAATTTATTTTAAATGCCTAGACCAGTCGAGTGGGTACGGTACGTGCTGCTGCATTCCCAAAATTGCAAAGGCTGTTCGTGCGCTGCACTAACACAAACAATTAGTATACGGATTTGGGTTTAGGATACCTTTGGGTGTTGTCGTCGCGCCCTCACGTATAGAGCATGTATATTGAAGAAGGTGCGTTATGTTGCCGCGCAGCTGTAACAAATTAAAAGCAGAACACCTGCCAAGTTCAAAAGGCTGTTTATAGCATTCCTGTAGTCCGTTTTAAAATACGCAATTTCGGTTCATGGGCTTTCTTCATCCCGTTTAGAAAACAAATAAATGAAATGAACATCAAGTGTGGTAATTGTGCATGCTACGGTAACAGCCCGAATTATGAGTGCAATCAAACCTATTAAAAGAGGTGAACCTTGTTTTAATGAAATAGTTGCGAGATAACGTAACTTACTCCAAAAACACCATTGCGATAATCGGTTAGAGTGGTCAAACATAAAAGTATATTTGGCTTGAGAAAAAGCGAATACTTCACCGCACAGCAGACTTATGCCTATTATTTAAAAGCGGCCGAGTGTGTTATGTCCCCTCCTTTTTTAAAGTTTCCAATCAATTATTCGCACACTGAATCGCTGAGCAAGCAAATCATACGGTGAAAAATGGATGCCTGAAACTGTGTAAACTGTACTTGCTGCGTATACATACTTTGTTTTAAAGCGACTGGCAGGGAGAATACAAACAGTGTACGGTAATGTTAACAGCTACTTTTGTTTTCAGTTTTTGCTAAATTATACAAAAAGTAACAGAAGGTATCGCTGACCTGTTATTTATTTATCAAAAAGCGTTTGACCTGCATTGTGCATGACTATAATAGTCACGATTTTGACCGGTGCAGATAATTTCGCACGATGGCTATTTATATTCAGTTATTTTTAAGGGACAAGAAGACCGCGGTGGGGATCAGGGAACGAACGCGTTTTAAGGACATATTAGTATAAACTAGGAAGAAATGGACGTGGGAACGACATGTAATTCGAAGGCAAGATAACCGTTGGTCATTAAGGGTAAGAGAATGGATCCCTAGAGAAGGGAAGAGTTGTAGGGGGCGGCATAAAGTTAGATGGGCAGATGAGATCAAGTAGTCTGCGGGGATAAATTGGTCGCAGATAGCACAGAACCGTGACAATTTGAAATTAATGGAAGAGGCGATTGTCCTGCAGTGGGCGAAGATAGGCTGGTGATGATGATGATGACTTCTTTTTGTATTATAGATACTTTTGTTAAACTTGTTTGTGCTTTGATATATTCTTCCGTTCAAAAACTCTAAACGCTGTTTATGTATTAATGTGAGATGCGTGGGTGATTGTTTTTTGTTGGCCACCATTATTTTCCCGGACGCCTTTGTCGCCTCAAACACGGTAGTGTCTAAGCAGCACATAATTAGGAATGCGTAATTTACCGCGCAAAATAATCCTACTACTCCGAGGTGCATTACCAGTTTTAAGGGTATTTCGTCCAAGTAGCTCGAAGTGGATGGCTTTCGCTTTGAAATATTCTTTTTTTTATTTTCGTAGGTCTAAATATAATGAAATGCATTGGGTTTTAATGATTCCGCGGGATATCTGGACCCGTAGAGTTATTAGGCGGTGACGAAACTAACTTAACCAAAGCCCCTTGTAGCCACTGAGTGCCACTAATGACAGCTGGTTACGATTGGTTGGGTTATACGTGTTCTAGAATTTCGCGGAAGTGGCCTATGATATGGTAGAAAGGTAGAAGAACAGAACTTTCATTTTGCGCCTTTTTACAACGTAGAAAATTCGATGCAGTTTGTGTGTATGCTGACTGTTTAGTAGCTCCTCGATCTCCAAAATAATCTTTTTATTTGCGAGCTGATACAAAGAGCCCTTGAGACTTACCTCCGGCTACTAGGAATGTTTTCTTGGGTAAAGTCTATTGTCCCAGCAATGTCCTCCCCCAAGAAATTTAAAAACCCTTTCACCATCACCAAGGCTATCCGAGATGAAAATTCGAGCATAATCGTTCCATCCCAAGTCCACCGCGGACTACGCGATGAAAGGGGCGCGTTATCTCCCGAAGAAGCGGCGGCTCTCTGCTTTCTCTTCAACAACCTTAGATATAAGACGGGCGGTGGAGTTTGCTGTTTTTATGCGCAACGTGGAGGGGCCTCTTTCTGGGCTAGTGCAATAAAATCCAGGACTTTATGCCTGCTGGCAACCACGCGCCCAGGCTGGTGGGGCATTGTTGAAACAATAAACGTTTGTCGTCGAGTAGTCTGCTTCTAGGGGAATGAGTCAGTTCGCCACTCAAACCACAAAATAAAAGCCAAAACTGTTTTTTACTGGTGTAGGCAAGGTTAGTACAGAGTATCAACGATTGCGAATCGTCAGAGTATAATTCTAGAAATAAACTAAAAACTTGACCATGAACAGCCAATTGCATAGCCACGGCTGTAATGAAGTAATAGTTACAGTGGTACATAATCAGCGAAATTGAAGACTTCGCGGTAGGCTCTTCCGTGTCTTTCCCTGCGATATGCAAGCTTACCGGTTCACGTGCACGTGGAAACTTTCGATCACTTTTTCCGGGCAGTGTAATGTAAACTTCGCGCACGTTTTTTGTACAAATAAGAAAGTGTTCCAGGGTCCCTTAAAATGCCAATTTAGACAAACGGGACGTTTACTAAATCAGTTGAGGAATATAAACAAAGTTAAGTGTTGGTTCCGTAGTCGCATTCTAAAATATTCACCGAGTAACCGGCTTTGATTTATTCTCTGATGGCATTGAAGTGCTCTCAGCGTGGTACCCTATAGTGGGCTATTTAGAAATGCAGCCTGTCACGAATTGTGAGGCAGGGTAAGTGCGCAAGCTGTGAGAATACTTCGGAGGGTGACGTCAAAAGGAACATTTAGAACGAATGACGAATATTGTGTGACACGTGTGGTCATATTTAGAAACTTCGAAAGAGACAGCTATGGGGATTCTGTCATGATGCAGCAGAAGCTTGTTAAATACAACTCGGATAATTCAAACTTACAGTTAATTCGAACTGATACCTGAGTCACGCACAGTACTGCATGTTTTAATGGTAAAAAACTCCCGATTATATAAACGCGTCGTTTCCAGAGCGGTTAACTTGAACTTGGATTACCCGGTTTTCATTGCTCCTTGCAAATGTTAACCCAGAGTGATTGCAACGTGTTCCAAATCTAAACCAAACAAAACTTACTATACATACAAAACAACGAAACTGAAAAACAACTAATAATTTCGTCTGGTGCTTTAGGTTCATGGACAATACTTACGAAATCACCTCCCACGAACGTGTTGTAGCGCGTAATTCAAGATAAGAAGTGTAGAGGTGGCTTCTTCGTGTTCTGCTTGCGCACTATGGCGCAATGTCCATTCATTCTAGCGTCCGGTCGCTAACCCGAACTCCGCGTAATTGAGGGATTTTTATGTTCCCCTTCGACATCCAGTTGACAAGCTTTTACTGTACTTTCAGTGCCAATACTGGCTTTGTCACCGAAAGAAAACTTTTAAAGAAATTATTGCTATAAAAATAGAAATCATCAAACCATACATTTGGAACACCTCGAAATGCGAATTAAGAAGGCGTATAGACTTTCGAGAAATACTATATCCAGTGACGCTGCAAGATTAAATACGGCCAGTAGGATTTTTTCACGTTTAACGTTGTCCAATACCACAGACACGCCAGCTAGAATACTACGGAATACTATAAAACATCTCAGCATTCGTCAACATCAGCCAGGACATTATCCCACATCCGTATTTCTATTGTTGGGAATACTCGTAAAAATGTGTTAGAGTAAAACGGAAGACTGGGCGAGTTGGTACTTGTTCATATTAACAGCGCTACCGACACAGACAGAAAGAAGAGGGCACAAACACGGCGCTGTTAGAGTAGACCAGTTGGACATATTTTACATTGCTTGACAGCCATGTTTCAGTTACTCTGACGTGGTCTCCTTTACTGTAATTAGGGAATGCAAAAAAGCAGCTTATTTTGGTATAACATTGAATGACGACAATAGCAGTTTTAATAAAGTTAAACACGGAAAAATATTTTTCTGGAAGTGCTGTATATCCCGAATAGCTTTGGTAACATGTTCTACGGGCGTGCTCCAAAAAGAATAAGTCCAACATCAAGGTAACGGTGCGATGTTGCAGAAACCATTTGTGGATAGTCTGAAAGTATAAAAATTATAAATACAAAATAAATAGTAATACAATAAAAAGTATTTGTGAATAGTTTGAAAGTAATAAACAATCAGATTTTTTGTAGAATTTTTCTCATTATTTTGAATTTTTAATGTGATTTTCATACATTCCATTCGACACAAAGATCGCCAACTGTTCGAATTATTGTGAAGGTTTGCAACCTCCGAACTCTTTGCTATTTCGACGCATACCACTCGTTCGCCACAAAATCAAACTGCACCTGATTATTACCAGACAGTGTGTTTATATAAACGAAAAACTTCAGGGATATTTGCACTCACGCGCCAGACATCCATGGCGACGATGTTGTAAACGAGCTTCGCCGGACACATAGTTAAGTCTCGGTCACATTGTTTTCCTGCATAGTTGTAGTACTAGTAATCTTCGTGATATGCAACGAAAAATGAGGTCGCTGTCTTTTTCTCGTTGATAGGGGACACAAAGTAATGTTCAGTATTGTGAACTTTCACCAGCTGAACTGGCGAAGCTTGCGCCAATTGACTTAACGTTTGAGCCATTGCGAAGCTCCACTATTTCTTTATAACAAATCACTGAAACCCACATCACCTTGGACTAGTAAAAGTTCCAAATTATTAACTTAAATTTGCCAGCGTTGATTTGCACTGTACTAATAATAGTCATCGTCGTATGCATCGATATCAACGTGTTTCTCACGCAAAACATTAGACACGCGGTAGTCTGGATGACTGCGACTGAGTTCTTTTTTTTTTCTAAAGCCACTGCACGACCCACGAACTCGACTGTCACGGCGAGGCACACGCTCATGACCCCCCCGAATGTTCTTGATATTTTCTCACGTAACGGTGAACGTATGGCTTTTACAACAGCTCCGCTGTCAAAAAATAACGTGGAGGACTAGACTGTTGTACACCATAGATAACGGAATCTTCTGGCCAGCTTTATTACACGGTGCTAACTACTCGTACACGTTGCGTCAAAAAGGCGTGTAGTTCGGCCAGTTTTAAGACGTCAGAAATCAGATTTATATTTTATATGGGAGAAGTGAATGACTAACCTTGTCGAAGGATTTGAAAACCTACAAATATGTATTTCTACATGTTACGAACCATTGTTTTTATTTTGGTGTATTTGTTTGGAAAAGAAAACAAGATTGAGAAGTAAAGCGTGAAAGCTCATACAAAATGCCGATGACCGCAAAGATAAGGGCTCTGTCGCCAATGGGAAGAGAATAGCGCTTGTATATCTTGTCCTCCTTCGTGCTTTGTGTGATTTGTTTCCCTTTACTCCTCAACCAAGCAACTTGCCGAGAATCCCACCTTGCAGTAAACAAGCTAGGGGTCACAAAAAACATTTTACGATTCCCACGCTCAGCAACTTTTCTTACTCTCCAGGTAATGACTTGCAGGGAGAACAAAAAACTGTAAGCTATCATTACAAGACACAGGAGTAAAATATATTCGCATGTAATTGTAAAAATATGTGCTCCTCTGAAATTACGGACTGGAGCAAGCTTATTTTATTTCTAGTACAAAGGGAGAAGGATGAAATGGGCAAATTTAATTTAAATATGTGGAGCCCAATTTATATGGGCAAGGCGTGTGTTCAGGCTCATCTGTGTTGTTTGAAAGTATTCCTTCCATGGGCTAGAAAGGTGATGCTGGAGCAGCGTTATGGGTAAGAATCTGGGCGGTGCACTTTTATCGCCTGATTGCGATGAGATTTTCCCGAAGCAATCGTGACGAAAGTGGATGGTCACGGTAAAACTGTCGCAGAGCTCAAAAATAATTGATTCACTTGAAGTACGAATGATCGACCGATGAAATAAAATCAGAGACATCGAGGTGGCTGTCTATAATGCTGAGCAGTATTCATCAAGCTTTATCTAGAAATTTATGGTGTCCAAGAGACACAAAAAGGAGAATTTGTTGAATTAGTAGACGAGCTTGGACAAACGCTGGAATATACCGTTCAAGATAAAGGTGAAATTGAAGCTGTACACAGGTGGCGTGCAAAACAAATGAACACTCACAACAAACATTGTAACGTTCACACGCGTATATGTAGAAGATCTCGAGCTTGAGAGGCGTTTGTTTCTCCGTTTAGAGTTCATCATCGTAAATTTTTAACAGCGAATGAAGAAGCGTTTTTTGGTCAGAAAGACGACAGCCAAATGAAATGGCTGAGTCAAAAGGTATCTGTAAGTTAGCAATGAAAGTAAGAACTTCGAAGGTCCCAGGGGAGAGCGTAATTCGAGTACACAGCGAGGTGTACATAGACAAGCTACAAAATGTGTAATACTTTCAGCAGCTGTCAGGAATAGGAAGCTGAGAATAAAGTTTCTCTGACCAAAGAAATCTCGAGTATTCAAAGTATGGTTAGTATAATAATATTGGGTACAAGTGCACAACTTCTGCAGAAGGGAGATAAAAATGGAAAATGTTTGGTGGTCAATAAAGGTAGCCACATCTGTGAGCCAATAAGTTCCATCTTTAGTTCCGCTGAATCAATAACACTTTCGGTAAACACCAAGTCGGCTCTTTTTGTAATTTGAGCCACATATAGTGCTCCTCACAATTGTGCCTACACATTCCTAGTGAGGCTAAAAAAATCCAGCTTTACGTAATAAGAACCCAATATTTGATGAATATTTCAGATAGTTTCAGAAAGGACTAAAATTGTTAGCTGGATACGGAATAAGTAATGTAATCGACAGTTGTGACAAAACCGAATGACATGCATACATCTCTATGGAAACTTGTATTGGTTCTTTTGGTATATCACGTCAATACAGAGCTTGTCTGGTATAATCCAAAAAGAACTTGCAGACCAATACTTAAATGCTGAGCACACAAAAGCCCGGCTTGTCGTCTTAGGGTGCGTTGGGTCTCGCTATCTAGCAATCGTAGGAACGCGTAACTGTCCAAAACAGGGGCTTCGAAAAGATCGGAGCTCCCCTAAGAAAGATCTAACCTGGGTACCTCGCTGTTACGAAGCCGATGTCAAACAATTGAGAACGGAAAGTTGGGCTACTTGGTTAGACGATAATGGGTGCATTATACTAGCGCAAAAGACGGACCACACGAGAAGAAAAAATACAGGGCAAACGACACAGCCACAGGACTCGTCTGTACTACAGGCATTCGTCCTGTGTTTTTCCTTCTCGTGTGGTCCGTCTTTTTCGCTAGTAAAATGCACCCATTGATGTCAAACAAACTGGACAATTCAGGCGGACTGCCGTCATATGCAAAGTGTTCGGGGTAATCTGTAGGCCGGAAATAAGTAAACAAAAAAATTAAATAAAAAACTTGTGAAATAATGGATTATTACCAAATAAAACTCAATCCCCTGTCTCTTTATAGGGATTTTCAGGAGATGCATCCCCTTCTTTTGACAAGTTTCGGTGTTAACTTCAGGCTGATATGAAACTAATCAAAGTTGGCGCCACGGCCCTTTTGGCGAATCACTGCATCGCGCTTCAAAGATTTCCCCTTAATTGACACTGCTTTACATTATTCGCTATGACGGTTTTCTCAAAAAGAGACAACAAAGAAACAGAGGAAAAACACGTGACTCAAATAGGACAGTGTGCCCTTGAAAAGTAATTAGGCATTATGTCGGCAATTTCTTACTGTAATATGACCATGTAGAAATGCATCACAGCGTTGTTACACAACAAACCATACTAAGACCAATGTTTGTTCGGGATTGTTCCGACCAATAACCTCAAAAGCGAGTGGATAAACGGAGAAATAATTAAACTTTGGGACAAAAACGACGCAAGTTGTAAACGCTTCGAGCAACTACTGGGAAATCAAAATTGGAACCAAGAATACAGAAGGATTCGTAATAAAGGGCCAGCAAAGCTGCAACTGGAAAAAAAGCAGTGAAATTTCAGAAACATTTATGTTTCTAAAAAAGTACAAAAAGCTTCAGCGGGATATAATGCAATGTGCCCGGTAAACAAAAGGAGAGGTCTATTGACGATTCCCATATTAGTAATCTTAGAACAGTGAAATCTGTTCTTTGAATAGTATATCCAATTGGCACTGGTCTTTGTCTTCCAAACACCAGCGAATTTTTTTATATCTTGGTCATTCGGGACATCCTTTTTCACAGTGAAAGATGCCGCGCTCATCACGGCTTGTATTTGTAGCATTGAGTTTACCTAAGTGCCAGATCGCCTTGCCTGAGACACCGATAGCCGCAATTATCAAGCGTCAACCACCATCGCCAACTCAAAGACATCAGGATAACGTCGTGATATCCAAGGCCGACACCCTCGGACAGTTTAGGTGAAACAGATGAGAATACGTTAGTCGTTGCTATAGCATCCGACCAATCGGATTGCAGATAACAAAAAAGAATGGAGGAACCGATGCTTTCGTCATGGCCGTCTTTCTTTATTGCGTGTATCAGTGGCAGCCCCGTAGACTGCGGTCACGGCGTTCTGCAGCAAGTAGGTGATAACAATTTTCGAGAAAGCATATCTCCTCGTTCAATGCCCTCGCCTGTACTACAAGCAGATTCATCACGAAAAGTGGGGTGCTCAAAGCGGTGTCTGTTCGGTGCAAGGTGCCCACATTGAAATAACATTTCCTCGAGGATATTCGAGTCATTCGCTGGGCTATAAAAGCACGATATTTGGAGAAATAATTATTCTACATGCTCCGAATCCTTTTTTTAATATATTGACACAAATACGGGGTTTATTATTTACCAAATACCAATACATAAACCTGTTGGCGTGCTGGAATAAATTCGAGGATGGTTTTTGGGAATGGTTTTTGGATGGTTTTTGGGCGAAGTGTTATCTAGGCTATAATTAGCGGGATGCTCAAGACGGGTATAATATACAATCAAATAACACCATCACTTCATAGGCCACTGCACCTGAAATGGAAGAAAAGCAGTATTTGCGATTATGAACTGATTTCCCTTTTGCCTGGCGTGACATATTTAATAGAGGAGAGTCTCGGAAAAATAAAGATCAGCTGTTCTGAAAATATTTTTATTGACACCAAACCCATAAGGCTTCAAAAAAAAGCGAAGTACTCTGATATGGGTAGATTTCCGTGGCCTTGTATTGGCATAAATACAGTAAATGAGGCTTTAGACCCTAAGGTTGTCATTGGGACCTTGATAGTTTAATTTGCATGTGACCCAAGAATAGTCCCTCTTCAGTTCAAAATATTATAGTTATCGGATGAAACTGCTCTTCTGCCGGCACAATGAAATTTTGAGCACGGAGTGTTATTGTGACGTTTTTGGTAAGAAGTTACATTCTGTTTCCGCTCAGTTGTACCAATAAAAGCAGCAAAATACTTAGGTAAGTAAAATTGTTAATCTAGTGCTGGGGGTTTCTGTTAGGAATACGAAAATTCACTTGATGGGTTAATAAATTTCAGGACTTCTCCGTATCCAGGATTGCAACATGGTGTCTCTTATCGCCGTGATGGACGAGGCAGACTCCGATATCCAAACTATGTGCAGCTTATGTACATGAATACTTACAAGGGAGCAGAGTAGCCTGCATCGGGGCTTGGCTTAGAAGCTTGCCGGGGACTAGTCGACGCAGGTGGTACTCTACCCGCGACCTGCAGCAAGTTTGAAAGCAAAAAGAACCCTTTCCTCTCGCCGGGATCGACAGAAATATTGTCGTTGAGGGAAGAGGAAAAGTTGAAGAAAACAAGAAACGGCAAAGCACACTGGCCAAGTTATGTGACGTATACACGGACGGGAAGTATTCCAACCAAGGTGGTGAAAGCACGTTGCATCATTTGGTCCCCGGACCGGGCGCCGTGTAGAGAGCTTACGTGGCCCCCTTGCATCCGTCAGCCAAATTGTCAGCAGTCCCTTTTGGAGGATAGTCATTTCCCCAACCAGCGTCGCTGGGGGTGCAGGCTGTGCAGCGACGTCTATGCTCGGACCCCACACCATCCACACCAGAGTGGTTTGTCCGTGCGCCGCTCTGCTTATTTCCGCGCGCATTTTGCGTACAGGTGGGTTAATTGCCGTGGTGCGTCCCCGGATGTTCGGTGTGGAAGGCCAGTGGAGGGGGGGGGGGGGGGCGGGGGGGTGCTTAGGTACGATGACCTCCGCGCTCGAATCTTAGACCTCCCACACATGATACATTTGATCCCGCTAGATTAAATGAAATGACAATAAACAAAGTTTGAGCTGTGTGGTCGACAACTACGAGGAACACGCACAAAAAAAAGATAACATTGCGATACGCAGACCGATGTAACGCGCACATCTCGCGGAAAAAGAAGCCAAGAAAATACATGCGCATTCACAAAGCACAAGTTGAGGACACCACGGAAAAGGCTGAGCTGATCTTCTTGTACACCACGAGCATTCAGGCAGGAAATGTTCGATTACTCTGCATACGTCAGGTACTGATACGAACACACGCGAAAAAAAGTGTACAAAAACAGTCCGACGCAGTCACATCCGCCGGCGCACACTAGCTCATCGTACCGCACGAAATCGTAGATGAACGATGTGCAGTCCAGTTATGGCGCGGCCCAACACAGTACCACAGGGCCGTCTCCCACCCTCAACCCGCCGCGGGAACCGCTTTGCGAACGAACGTCGTGCATTGCAATTAACATGAGCGCATTTAGCTTCGCAGTGACGGAGTGAGGTGTTGAAGAGGTGTGTAGTCAAGGCTTTTGGAGCCTTAGGTGCCAAGAGCCAAAAGCTCCGATTTGAACAAACACCGAAATGCCCAAAGTGGCTGTTTCCCAATAATTGGCTGTTGCGTTTGCATGCATGAGAAGAAACGCCCTACGCCCGGCTGAAATAGTCGCCCCGCTTTGTCGCGGATTTGTCAGGGCATGTTTACGTGGGCCTCTACGCGACAGTGCTGGACTTATTGTGAAGCTGGGTGCGTTGCCCTAGCCCACATTGATCAACTGGGGCTTCTTCCAGGGCGGCATTCCATCCGTCACAACTGGGGCTGCTGCGAACTCTCCTTTCTCGCCGACATGGTTAAAGCTGCATTTACTGTCAACATGGCCAGCCGAGCGTCGCCTTCACCAACGCCTCGTTCCAGACGAAAGCACTGTCTTAGCACAGCTTCTCGGCCTTGGAGGCCCCTGACGGCTTCTGGCACTCGGCTGCGTGGTCGTGGGAATAGGGGCGTTACGCGGCACCACCGATGGTGCCACTCGATCTCCCGATACGAACGTATAAACCTCGCCCTCGGCCGGCGGTTCCTAAGCAGCAACCCTCGTTGGGTTGGAGAACCGACATGAGATGGGCACGTAGTGGACGGTGCCCTGTTGTGGTACACCAGCAGTCGGTGTCGCCGATTCAATACTCGGGGCGGGTAGTACGGGCTCGAGCTCTGCGGGAGGCATGAAGGGCTCCCACGTCCCTGCCAGTGTCGTCGCCTCTACCGCCATCTCTAATATCCGCCTGCCTCCTGTTCGCACTCAAACGATTTGCCACCCGTGCCGCCCCGGCCGGGTCTGCCTGCTCAAAGGCATTCCAGTTGTGGTCGCACGCTCATACCGGAAGTTCGGAACTAACCGGCGATATTCGCAGGTTAGATGGGCCGAGCGGTTCAGGCACGAAGCCGACGATGGCTGGAGATGTCTTCGTTTCGCGGGAAATATCCTCGGACGACCTCCCGTTACGCGAACTTACCTGACGCTGGAGTGACACTTTCCTCCGATGGGCTTCCGTACGCGCCCTTGCTATTTCAACCGCTTTCTCAGGAGGTTGAAGTTTTCGCTCCTACACCTCTTTACAAAGCTCCCAACTGAACATCGCTCTAGATTTAGCTGACATAGCGCGGAAAAACAACAATCATGAATACCCTTTCGGACGGCAGAAGTCGCGCGAGGATGAAAAGGGAAAGGGGACGCACTTTTCCGTTGCGATTTCGGGGTGCGCAGGCTGTAGCTCCCAAACAGCGCTCGCAACGCACCGCCGTTGAGCTGGTGATGATTGCGACGCTCCCCTTTGGTGTTCCTAGCATCCTATGGTGATACTTGGAGGCGGACTTGTTGAGCTCGAACTGCAGGCTCAAGGTGTAGGTGTGCTCCCCGGGAAAAGACGGCCAGGACTCGCTTCTTGAACGGGGCTCCACTCGTCCTTGTTGCCCTCGTAGGTGAACTCGTGCGTGTGCTTATTCCTGTTCTGTCGAATCTGTCAGTAAATTTCAGGATTTCTCCGTATCCAGGAATGCACTGCGGCGTCTCATGTGGTCGTGAAGGAGGAGGCAGACTCCTATATACAAACTATGTACAGTTTATGTGTAGGAATATTTACAAGGTATATACAAGGGAAAAAACTAGCCCAAAGCTGGGCTTTGAAGCTTGGCGGGGTCCAGCCGGCGCAGGCGGGACTTTACCCACGACCTGCAGCAACTTCGCAAGCAAAAAGAATCCCTTCTTCTCGCCGGACTCTACATAAATATTCGGTGAGGGAAGGGCAAATGCTGAGAAAAACAGAAACGGCAAGGCATGCATTCGCTCTAGCCGAGTTCAGTGACCGATAACCGGAGTGGGAGTATGCCGCCCAACGGGGTGAAAGCACGGTGCATCCTTTCGTCCCCGTCCGGGCACCGTCCAGGGCGCTTCCGCGGCCACTTTTGCATCCGGCAGCCAAATTGCCTGCGGTCCCTTATGGAGGATAACGATTTCCACAATCGGCGTCGCGGGTATTGCAGCCAGTGCGGCAACGTCTACGCTCGGTCCCCACACCGTCCACATCAGAGGAGTTTGTCAGTCCGCCGCTCCGCTTATTTCCACGCTCAGCTTGCGCAGAGGTGGCTCAATTGCCGGCGCCTCGTCCCCGCATTTTCGCTAGACAAAGGGGTTAGGGGGGGGAGCTGCGGTATGATAACTTCGGCGCTCTAACCTCACAGGGTTCTTTTCGGATGAACTGAATAAACAAATAAATATCATCATATTCAAGTGTGTAAGATGTATCTGTTTCTTCACACGAAATAGTCGGCACAGGAAAAGTTCACTCAAAGTAGTAGATCCTCTGGTCGAACCCGTGCCAGATTGTATAATTTACGCGCAACAATAAATAGGAAAAAGTAGAACTACCCGGGAGAGATGTTTAGCGCTGACCCCAACATAGAGAGCGAAATCCGGCGACGAATATGTATGGATTCGGAACACTCGGCCAGAACGCCCAAACAATGAATTGGAAGCTCCTCTGTCACTCAAAGTAAAAATCTACAACCAGTGCATATGGCAGGTGCTGAAATACGGAGCTGAAACTTGCCGCTTACTAGTGATTTTACCTTTTTCTAAACATTTTCGGATCTTTTTGGCCAAAAATAAAAAATGTAATCTTTAATAAATGAAGAGAATTTTAGGAGACAACCGAATAAAAAGGAAAAATAAATTAGGTACAAGAAACCTAAACTCATTTATTACTTTTTTTAAGTTCTCCTAACGCTTCGTCGGATTTGTGTTGAGATATCCGAAGTCGCGTTTGTGCAAGCCAAAAGAATCCAAGACGGCTTCCAATCCGGTTCATCAAGTAAGAGGGAGAATAAAAAAGAACCTTCAGTGAGAAAGAGCTAGTAAAGCCTGAAGCGGCGGAGGATGAAGTCCTGAAGCCTGTTTACATGCACTACTCTGCAATATACAAAAAAGTAATACGGGTGCGATGTAGGCCACGTGCTGCCAACAAGCGATGGCAGCACGCCCGATATAAGCATTCCCGATATAAGCTAAAATTATCTAAATGATCCAACGATGCCTCATTGTTCTTCATACGGGAAGTTTTAAATTAAAGCTTTCAAACGAAAAATTACAACCATGTTTTTTTGTTCAAAATAAGAAATGTACATTCAAATGCTCCGGAGCAGTAGATGTAGCGAAATTTATTGCCCGCGGAAACTGCGATTCTGGAACGGCGTCTGCGCCCGGAAGGGTACGAAAATGAACATAAGTAGCATTGGCTAACGCCAAAGGCGAACAGAAATTCACGTAGGGGTCTATTGGCTGTAAAAAGAGAATGCCGGGAAATTTTCTGGTGATTCGTGAGAAACCTGTTGGAAAAATCTGCTAAAAATAGTGAAGTTTGAACATATAACTGTGAATGTTCCTTCCGAGTAAGAAACATCACTGGCGCTTACAAAGGAAATGAAATCAAGCTGAGTTTGTCTCAACGGGCTATGCCAGAATCAATGTTAGTTGTAACGCTCAGGGACAGGAAACTAGCTACCTGGATCAGAGGACAAAACCCTGTAGAAGGCATCGTAGTTCAAATAACGAAAAAAGAAAATGTACTTCTGCTCGCTATACAGTCAGACAAGCCTACAGCCGGTGGACGATTATGGTAACAGAGTGGATACCAAAAGACTCGTTTAGGAGAAGGGGAAGGCGGTAATACGATGGTGGGATGACTTACGAAAATGGGAGGCAAACTGTGGACTCGAGCAGCGCAGGCCTGGAGTGGTGTGAGGTCACTGGGAGACGCCTTCGTTCTACAGTGGCCCTGAGTAGGCTGACTATGTGATGATGACTATTGCGATAATTTGTTTCAAATCATTAAACCAGGGAGTTCCTCTGCTTAGAAAAAAGAGCATATTTCTGGGTACCACCGATTTTCACCAATTAGTGGAAGAGGTTCAGGTGTGTTATGTTCCTTCCCTTCTTAATATTGTGCCAATCAAAGCAGTACATATTCCATCATTTATTCGTATAAATCAGGCATTGATACATGTATTCCTAAAAACGATGTAAACTGTACTCCCTGCGTGTGCGTGTTCTTTGTATTACAGTTCGGCGAAGGAAGAATATGGACAGTGTGCGGAAATGTGACAGTGGTTCCGGTAGTCAGTTTATGTTTGTTTTTATCCAAACAATACGAGAAGGTAATAATGATACGTTGTGCATTTGTCAAAAAGTTGATTGCCCCATACAATGCAGTGTTCTGATATATTTCTGGTGTTCTTCACTGCTCTAGATAATTTCACACAATGCTTTTAATGTTGAGGTATTTTTTATTAGCGTGAATAATGCATCAGCTGAACTTTTTGTGTGCTTTCAAACTTTGTTCAGAAGCTTATAACATCATTTTGTATTAAATTTTTATGTGGGTTATTGTTGTTCGTTGCACGGTTATTGCCTTTGCCTCCTGCCTGTGCCGCACTCCCGCATGCTAGTGCTTAAGGGATGATAATTCAAAATCTCTGAATGTCAAGTGCAAAAATAAACGAACACTACTACGTGGTGTTTTCTAGTATTTCCGGAGTATTTCGTCAATTCGGGAATCCTGGGCATGTACACTTAATAGGTGGTGCAGAAAATAACAATGCAAAAGGCGTAATATCCACTGGGTGGTATTACTGACAGTTGGTTTGAAGTGGTTGGTTTTTAATGCTTTAAAACTATTTTAAACTAGTCTTTGGCTCGCTAGAACACGTAGTCATTTTGTAGCTTTTCTACAAACTAGGTATTTGGGTTCACATTTTTGAGATGCTAACGATAACGCAGAATTTGGTAAACACCGATGTCTCCGAAACAATGTTTTATTCGCGAACCCATTAAAAATTTAAGTACACCAGATGGTGCGGTTCCTATAGTCAACGTGAGGAATGTAACTGAAGTAATGTAACGGTACAAAATTCGTGTTTATAAAAAACTTCGCCATGTTACTTGCTTTAGAAAAATCTCTGATGACTGGAACTGCTTTCCGAATGGTAGCCGGTCGTGTATTGTTCAGAAATGCAGGATGTAATGACTAATGATACCGGGTAAGTACGTAAGAGCTGTGAATACATAGGATGGGGGCATCAATTAAACATCTCAACATTTAAAACAGATGATGAATTCTTGGTGACACGTTTGGTCAAATTTAGAAGTTGCGAAAGGCTGACGTTGGTGCAAAGTGTGGACGATATTTTAAGAGTTCATATTGAGGTTCTGACACAAACAAAATATGTGAGATAATGGAATGATATGAAAATAGAAGTCACCGACAAACAAAATTTCATACACCTCGAGATTTGCCAGTGATTTGATATCACAAGAAGTCTAAACTTTCATAAATAATGAGCCACTGACGGTGAACGAAAAAACATGGCATGTATAGTCTTTCTTAGTTCATCGTTCGTATATACAGCGCAGATTCTATTTCGGATACTACGGGGAAGAAAACGGCTCATAGCATTCAATCAATGTCAACAGTACAACATCTCAGATCCCTTTTTTATCGTTGAGGATAATTCGGAAATCTCTACTTGCATAGAACAAAGGTGAATCTCACTTCGCTTGACCGACTTGTTTCAGTTAATTCCTTGATGTCTCTTTACAAAGAACAAGCAGAGCAAACAAAACCAGCTTGTTTGGTGATCACCCTGTGAATTGCGGTAAAAATCCCAGAGGTGCGGCCGCTATCCCTGACAATTGTCTATACATTTATTTTGGGCCCACGTGCCCGTATCAAAGATTTAAAGGCGATTTAATGAATTCCTAAGCGTTTATACAGTTTCACGGAAGCTATAGCAGTTGCTATTCAATATTAGAACATCCCGTGTGATTGTACTGGGAACTTTTAATGTTTTTATACTCAGTTTTTTTTCCTTGCGAGGAAGCCGCTTGACATAAATCTTCAGAGAAGCCTAAGTCACTTCCTTTGAGCAGCTTCCGTTCTTACGAAAAAAGGTAAATTCTGTGAAGCGCATATACCTACCACTGGTTGTGTTGCGCTGCGCCGTTTTTGGCATGCCAGTTTGATGACCCCAGGCAATTGATAACGGGTAAGATTGTTATGAAGCGCTTGTAAGATTGTTTTTCTTAGTCAGAAGCGGATTCGTAGGCATGACACTTTTGGGTTTTGTAGCCGAGTCGAGCACCGGAGCCTTTCACCAATGATTAACTTAACCGCAAAATCTTGTCTTAGCGCGCAAAAATGTACTCTGAAAATGATAATGAGCATATGACCATGAAGTCTGCATTCAAAATTTGCGAAAAACAAATATAACATTGATACTAATGCAATTACAGTCAACGTTTTGTGAACCCTCACATTATAGCTCAAAGAGAGACTAGTAAGAAAGGGCAAATACTGAGTATTTAGGCAGCCCTTCTCTGTTAATAAAATAGGTTACAAATACTCCTGATGTCTGCCTACGGTAGTAATAAAAATTGTGTTGTCGATGATAACTCTGTGTTTAATTGGGCAAGGTCAGCATGGGCAAGGAACCACGACAAAGGACCGTTTACAAAAAATGGCCCAATAAATAAATTCAAGGGCAATAAAATGGATGACATAATTAAACGGAATAAAAGAAAAATAACGGGGCCCGTGTATGACATTCATTCGCGCAATTAATGAGTTTCAGAGACAAAAAGCCTGATTCGTGTGCGAAACCGGTTAAGGTTACAGGCCATGTAATTGACGGGTAAAAATTGCTCTGTAAAAATAAAAACACGCCGAATGAAAAACGTGGGGTCATCAGCTAAATGTTATAATAGGGATAGTGAATTATGTTGCCTATAAATATTGGTGAAGTGGGTTTGCGTCGTGTTGTCTCGAGTGCCTTGAAAAATGGCTGAGGATTTCAGACGGGTCATCTATACACGCGCTATATATGTACCTCGAAGCGAAAAGGCGGGAGTGGGTCACATGGGTGCAGGCCATCCGCAGCCTAGGTAAGCCAACTTCGGTATGTCTGCCTTGTTTCCTTATATCCGGTTTAAAACGGGGAGTTTAGTGTGCGTGTTTTACGTGTTCTCGCCTAATTTACGGGTTTCATTTCTCAGGACTTGTTTTATGTCGAGGAAGGGGCATGCAGAACGTTCACTCTACTTGGAGACCAACCAATGTTTCACTCTGGTCTGCAAGTTGGTTCCCCAAACTTCAACAGTGTCCATTATACCAGAAAACATTCATGTCGAGTTTTGAGTTATAGGCAGACATTAAAGCTTTCATAAGGACATTTAGAACGGTGTTGTGGCTTGTGTCAAGCGAATGCACAGCCGTAACTGCGCTTATCGACTCTGCAAATATGAGCGACTGCTTTGTTTAGGTTTGTGGGGTGGTGGTGATGAATGTTTATTGGAGCAACAGGGAAAAGGGAAGGGGTATGGGAAGCCTCCTTCGTCCAGAAGGTCTCGTGAGCGCGCTGACTGGAGAGCCCGGGAGACCAGGGCATGCTGGTGGGCTGGGTCCGGGCTGGTTAGCTCAGTCTCCCACTGCTCCAGGGAGGGAAGGAAAGCGGGTTAGCTGAGTATGGGCAGGAGAATACTAGATGGTAAGTGGTGAGAGGGGTAGTGCAGTGCTGGCAGTGTGAAGGGTAGATAGGCGGGGGGGCGATGTGGCGCAGGATGGCGTGATTGAAGAATGTGCCAGTTTGTAGTCGGCGGTATGTGTAAGATTCGTAGTTGGTGAGCGTGTGATGAGGAGGGGGATATGTTCTTCGTGTGGGGGTTTCGTGAGATAGAAGGGCATTGGAAGTGATGTCGAGGGGTGTGAGTAGGTCGGGTGGGGATAACTGAGGTGTCCGGCGCACCGGTTTCTTGGATGGTAATGCCTGGGAGTGAAGCGCTCGGGCGGCAGCATGCGCTCCTTCGTTCCCTGAGAGTCCAGCGTGACCAGGTGCCCAAATGAGTGTGATTGTAAGATATTCGGGCAGGCGTTGTAGGAGAGGGATGGCTTGAGGTGGGGCAAGGCCTGCTTGGTAGAGGCGGCAGGTCTGTTGTGAGTCGGAGATGATTATTAGGGAGTGAAGGTTTGTGTGGGTTGTTGCGGCGTGGGCGATTGCTAGGGCTTCGGCGCAGTGTCGACCTTGCATGAGCGGTATGTAGCCGCAGTTGCAATCTGCCCTGTGGAGTTAAGAGCGACAAGGGTGGTGCGGGTTGATGTGAGGTCATGGGCGACGTCTGTGTAACGAACCTGAGGGTCGGCTTCCTAATTCCTATTGAGGTAACGGACTCGCGCCTCCTACCGGCCTCGGTTGTAGGTGGCGTGCACATGTCGCGGTATGGGAGTCACGCGCACTCTTGTCCTGATGGTGGGCGGGAGGCATTGGGGCTGCTCCGCATGATTCGGTGATGGCCAACCCAGCGCTCAGAGCACTGCCCATGAGCGCCAGCCTTCGCAGTTGAGAGGCGCGTTGTGCCGAAACATGCTCAGCGACGGTGTTATGTAGTCAAAGCTTTAGCAATTTATCATTTGATGTATAGGTAAGAGGCTGAGGGCCGCCTTGTAGGGCTTGCGAATTAAGGCATCAAGCTTGCTGGGTTCGTGCTGCTGAAGGTTAAGGTACGGCGTGGCCTGTGTCATTTTGATTAGAAGGAGAGCTTGCACTAATCGGCATGTGTTCGGTTCCGTGAGGCCGTGATTTTTACTGCGTATCCTGCGTTTAAGTTGAGACAGCTGTGTGATGTATGCCTGTAGTTGCGGGAGGAGTGCTGCTCCGGTGCGATCATGTTGAAAGGGGACTCCAAGGATCTGAAGAGTAGGCACTGTGGGTATTGGTTGGCCTAATACAGCTACTTGGGGGTCGGGGTAGGTGGGAGAGTGAGTCCTCTGGACCATGCCCTGAGCACTGGTCGGCGACTTTGGCTAGTTTCGGTTTCCGAAATTGTGGCGATCCTAGCGGCACGGTGCTGCGGCGTGGCCCTTCCCTTTCCCTCAGTGTTTCTTTCTTTCCACACCGTCAACGCTTCCGCGCCTCCTCACGCATGCGCAACAGCTTACCGGCGCCAATATTTTTTTTTCTTTCTCTCGGCGCGCACGGCGGGCCAGTTCGGTACGTGCGTGAGCGAGCCGGCGCGCGAAGGGTTGCGCGGGTTGCCTAAACGCTTCCACGGGCGGAAAGTTTCGCTACATTATAAAACACATTCGAATGTATTCTAAATATGGGGCAGCGGAGGAAGGAGTGTTACCACTCCTGCGCAGCTCTGTCGTGCAGCAACACAGGTCGGTACAGTTCGACCAAGTTTCTCGCCTTCTCCAAAGACGACAGGTAAGCAAATTAGCTTTGTACAAGTTATAGTGAATTCCTTAAAAGCCGACTGATTGCACTCTTCTGTTTTCAAAATAATTCGCGCATGTAACGTGAAGTTAATAAAACATGTCACTCGTCTTGGAGTGGAAACTAATGTGCAAATATATCCCAGCTGTGCAGGTACGCAAAGTTTTAGTAGAAGTAAACGTGTCTTTGGCACGCACACACTTGCTCGCAAGATCAATTTGTGGTGGCATTGCCGCTTTTTGATGATTGCCTTAGTAACTGCTGGAACGTCGATTCAGTATACTTATCAAGGTATCTTTTGTTGTTTCGTGCAGCAGGTACGAGTCTAGGTTTGGGCCCCAAGTCGAGGATGGTTTGCGACTTCATTGGACGTTTCCTCCGGTGACTCTCCTCAATCCATCCAATGTCATCACGACGCACCTGCTTACAAAGAAGGCAAGCTCAACTGTACGCGCTTCTTGCCTTTCATGGCGTACATACTACCACATCGATTGATGGCGTAGAGATGCTGCGCCCTAAGCATTTTTTCCTCCCCCGTCTTGCTCCAAAACGTATATTTGCGGCGAAACTACTGCCAAGCGTTGCTTCAGAGCTCCGAAAAATCTGACGTAACTCCGCGGTGTTCAATGCAAGTCGATTTTCACATGAAGCAGTGGAAGGCCAAACCGAAATACATGCGTTGTCTGCAGCCGCCATTGCAAGCGTTTCGCTCATTAAAAAATAAATAAATAAAACCAAGTAGCATTGCCGGCTTTGCGGTTCAATCTAAACTGCGCGCCCGCGCCTTGTCATCTTATCGCGAATGGGTTTGGTGTTCTATTGTTCTGAAGTTAGAATGGTCATGCCGTATCGGACAGGATGAGATAAGAGGCGCTGCCCAGACGCGGGTTAAAGGGTAGCTTGTAACAACCTGGCCGATATCTGCGGCTTAAAATACACGAAAGCTTCTTTTTTTTCTGGGTGTCTTCTCCCCCCCCCCCGCCTTCCCTCCCACCCCCGGTAAGCAGACTGTTAATTCACGCGTCATTAAAAGAAAAGACGGGTGCGTTCGATTTGTGTTCTGTGTTCTACGACGTGCACATGGTTGGGCATTGTTTTTGTACGTAGATATAATCCAGCAGAGTGTCTACAGTGCGGTCATTGTGTTGCAACAGTTTTTTTATGGCTGCATTTTGTTGGTGTGAACATGATTTCTCGGAAGTGTATGCAGGTTAATGGGCGGGTCAACGCTTTCTTTAAGAGTTTGCGTTAACTCGCCCGAAAGGCAGGGCTTGAAGCATATGTGTGCGTGCTTTCTTTTAACATATAGATTCCCAATTATTGTGTCTCTGAACTGAAACGAATTTTTTTAATGTCTAAAGAACATTCCTGTCTCGAGGTGAGCCCAAGAAATAAGTATACATTGAGTGGAACTTGCAAGTTCTTTTCTTCTCCCGCCGAGGTGTGCGCGAAAAAAAAATCTGTGTAGGGACTAGAACTTTCGAAGTTCTTATTTCGTAATCAAGTATTGTGTACCTTAATGTGTATTCATGGCTGTAACTTTTGCGCAACTTTAGACGGAGACCGATACAAAAAGGGACTCGATGACCTGTCACCATGTAAAGTTGCCAAAAGTTACAGCCATGAATTCAGAATACCAACTAGCCCGCCTAACCGTGTTATTGTAAATGTGTATGTAGCACGTTTTTTCCCTATTGTACAATATTGTATGCCTAAATTTGCATATGTCATATTTTTGCTTCGTCCAATACTGTGTACATAAAATGTATGTGCAATATATTGGTGTAGTACATGTGTTTTCATGACTTCGAATCAAAGACATCCTCATATGAATTTTGAATAAATGCATTGCAAAAATAATGTTTGTGTAACACTCCAATTATTATCGCCACAAAGACAACAATTCGACACCAGAAAGCGTACTATTACCTACATGTTTTCTTCGTTCAATTATTAAACACGTTACTGCACACATAACAAACGACGGGCGGCGGCCATTTCGAGTCATCGGCGCCGCTCGTCCAACTTTCGCGCCTGGTGCCATTGCCGAGCGGCCCATGAGGCAGCGAGCGGCGGTAAACGCGAAAGTTGTACGAGCGTCCGTTTCAGGGGCCGGCGCGCGGCGGCACGGGCTGGCTGCCGTGGGATAAATGACGTCAGCAAACGCCCTTTCTGCCCTCGCCACTCGTTGCCATGGCGATTAATGCAACGTTTCTCAGAGGCCACGTACTACTAGGGGAGGATTTGGCGCTGCTGGCGCGAATTACGTAGGACCACGGTGGATGCGAGAGAGGCCGCCCCGTGCCCTGAGTGTGAGGGGCGGATTTGGCTGGTTCACAGGTGAGGCCTCTGGGACGATGGTTTCGTCCATGGCTTGTTGGAGAGCGTCCTGTTGTTCGCCGCTGGAGCCAGAGGTGGTCCAGAGGGTTAGGTCATCCGCATATAATGCGTGTCCGAGGTTGGGTATATTCGCTAGTTGGTCCGGTAGCTGTAATGCAGCGATATTAAAGAGCAAGTGGGAGACTACCGACCCCTGAAGCGACCCCTTGGGGGGCATGTTGAGAGTTGTTCAGATGAGTGAACCGAGCTTATGGTTGCCGTGCGTTCGCTGAGAAACGCTTTAACATAGTGATAGGTTCGGGGGCCACAGTTGGTGCTGTTGAGGTTATTCAAAATTGCTTGGTGCGTAACATAATCGAAAGCTCCTTTTACATCAAGGGCTAAGATCGCCCGCGGCATTGTACGGCTCAGCTGGTCGAGCACCTGTTCCTTGAGTTGTAGAAGGACATCTTGCGGTATATAGCTGTTGTCGAAATCCAAACATGGTAAGGAGATAGAGGTTTTGTTCTTCGAGGTGGTTAGTAAATCGTTGGTGAACCAGGTGTTCAAGCAACTTTCCGATGCATGAGGTCAACGCGATAGGAAGGAGGGATGTTGTTGAAACGGGTTTGTGACGTTTGGGAATAAGTTTTATCTCCGGATGTCGCCATTGCTCTGATAGAGTTCCTGTTTCTCAGTGATGGTTAAAGAGTTGTAGCAGTGATTCTAAGTCTGTAGTATCCAGGTTGCGGAGGATGCGGTTTGTGATGCGATCCTGGCCGGTGCAGTATTGCGTTTGAGGTTGGCGAGGATGGACTCCATCTCATCCATGCTAAACGTGGCATCAAGAATAGAGTTGGGACGACCAGTATATGCCTAGGTGGGGGCTGGAGAATGGGTTGTAGGTGAGCCAAAAAGGTTGGTTTGGATGGTGTGGAGGAGCACGCGGGGATGGATGGAGCCGTTGCGTAGGAGTCGCTATATTTGGTGATTGCTTTGAGTACGCGAATTGGCACCGTCTAGCAGGTGCCGGAGTAGGTGCCAAGTCTTCTTGGTACTTAGAGTGCCTTTAGTTGGTTGCAGAATGAGTGCCAGCTTTGTTTGTACACCGTGTTTGCGTACTCTTGTGCTTGACGGGAGAGGAGGGCAATACGCTTCCGGAGTTTCTTGTTGGGCCTTTGGTGCTTCCACCGTTTGGTAAGACTCTTGCGGGCTTCCCAGATGCGAAGTTGGTGTGTGTCGGCTGCAGGATGGTCATCGGTTAACGTTAGGTCTTTAGTATGTTGTTGTGCTTTTTGTTCTAGGGCCTCTGTTCAAGCGGCGAGATTTTTAAGAATGGATGGCCGTGCAGCTTTATCTTTCCGGAAGGATGGCCAGTAGGTCAGTTTGCCCGTGCCTTGGCCTGCAGGTCTCTTGCGCATGGGAAGTTGGAGCGTGATGAGGTAGTGGTTACGGCCGAGAGTTTCGACGTTGTAGGTCCACGTCACATTTGGACATCGCCGAGTCCACGTGAGGTCGGGTATTGTGTCTCTTGTCACGCTCTTACCAGTGCGGGTGGGGAACGAGATATCATTGTGAAATACTAGGTTGTGTTCGTGACTTTCTCTTACAAGGGCAGTGCCCTTTTTGGTGTCCCTTGCGAACCCCCATGCTTGATGCGGAGTGTTAAATTCTCCCAGTACAATGAGAGGGTCCTGTTTTGAAATCCGAATGGCCAAATGTAGCAATGCGTCAATTGCCTGGAGGCTGTTGCTGGGTGGGCTGTAGATATTGAGGATGTAGGTGATGGGATAGCAAGGTTGCTGGGGTAGGAGCTCCACGAATGTGTTCGATATATCTTGGCTCAGAGGATGGGGCTGCGCCGGTAGGGAAATATGCATCAGGGTAGCCGTCCGGTGAAGTGGCTCGTGCGTATATGGCACGTAACCCGAGAGGGTTGGGTTGGTGTATTCGTTTCCTGCAGCGCTATAACTTCCGGGGTAGTTGCAGCGAGATAGAGAGCCAGCTGGCTGCGTTTGCTATTGAAGGAGCGGCAGTTTCATTGTAACACAGTAAACCAATTATTGGGGCGTTTAGTCATGGTACGGATGATATTTGGGTTTTTTGGTGAGGTGGGTGGAGTGCATGGTTTCGTAGATGTTCTGTATAGATTTCTCGAGTTTGTTCTGTCTGTCCGTCAGACCTTGATGTTCTTCGAATAAGGGAGCTATGGTTGCTGTGTGGGAGTCAGTTATAAGCTTCACAGTTTGTGAGAGTTAAGGTTGTCTACTAGAATGGCATGTATACTTTCGAGTTCGAGAGGTGCCGCTGGGCTGAGGGGGAGAGGAGACGAAACAATAACATTGATTTTCTTAAGTGATCTGAGTGAGTTGGCGTTGAAACTAGGTTTGTTGTTGTTGAAGCTGAGCTATGGCTTGTATGTAAGGAGGTGGGTGTGTTTGTTGGTGGTGAATGGGGAGGATATTGAGTGATCGTTGGTGGGGGAGGAGAAAGGGATGGAAGAGCAGGAGAGCTAGAAGCATTTGCTGACCAGCTTACTGGTCGGGTGGCGGTCTCTGGCACCACAGGGGGAATTCCTCGGGTGTTGGATGAGGGCATCGTTTCTGTTGATGGTGGGCCGGTGGCTGTCGCTGCTTAGGGGTGTCAGCTGGAGGTGGCGTCTTGGGCACTCCTCCCCGCCCGTGGTATGAGGCTCGTTACACAGTTTGCACTCAGGGCTGCACGCGTGGTCCTGTGGTGCATCGACCTGTCCGCAGGTCGGACAGTGAGCACGGTTGTGATGGGGACACACATCAGGCCGGTGCCCTAGATCACCACATTGTTTTCAGACTTGGATGGTGCGGCGGTAGAGTCGGCAGCTTATCAGTTCGCAGTTCACTTTCACGTAGTAGAGAACCCAGGTGCCGTTGAAAGTTAACTGCGCCGATATGGTGCGGCCCATTAGTCGAGCGTGGATGAGGTATGGCTGGTTGGGTTCCGTGTATTCTAGAAGTTTCTCCGGGGTGATATCGTCGGGAAGTCCGTGTAACGTTTTTCATTTAGTAAAATGTTATGTGATTGTGCCGTATATATGCGTAATATTTTTTAAATGTCACTTGTATAAAACAAAATACTGAGTATGTGCAGCGCAAAGCACTGCAAAAGATAAGTTCGAGCCGTTCTTGTAAACGGTGCTGTATTGGTGTTTCTAGTTTTTCAATAAAATGCCCTAGGATACTTTTAAAATGCATCGGCGTATTTGTACGGCCACATGAATTGGCGTGTAATTCCGTTACAACGTCTTGAGAGAGGGTTCATTTTAATAGTGAGATGATCGTAGTTTTGATGATTAAAGTATTGCAGAATATAATATAAGGCCACCACTAATAATTTTCATTGTCTGATTGCGGTACAGGTTTAAATTTTGTAGGAGCCTCTATTTATTCTTCACCAGGTGATCTTCAAGACAGAAAGAATATATACTTCATGAATAACTGTTCCAGGGCGTTCAAAATATAAAAAAGTAGCGAGAACAGCGGATCTCAACTAACAGAATCGGAAAAAAGCTTAGTCATCCTAACAAACATTGTATATACACGTATTTTCGAAGAAAGAGAAACCAATAAAAATTAAGACGGGTATATACTACCATGCGCTATGTATCGTTTGCTATTCAGCCTATATAATGGCAGGCCATTGATTCTGGTGACGCGAACATCACAGAATTCCTAATTGATATACTTCAGAATACTTCGGGCCATTGCACTGGTTGTCGCAGGCGTCCACATCTTCAATACCAATGTACAAATTGCACGGCCACAATATTTGAAGAACCTATAAGTTAACAAAGATGGCCGCGATTGAAGCCAGCGACAAAGCCGTCACAGTCAAAATTATCTGCTAGGAGGGAAGTCAAATTGTTCACAGTAAAATAAAAAAGCAAACTTTGAAACATTTTACACACCACAGATGAAGGTTAGTCATTTTCTACAGGAATGACGTGTCCGCTGCTTGGATTGGGACATTGCACTTTCAGAGAGATTTATTTTTTTCGATGATTACCCAAAATAGAATTGCAAAATATCTAAAGGCGAATGAACTCTCTTGGCGCTTTCAAAGTTCACATGCGGTTTATTTAAAATAGGCTTGTAGCCGAATATTCTACGATATCTCTTAGGGGCAAACAAAACGTCTGTATTGTTATAACGCATGTTTGCTACATAAATTTCTTCCTATGGTGATCTGAAATAACCTCAGCATAAAAGAACTTTGAACTAACACATGGATTTGAGAAAGCTCTGCGTTCAACCATGTCGTCGTTACGAGGAAGAATTAATGATTTTTTAGTGTTCAGCTGCTTGTACAATTTCAGACCATGCTTGCCCCTTTTGGGGCCATTTTAGGCAACAGGTAGAGATTTACATTCACTACATCTGACACCTAAGTTGCCAACCATGGACTCGAGCGGCTCGCGTTAGGAGCTGTTGAAAGTAACGGGAGCGCCTTCGCCGTGGAGTTGGCCTAAGCGGGCTGTTGTTGATAGTGACGATGATGACTTCTGCCAAGTCCTTACGGTTTGTGGGTGTAGTCTACATTAAATATAATACTATGCCCTGAGATCAAAGGCATACCCCAATTTTTAAACGAAACATAAAATATATTTTACTATAAATTGAAAAGAAATGTTTTCCAGCCCACTATCGTGTTATATTTCAAGCGAAATATCACACACCGATGTTGGGGCATTGGTAAGCATTAGATTCCGTTGTTTATTTGGAAGGTAGGCTGAAATGCATTGAAAAAATTATGTTATGAAAACCTCGACATTTTCACAATTAAAGCAACCTCGGATGCGGAACAATGTTGAGGGCCCTACAAAAACGTAAACACCGCACAAGAATGTCCACGGACACATTAAACACACAAGAAAATTTAAGCACAGTTCTGACCATTGGCATAAGAGTTGACCAATTTGGTTTTGCGTGTGATGCTTTAGAAGCAACTCTTGGCTAACAAAACTATTCATAAACGTAGTTTTCAAGAAGATGCTCAAGAATTTAGTGAAATAAACGCTGAGTGCCCGGTCACAATCCTAACATTACAACCAGTACAGAATGCAATTCAAGCTACACTGGATAATAATTGTGCTACACAACAGATGAAAAGGTTATGAAAAAGTATTAGTAAGAACAAATATCTACACATTTATAGTACGATGAGGGTAAGAACACGTTGTAACGAGGAGGGCAGTACCAGCAGAGAGCAAAAAACATACATCAGAGAAAACCCTCGAAGTAAAGTACCAGTGAAAATATAAACCCGCTTTTAAAAGCCTGTTCAGTTCAACTCAGTATACAGTTTACACATCAACCAGACATAACACTATAACACTAGCAAACACATGTATTTCTTCGTATTTCCCTTTCAGCACCCAGTTCATCCAAGAAACGTTCTAAATGGATAAAAAATTCGCGCCAATCCACCCTGTGAATGTGGTTGGAGAGCAAAGCTTTAAACGCCACCCACAACGATTACCACGCTACGTAACCTAAATTCCCTCACGTCACTCATAAAATAGTGAAACCAGAGAGAAGTGAAAAGCCCTTAACCACAACCTTTATTTCTTAAAGGAGATATTCTTGGTAAGGTTAAGTCAATGCATGATGCATGAGCTTTGGTTTGTTGAGTTGTGTGGGAAACTCTTTTAGTTTGATTGATTGATTGATTGTATGGTTTAACGAGCCTACGCAAAGCAGGCGATGAGGCGCGACGTAGTGGAGAGCTCCGGATTAATTTTGACCACCTGGGAATTTTAACGTACGTCGAAATCTCGTACACACTAGCGTTTTTGCTTTTCGCCTCCATCCATTTGAGTTGAGTGGAAAGTTTTTTTATAAAATTAAAGGAAGCTCGAACCCGGTGGTAAACGATCTCACGTCTCCGTCTCTGCCACCGCAGACTGAGAGGGCGAGATGGGCGGCAGCGACGGAAGAGGATAAGGGGGAGGAGAACTAGGAGGAAATGCTTCAGATTTCTGAGCGGCCCTTTGTGCGGCCCAAGGGAGTGGTTCCTTCTTCACTGGAGCCCATAGGCAGTCCGCGCCGCCTGTACTGTGTCCCCCAGCTAAAGCTGGGTAAGCAGAGAGGGGCTCGACAGCAGCATTTCCCATTGCTCTGTTTGGGTGGTGAAGGTTAAAGTCGCGCACACCGATTATGTGGCGGAGTGTTCCTACTTCTGAGCAAAATTCACATTCAGCGTAATAGCGTTACTGGTGCATTAGGTTAACAGGCGCCGGGTCTGGGAAGGAACCAGATTGTATGAGCCATAGAGTACTTTGTTGTTCTCTGTAAAGGTCAGGGTAAGGCGATGGTAGGGTCTGTCTCTGAAGGCGGTAATGCTGGGTTATCTCCCTGAACGTGACAAGCGGGTTACTGTCCTCGTGCAGCTCCATAGCACCGGAGGGGGGGGGGGTAAAAGCGCAGGCTTGTTGGCGGGCGTATTCGTTGGTTCCCAAGGAAGCGCGAGTGGGTGTCCAGATTTGCTGAATAGAACAGTTTTGGGAATGGTTGTTCAGCACATGCAGTGGAGGTCGAGACATCCAACCCGACTCGTAATTCCGGTAGGCTTGTTGGGAATCGGTGACTACCGGTGAGGGACAGCCAAAGCAATGGCTGCCTCGTCTGTTGCCGTCATGTCTCGGGTCTTGAGTAAGGTATACGCAAGGAGGTTGGTTCTGGAGGTAGCCATGATAATGGCGTTCTGCTTCCCTCGATGTTCGAAGGGTTCTGTGTAGATAACTGCATGATCCCCACCGAGGGTGGTGTTGAGCGCTTGAGCCCGTGCTGGTCGTCGACCCTCGTCGTGTGAGGGGCTCATTTTCTAAGAAAAGGGATCATCTTTAGTTCTTGTCGCCAAAAGTCCGGGAGTACATGAAGCGGACTTCACCGGGAGTACATCAAGCCCAGCCAATCTGGTGAAGGATGCGGCGACGCGCCGCAGTTCTGCTACGTCGGAACTGCTGGTCAGAAATATGGCCCTCTATAAGCTTTTCTACCGTGTTGCGGCGCCCAGTCGTAAGCAGCCTCTTCGTGGACGCACTCATGGGAAGACCAATGGCCTGCTCGACTGCCTTTCTAATCAATGTATAAAGCAGCTTTAGGTCCTCCTTGCCGAGAAGAAGACATGGAGTTGACGTAAGTAATTCTCGAGAAGACAAAAGCTTGAAATATTTGAAAGGCATCAGATTCCTTGAGGCCTCGCTGCTTGGTGGCAACTCACCTGATCATGTGTATGATTTGATTGATGCTGCTTTTGAGGCGCTGCAAGGATACGTCACTCTTTGTCTTGGCCTGGAGATGTAGGCCCAGGATCTTGATGCTGGGGCTGGTAGTGATGGCCTGGCCTCAATGCGTATTTTATTGTGTTCCTTGATGTGTCGTTTGGTGTGAACTCCGACGACAAGGAGCTGCGATTTTTACTTGAGCACTGGAGCTCACAGGCTTCAGCACATTCGCGTACTACAAGTGAGATGCCATACGTTGGTGTGAGTTTTCTAAATTTGTAAAACTCCCAGAGCATGCGTGAGGTGCGCACACGAGCGCTACACGTGCCGTGGGCTTACCGCACACTGGTGAGAGAGGTCTTGTGACGCTATCACGTCGCATTCAGCGAAAATGCAGGAAGTAAGGCCGTAGCTGTGCTTCGTGAATGCACCACCTGTCTTTTCCGTCTCTGCGTGGGCTCCTAGCTAAATCGGTAAGACAACGGGCTCTCGCTTTGTTATTTTACTAGTTCCAGGTTCGATTCCTGGCGGTGCCGGAAAATTTTTTGATTTATTCGCCGGAGCTTTCTGACGACGCCAACGGTCGCGAAAGAACCCTTCGGGGGTAAAAAAAATTGCTTGAAAAAGTATCACAATCCACTCCCTCCTGCGTTATCATACACCTTTGGCGTGCAAAAACAGCCTGCCGACGTGCGCGCAACAGCACTGAATGCGAAAAGGTAACGTAGATTACTGCAAACTTTTCAGAGCATTTTTCAAGAGCGTTGGGCGCACCATAATAGAGTTTGGATTTTGCAGGTGTGAGACAATAAGGGTCAATTCCTTACGCTACTGGAACAGGGAATATAAAACTTGCCTGCATGGTCTCGGCGATATAAAATAATAATGGGCGTTCTGTAGAAGAATAATATCGAGGCGACCCAAAATGACACACTGGGTGTACCTTTGGAACAGCCGCCTACGGCGCACGATCACAAAAAAAATTACACCATCTGCCCGTGGGGAACCCTGATGAGGATGCGAAGCATCGTGGCGGTTCCGTGTGGTTGCATTGTGTTGCCGTTATGTTGAGTGATCTGGTTTTTACTAGTGCCAGAGGGAATTCCGCGTCCGGGTCCACACCGGTGGCAAAGGCACGCAAGTGCTGTTGTGTTACGGGGAGTAGGCGGTGGTTCTCGAGGCGCCGAAACTCATCCATCATGTTCTGATCGATGTTGTCTCTGTGGTAGAATCAGTAGTCTCCGTAAGCTTTAGTGAGGTAAAGGTTGTTGACATTGGTGCACCGGCTGAGAGCAATGTACACGCCCTCTTCTTCGCAGCTTTGTCTTCTCGTTCTTCTTCTTCGGCGCTTCACCTTCGGGAAGATGACGACGGTGGTTGAACGCGAGCCTATCTCGTGATGGATTCTTTGGTTGGCCAATCCCTAGGGGCATCCTGCCACAATCAGCATCAGAGGCGCTGCGGACGGGGCTGGTTGAGCTGCAAGGCGCGTGGCGCTTCCCGCCACAGCTTTCCCACGGGAAATGCAGCATCCCCCTCTAAAGTTTTCAGTTCGTCGTTTCCGTTGACGTTCAGCTTCGCGTGCCTTCGTTGTATCACTAGCTTCTTGACGTAGTTTGAATGAGTCAAGGACATAAGGCGCGTTCGTAGCACTTGCTCCTGTCCCGGATTTGTAGCGTAGTGGGAAGAGCACCGCGTACCTACCGTTGCGGCCAGAGGGTCGTGGGATCGAAACCGGGCGCCGCTAACTATTTCTTTTTTTTAGTGTAGTATCGCGGAGCTGTGGGTGTAAGGAGGAGAGTTGCGCATGCGCAGTGAGCGTGTGAACGGCGCCGCCATCAACGACGCAAGAGCAGGCGAGCCTAAGAAATGCTCCGCATTGAAAAGATACTCAATAGGAATTTACACCGGCCCGACTATGAAAAATTACACCATCTTCCCGTAGGGAACCACGAGGATGATGCGAAGCATCAGGGGGGTTCCGTGTAAGTTTCATTGTGAAGCCTTTATGTTGTTTCATTTATCGGAGCACGAATGGGAACGCAGTGTGAACCCCTTTGTAGACAGAGAAATGTAGAGACAGCGAAGAGATCGACACCCGCGTTACCTGATCGAACACCTCCTGGTTATCGTCTTTTATTGCGTGCTCACGCTCCTTCCCCGCTGTCCGCCATCTTCGTCCTCTTCTCTGTTTGAGCTGCAAGGCGCGTGGCGCTTCCCGCAACAGCTTTCCCGCGGAAAATCCATATCCTCCTGTAAAGTTTTCAGTTCGTCGTTTCCGTTGACGTTCAGCTTCTCGTGCCTTCGTTGTATCAGTAGCTTCTTGGCGTAGTTTGAATGAGTGAAGGATATAAGGCGCGTTCGTAGCGCATGCTCCCGTCTGGGTTTGTAGCGCAGTGGGAAGAGCGCCACGTACCTCCCGTTGCGGCCAGAGAGGCGTGGTATCGAAATCGGTGCCGCCTATTTCTTTTTATAGAGGACTGCACTGACGTCAGCCCAACGCTGACGGGGCTGAAGAGACGCGCATGCGCAGTAGAGTGCGGACGGCGGACAACAACAAGGGAGGGAGGGACAGAGCCTCGAGCATGAGTTGCTTCGCCTTAAAATCCGGAGAGAATTATTTTCGAACCGCGATATTTATGTGAGGTCGGATCGTCTGCGTGCCGTCGACAGCTTTCAGACGACAGGGTATTCATCAAAAGAAACCCTCACATACCTCGAAAGCCCTGAACAAGGAACCCAGCACTCAAGCTCGAAAAATTATTGGAAGATGAGGCACGACGTTGCACGACAAAAAAAAGAAGAAACCTGCTGGAGCGCCGGAAAAAAAAGTCTAGTCTGAACCAACCTCGATGTAGTGTGTTTACATAGAACTACGGGGCTATGTTTTCGCCAGGAGCGTTGTGTCAGATTCTAATGTTTTTTGCAAATCTATTTTGTGACCGTGAGTATGTCGTGAACTGTAGAAGATGAAGCGCCTGGTGCATACCGCCACACTACAATCGTCATAGTAAAAATAAGTCAGTCATCCCCATTAAGGAGATGTTCCATCAGAGTGTCTGAAGGCTCCGTTCACTGGCTTCTCAGCCGAACTAGTCGGTCGATCCGCGACATCTACAATAGCCTCCACTGAAGATCTGGTGGCGCAGATACCCACGGACGTTAAAACGTGCACTAACAAAATTTCTGTAACTACGCATGCGCTTGTGGCACTCTCCGACTTTCCACACTTGTGGGATGCAAGAACGTGTTCGGCGCAAAAGAGGGAAGTGGCAGAAGCACTACAGGAAGCTTACAAAGAGGGAGCGCAAACGTTCTCATGTCCGCACCTAATAAACTGAGCAAGCTCTGTGCGATGGCGAATAATTATGATAGAAAGTGTAACTAATATAAGATCAAGCACAAAACGATGTACGTTGGCTGCCGCCAGAGTGTCGTTTACGAAATACCCCTGACATGCAAACAAAGCTATGCTGTTCAGACGAGGCCATGGTATCACTCTATGGCTCTCGGAGCGTGCAAATTTACTAAAATCGGATGTCGGCGGTCATCTAGCTGCGCACATTCGCCAGTGTAAACTAGAACCAGAATTTGATCAGCGTCGTATCATTCCAAGATATGCAAACAAACGCAACGCGAAATCCTTGAAGCTTTTTGCAGTAGTCAGAGGGGCGATAAATGTGTAAGCAAACCGTCTGTGCTACTGTATGAAAATGAAGTCATGTATCTTTCAAATGAACAACTGGGACTTACTTATCCATGACCATGTGACAAGAACTTATGTGCATTGCATGCCAAATGTAATTTCTTTTTTTCCTTTCCATTGCTTTGTAGATGTGTATATAAGCCGCCTGCAAGCAATAAAACTTGGTTGTTAGTCAGCGCCGCGTGTTAGTCATCTACTCTACGTCCTGTCTTTTTCAGTGGTTTCACGCAGTTGAGACTGACATCACTCACGTCTTTTCTCGGGAAACATCTTGAGAGCATAATTCTTGAACGTCTACAGACATACGTTGAAGTTTACGAACTCTTTCATGTACCGATTTTCGTTTCAATGTTTGGTTTGGTTGGTTTGGTTTGCAACTGTCTAGACAGAATATTCTGCTTGAAAATAATGAGGACGTCTTCCAGCAAGCACCTCCACAAAGATTCAAGGCAATCATGGTGTATGATCTTAAAGAAGCCTTTTCCAATGCTCTGTATCATACCATCATTGAACCTGTAATTGAAACAACTTGCGTCGTCCGAACGCACAACTACATTTGGTCTTTTCTAACAAAGTGGATGGCCACAATAAAAATCGGAGATGTCCGCACGGACGCCATAAGGAACCCGAGCAAAGGCCCTCCACAAGGCACCGTTCTCTCTCCAACTCTATTCCATTTCTCAATGATAATGCTGCCACCCCTACTGATGAAGTTTGATAGCACCCCTCAAGCGATTTATGGCAACGACATAACCATTCGGACCAACATGAGATCCGATGGCGAGATACAGGAGAAATTACAAAGCGCCCCCAGTGCAACAATACGCACAAGGAACTGGGCTGCAATGCACTGCCGAGAATTCGGAACTACTTCTAGTTAAAATCCGGTGATGAGGGTTCGCGTATGAGCAGCTCCCGATAAGACTCATTTGCACTGGCTAGAGATTCCCATTGTCGAGAACACGCATGCATGGCTGTCACACTCAAAAAGCCTGCGTCGCTACCCAGTTCGGGAACTCGCACAATCATCGACCCAAATAAAGAAAATGATTTGCAGAATTTCCAGAACAAGTAACGGACTCAACTACTTACACGTGACAAGGCTCATTTGGGTCGTTATTGTTGCCCGGATCATCTGCGCATTGTCTTATCACCAGCTGAAGAATTGCGATAATGAAAAGTTTCAGATAGTCCTCAGTAGTTTTTATGAACAAGCTCGCTGCCTATCACCCTCCAATGCATCTCGCAAGCTCATCTCCTTAGGCGTCTACAGCATGGTAGAGGAGCATACTGAAGCACAACTTATAAGCCAGCAGTAACGTCATGCACTCACTCCAACCGCAAGACATGTAGTCAGGCGTGTAGGATATTCTGCCAATACTATGGCCGCACCACAAAGGAGACTACACCTCGACATCTACGACAAACTCATCGTTGCAGGAATACTTTTTTTTTTAATTTGTATATTTGCCATGCGGCATGTGAAGAAGGTCAAAAGATGAGAAGAGACAAGAAAGAAGAGAGGATAACGAGAAAGTATGGAAGTACTTAGGACAGCTGGAAGAAGGGAGTGAAGAGGTAAAAAATAACAGGTAGTCAGCAAGTAGACGACACTGGACAAGTTTACACGTAGGCGAGCTGTCCGGGTTTATGCAAAAATCGAGCAGCGACCTTAGTAGCGCTCTTCTTGACCAACCGGTTGAAGTCACCAGGTTAATCTCACCGAAGACCAATCACAATAAGCGCATTTTGCCGAGGTGTCATTGTTTCTGTGCACGTCCACAAGAGATTTTTGACATCAGCTTCAGCCGCCGGAGCCGGACACTTGGAACCTATTCCTGGGTCTTCTGGTGTGCGTGCCCAATTCCAGGTGACTGAAGATGTAAGCGCCACCTCAGCCCGAAGCCTCCTGAGGAAACTCTTCCTCGTGCCGGCAAAGACTATACGGCGGGTGCAGAGAGACGGGGAAATTAGGGCACGCGTGTCCCTTCTCAGTAGAGATTTCATGGCTAAAACGTGGGAGCGTGGATCACAAGAAAGCACGCAGGGGCAGATTCAGATTGAGGTGGGGCCAGGTGAGTGGGAAAGATTCTCCACTAGTTTACAGAAATTTTGACTGTGCCCCATTACCCAATGTACGCGTATTGTTATCTGTGCTGTATTGTGAAGGCTGTGAATCTGTTGGAAGATTAGACGAGTGTTTTTTCACTTTCTTTAGGCGATTCACAGCAATGAACGAGTCTGTGTATATTTGCGCCTCTGTGATGCTAGAGAGTGCACTTGCGGCTTTGAGTGCATCATATCAGGCCTCGAGCTCCAGTAGCAGCGGCTGTGGCATGTCAGTGGCTGTCACCCGTTTCCTTAAATTAGGGTGCACTGTCGGAAGATATGGGGAGTCGACTCCAGAGAGCCAACAAACCCCACCGAATCCACAGGGCACAGGTGACAAAGGGGGTGGCCGTCTGATGTGCGGCTTTCGCCGACCAGAGCGGCAAGAATGAGCAAGAGCCTTGAACGAAAAAAAACAGCACAACGACTTATATTTATACAGGCAAAGTACTGTACAAGCACGAGGTAATGAATCGATAGTGACAGACAATTTAGATCGAATTCTCTAGATCAAGAAACAGTTCAATATCAGGCAAAATTATACAATCAGGAGCGTTAACAAAGGAATATTTCTAAGCGGAGCAGTTAACTAAAAAGAAAACGAACAGTTTGATGCTTATGAGAGACAGAGTCCCTGCATATTCACCGACCGGGCCGGACGATGCACCGCTGTCGGAGGCGATTTGGCTACCTGGGAAGCGTGCCTTCGCTGTAGGCCAGGCCGTCCGAGACGATCACGGTGCTTCGAGGCCCGGGAGTACGTTGGAGTCCTCCAGGGCGCGGGTCGCCGATGGTGTGATGTACAAACTGGCAGGTGCAGTTGTCAATCACGACGTCCAAACGTAGCTGTCTTGCTTAGGCGCGGCTTCTCTTTTATAACCGTACCGGCGCGGAGAGGGAGAGCACAACACACAACCCGCCCGCCGCCGTCAGCGAATAACTTCACTCTTCTCCCTTCTAGAATCATCGCCGCTCTTTAGCACTGGCAAGGCCACGCGCACCTCCTCGAAAGTAGTGGAAGCTTCGACGAAACCGGAGCGGCGGAGGTTTTATTTTTGTTGTTTTTCTCGCCGGCGAGCCGGCGAGTGATCGTGTTACCGTCTCGTCATTCGAGAAAGCTCCATATTGTCTAGGGGCGAATGGAACCGAACTGAATGAATCGAACGACTCTAAGAAGAATTAGGCGCTGTACAATAAAATGAAAATTTATACGGTACGTTTAGACGTCGTACGCTCGAGTTTGTGACAGTGGCATAACAGCGCAAGCCCTAAACTTCCGAGTGGGTGGAACTGACGAAAGCGATCCGTCCTCCGTGCCTTACCAGGGCTGCATTTGTGTACAATATGCAGTAACCTTCAGAAACCATGGTATCTGAGGTTGGCGCCGGCTGGTCTCGGCGACGAAGCGTCGTTGTCATATTGGTGGGTACAGCTGTGTAGCACCATGGTGGAAGGTAGCATATAGTTAAAGTGATGGGAGGATCGTGACAGAAGTGGATATGAAGCGCTCCTACCATGAGTACATAAAAATGCTTAAACTTTCTTGCTTCTTCAGGCTGAATTACGAGCTCCCTGAGAGTATCCAGCTGGACGTGCTCCTGTAGGATAGCAATTGTGGTTTGGTGAGGAAGTGCCATGGTGTAGCGCATGGCCCCTTTGCTTATACCCTCCAGGGTTATCAATTGTTTTACTGTGAGTCTGAAACTGGGCATAATGGAGTAGGCGTGCTGTAGAACACGGCCTACAAATCGCTGAGCCAGCTTCATACGGGCTACTCCACTCCCAGTTGTAATTCTGCGGATCAAGTGCGAGGTCATCGGGTAGTTTTTTAGATTAACCCGAACCGGACTCGTGGAAGTGAAGTCTGAGCACCCGCCGCTCTCCTTAGCTGGTATTGCGGCTGAACCAGTTTTAGGTTTACAGTTAGCCTTAGAGGCTAACTTTATTCCCGCCTTGTTAGCGACTTGTGCATAGCCAGACCCATCAGCTGAAATCTGCACACCAGCTGATTGAGCAAAGAAATACAAAACATCCAGAGCTTGCTGCAGATGGCGACACTGCAAACCTAGTTCAGGGTTTGTAGACCACAGCCTGACATCGTCCGCGTGGATGAGAAATCTATGGCTTGGGTTGTCTTCTAGCTTGAATGCCAATGGTGCAAATGCGATGTTTAACACTAGAGGAGCTAGCACGGAACCTTGCGGTACCCCACGGTTCGATTAGAACAAGCTAACGGGTTTTCCATCCACTCGTACTGAAACCGTCCTTGAGCACACGAAGGGTTTTATCACTTTGGTTACATGAAGTAGAAAAACTAAATGCTCCCTTGTTCAAAGTATCGTACCGTGTTCCACGTTGTCATAACCCTTGGAAATATCGGTATCCACCACCGTTCGCACAGGTGGATGTGGGGTGCAACCTGCAAGATATCGTAATCTAGAACAGACAGGCCATCCTCTGTGCTGTCTGAACCGGATCTGGGCGAGATGGTATTTCCAATTAGGCTCCTGCGACCAGGATAACGAATAACGGAGCGGCCACTATTCGTTCAAATATCTTGCCTCGTAAGTGTCACATATCCCATAACTGTCAAGGAAATGGTTCGAAGTGCACTATTAACAATGCGAGGCTTTACCGGTTTGGGGTTAAATAATACCACTAAGTGTTTCCACTCGCGTGGAGTGACAGCTTTCACTCATACATAATTAAATGAGTAGAGTAGTGCTTTTAAGCCCTCTTACTGCAAGTTATTGAATAACTTGTGTAGGATTTTATCATGCTCTAGGATGAGTGTGGCTTTGATTCTTCAATGACCACGATGAATTCGGCAATCGTAACTGGTTCGGTTATTCCTGACGCGTCCGTTACGTCAACATAGGGAGTTGCTGCCGGAGGTAAGTCGATAGTTTGGAAAAATACTCATACCCGCTCTTTCCGCAAACTCCTCTGGGCTGGTGTTAAGAGTGAGGCGAATGCTAGGTGATGGGCCAATCAGGCTTCCATTCCGCTTTATGGCGTGGACACTTCACCATAACACCTCGTTTTCAGTACCAGAGCAAATACCAGCGCTCCAGTCGTGCCACCGGCGACGCGAAAACTTCTCGTAGCGTCGAGCTTGTGCAGCGACATGGTTTGCATGGCAGCAGCTTCGAGTTGTGTCGGGTGGTGATTACCATGATTCTCTGCTCGGCGGTGCTCTGCCCAGAGTTGAAAGAGGTGCATATCGGGCGCAAGCTGAACTTCAGTCACTGTTGTGTGTGCAGTGAAGCCTGTGGGGACGAACTGAAGCCTACAAATGATGTGCTCCACCGTTAGGGACAAAGCTCATTCATCGAATTTGGAGTTTGTCTCAGTAAACACTCCTGACCAGTCAAAGAACCTTTTCGCGTCGTTTTAAGTGCGAATGCCCTTCTTAAGCGAGCCTGAATCGTCCGCCGCCGCAGTCCGCATTGCAACAGCTGCGGCTGCGCGCGCTCCTCGTCTTCCCTAGCAACGGGGGGAGATGGGCGCGCGCTGCCTGGCCGCTGACATGGCACATACCCACGTGGGGGATTGGCCAGGAATCGAGCGTGAGAAGGGCTAATGCACCCGCTTAAAGGAGTACTGACACGAAATTTCAAAGCTGAGATCCACTCTAGCAATCAAGTACAACGACAACACAAATTGGTGTCTGTGAATAAATGCATCTTTCTTTCTTTGTAGTTGTGTGTGCAGTGATCTCTCTTTCGCGAACATTACCGAACCGCGCAAATTCAACTCGTGCATTCGCACTTTCACATTCTTCCCCTCGGGGAAATGCGGGGCCAATCAAACTTGGCCAATGATCACTTACCCAAGCATCAGGCTCCATATTCCTGCACGGTTTCCGGTGGCAAAGCCACCACTTATGCACTGGGGCTTAGAGCGACTCGAAGTGATCGTAGGTATAGTACAGTTGTTAAAAAATGAAACGTTCGTGTCTGTGAAGGTATCATGAACCTGTACGCCTCTTTAGGAGTCGCTCTCTTGTCCCGACGAAGTGTGTGGGGCATCAAAGCCTCATCTTACGAGTATGGGAGTGCTTTGGTACGTTGCCCCAAGCTGGCGGAGCGACCACACGTTAAGACGTGCTCTGCACGGCCTCCTATAATAGGGCATAAGAAGGAGTGTTGTTATGGCTTGACGTGTTTAAACCCCGGTCACCGCTTGCTGTTGGTTACACCATTTCTGAAGATCGATTGGTGTTTTAAGAACACTTCTGACGATGTATATTGTCACTTTTGCCGGGTCATCTTTGCTGTGGTTATGTGGGAAGGAAGGTGTGTGATAACCAATGAAGTGGGGAAGGGCACATAATTGGTTTTACTCCTGTAAAAAGAGCGACCACATTTGAAGTTTAGCCGAGTAAATTTCGGTTTTTAGCTCCCCCATATTTTTCGAATAACCACGGCAGTTCGGCTGTATTGACACTTAAACATTGCATAAGCTATCTTCTATAAGCTGCGGCCGCTTGGAGAGGGTTTCAAGTATAACCGTCCTGATGGCTTGATCGCGGGGTTTGTTTTTTGAGCTTTGAGCCAAATCCTTAAACGAGCATTTTGCATAGCCTGCACCTAAGTGCAGGGTACGTTCGCTGAAGGGAACGCACTTTACCGCGTGTTTTACTGAGGTTCTGCTACGCGTGCCTTTCTTTGACGAAGTGTCTCAAGCTGCTTCGATAGGTGGGCTATATAAGTATCCAGGTCTTCGTCAACCAAAACAGATTCATTCAAATCCTGGCGTTTTCGAGGCGTTTGTTTTGGAGGTCTGTGATTTTTAAAATTGGACCTCTTCAGAACGTCTGAATACAGACCACGTGTTTCATCGGTTTCCTCAGGTTTTGTGGCACCAGAGACTCAATGGGTTCCAGGACATTCATTTTCATGTCGAGTGTAGCCTTTGCTGAACGGTTTCCCCGACGGCGAGTGCAGTGTGTGGGGCTCTGTTTTGTCGGGAACTTTACCGAGGTTATTCCGTCGTCATGGGTCTTGCAAAATCCGCGAACGTACCGTGCCTCGCGTCGGTGGTTATTGTCTATTGCTGGTGTGCTTGCTTAAAACACCAACAGCAAACATGGCTCGTGGTGGAAAGGATTTGGGGCAGTGCACACCTATTCTAATAAAACCTTCCCGGTAGGGTAGAGGAACTTCGTACGGTGATTAGGTAGTCTTGCTTTTACCCGTATGTTGGAGAGCCAGAACCTCTTGTGTAGAGCACCTTAACGCATGTAGAATGTTTACCAGAGTTGATTTGGTCAAGGTCGTACAGATCGGAGTAGTGTACATTGGGCCAAGTGGCGAAGAGTAGATGGTCACGTTACTGTCGGTAGAGATAGCGATACTAGTAATACCACAAATTTTCTCAGCGTCATTCAGGGTGGCGCTGTGAACGGTTATTTTGCTTGAAACATTAGGCATCATGAACCCCTGATAGCCCCATGTGCCAAGACACGGGTCCAACACTCCTTGCACTGATTTAAGGGGTGTAGCGGCGACATGAAATCTGGTAGTTGGCTTAACGTGAACCCGGAGTGATCGGTGGGGATGAGGGGTCGGGTAAACTGCGGTGGAAGAAATAAAAGGAGGGGTGGGTGTGGAAAAAGCGTCTGGGGTAGCCCTCACCTTCCTATTTGGTGGCGTATCCTCTCCGGTGACTGTTTTGTGCTTGGACAGGGCTCTGGCTCTTTCATTATAAGAAGCGAAAAATCTTAGTCAATATCCTAGGAATGTTCTGATGAGGTGGTAGGCTGTTGAACCACGTGGTCTGCGATCGGTGGTTCCTGTTACTTGGTGAACTTGGTGTCACAACAGCTGGGCTTCTTCAACGACGCTTAAGCTTATGTGCTGAAGGCGGCAGATTCGGGCACGGGCGAAGCGTAGATTGTTGCCGTCACCCGCGTGCAATCGCGGCTGAGTGCAGGTCTGGCCACAGTAGGCCTAACGGCCACACGAAGTCTCTTCCGCCGGCGCAAAATTGGTGGGGGCGAATTTTTCGCGTCGTCAATCGGGGATCGGGACAGAAGCGTTCACGTGGTGATCTGATTGGTTCTGTACAGACGAAATTTCTGTCTGAACCAAGAAATAACTGCGGAAGCTGGTGAAGCCATGTCTGCGGAAGTAGAGCTTCTGGTTCCCTGCACCAATACTTCAGAACATGCAGCTCGAGCACCCTACAGGAAAAAAGATCGGCCATAGCCAAATAAATGCAGTCTGTATTCAGCAGTGACCCTAATCAGACGTTGAGGGAGGCAGCAAATCATCCGCATCGGCCCGTGATGGCACTTTCTGTCGTCGACCCAAACCTGGAGAAGACAGCATCGACCTACGTCCACACAAGCAACCCTACAAGGCCAGCAGAGCAAGCCATAACCATTCTCATGGTATCCACCATGTCAGAATAAAAGCACGTACGCCTGATGAATGAATCGGAGGCCGCCTGCCGGTGTTAAGCAAAGGGAGGTCTTTCCTATAGCTCGGCTCATTATAACCTGCAAGGCGCCGGAACACATCCCCAATATCTCAATACGCAATAATTTTTGTGGCAACTCTGTCGCGGTTTTCCATGCCTCCTGCGCGCCACTAGAGTATTATAACTCGTACCCAGTCCTGCTGCAGTACAACGCCATACTACAGCACTAGCGGCTCACCCGACAAGGCTTTTTTCTCTGCACCAATATTTAATGGGAGCGGAAGCGAAATTCTGGCGTGACATCCAAATCAACTCCTTCCGATACCGTGGAAGGCTCCACCCCTGGTTTTTTATTTATTTTATCTATTTATTTATTTCCAGGTACTGTTGACCGATTGGGCCGTTACATGGGTGGGGTAAAAAACTGACATAACAACCGCTATGTCAAGCGTAAAGAAGAAATGCATAGCCGATACACAAAGAATACATCACTATACATTTTACAACTTACATTCTACATCACATACATCCCAAAATACACTTCACAAAACGATTCCCCTTTCAAACATACAATCATACATGCATGCATACATACATACATACATACATACATACATACATACATACATACATACATACATACATACATACATACATACATACATACATACATACATACATACATACATACATACATACATACATACATACATACATACGTACATACATATATGCACACATACATACTGTTGCATAATCGGCATATTATTTAAGCATAGTGAAGGGCTGGGAAAGACACATGAGGCCAGGTTGATACGACACACGCCTAGCCCAGCCTGAAGGAGATAAAAAAACTGGACGATTTTCAACACTTCTCTTCCCTTAGTATGGAAGACGCCGTACAGGCTTTCTCTCCCTAGTTGAGCGTCGCAAAACTTGCAAGTTTCTGCGGTTTTTAGCAAGTTGAAAGTCGAAATTTCAGCGTCGCAGGTTTCTGTAATTTCTGGATAGGCGGCGACGATTGTGCAGGTGCCACCTAGTCTGCAGCCTACTGGTGCAAATCGCCTTCGTTGTCAGCCGGTGTGGGCGCAGCTGCAGCCGAAAAGGTCCCGTCGTCTTGGTCCTGGTGTACGCCGCTCCGCGCTGATGCCGGGATTGACCTGGAATGCATTTGGTCTATGTGACGTCGAACTGCCCCAGCCAGCGTTCGCATGGTCACCATGCGTGACCCTGTAGTGGAATGCACTTCCCTTGTGTCCATTTCTCCCCTTGGTCGTAGTTGCGGACGTACACGGCCGTGTCAGGCGGCAGTGTCCAGTCATCTGTCTCCTGGGTTGACCCAGGCAAAGTGGGAAACACGAGTCCAAGCGAGAGTGGATCAGGTAGTCGAATACAAGTTCGGAAGGGGACTTTCCCTCGTGACACGGCGTTCCCCTGTAGTTGAAAATACCTTTAACTAATTTCTCTTCTAATGTGCCTTTAGTTATCTTCTTTAGAGCTTCCTTAATCGTCCGAACAGCTCTTTCAGCGAGCCCGTTAGACTGTGGGAGATAGAAAGCCGTACGGAAGTGTGTAAATTTATTGTTCTCCGTAAAGGTGGCGAATTCCTCCCTAGTGAACTGCGTGCTGTTATCCGTAACTATTGCGCGTGGAGCACCGAATTTGGCAAAAATGCTGCATAAGCTGGCAATGGTAGACGACGTGCTTGCCTGCTTAATGGGGAAGGCTTCACGCTGCCTGTGACCGGCCCTGCTAAATCGACGTGCAGCCTCGACCAGTTTTCGTTAAAGGCCCGCCAAATCATTGGTTGAGCAGATGATGGCGTAGGCAGGTTTCGAACGCAATTATGGCATGACGCCGACAGGTCTTCCATCTGTAGATCTACACCCGGCCACCAGAATGCGGATCTGGCGACAGACTTCATGGCCGATGACCCTTGATGCTTCTCATGCAACATGTGTAACAGGTGTTCTCGTGCTTGTGTGAAAACAACTCGATGACCTCAGTATAGCAACCCATGAGCCATAGATAGTTCCAACCGGTGGTCTGAGAATGGCACAAACTCCGCGTCCTTACTTGTGTCCAGGGTGTCGAACCGGAACCGGAACCGAACCGAAAACCGGAACGGAACCCAAATTTTTGCCCGGAACCGGAACTGAACCGGAACCGTATTCTTTCCGCCATTTTGGAACTGAACCCGAACCGGAACGAATCGAAGGAACCGTTCCGAACCGGTTCCGGGGCCTCAAAAATGTGATCTCTAGTTTTCCATTTCGGTACCCTACCTAGCGTCTGAAAATATTTTGCCACTCGCCAGACAGCACCATGAAATATTTTGCATAGTCTGCAGTTCGTCAACCACCCGTATCTACAAGACCAAGTGCAGCAATCAGCAGAGCAGCAACCATGCCAAGACGGTCCCATCGCACAGTAAAATCGGGGGCGGCGACCACGTCGCTCACGATCTGGCAGTGGAATTGCCAAAGCCTCAACAACAAGAGAGCGTCGCTCCAGCAGCATGTGCGGGGTGCGGTGAAGAAGCCAGACATAATCATGTTACAAGAAACGGTGGTGAAGGACCCTGCCTTGCCGGGGTACAGGGCCCACGCTGACACGTCCGGTCGGCGAGGGGTGTGTACCCTGGTAAGGAAGGGCTTAACCGCCATTGAACATCAACTACACAAAGGCAAGAAGAGCAAGTGCGAGCAAGTGTGTGTCGAGATCGCGCCAGGTAAATGCTGCAAGCGCGCCGTTTTCTTGGTGAACGTATACAGTAACCCGAAAGACCACAGCCAGAAGTTCAAGACCCTGATGAGAGCGGCGAGCAACGAAGCCAAGAAAGAGACACTGGTGGTGGCGGGAGACTTCAATGCCTCGCATCAAGAGTGGGGCTACATGTATAATACGGCCAAAGGCAAAGACCTGATGTACGACGCAACCGAGCAGGGTTTCACCCTGATCACTCACCCCAACCAACCCACGCGGACGAGTGGCTCCTCGACTCAACGGGACACCACGCCGGACCTGACCTTCGTCAAGAACGGGGGAGAGGTGACGTGGCGTAACACCGGGGAGGACCTGGGGAGCGACCACTACATCTTGGAGATCGAGCTGGTCGGCTGCGGCGGCCGCAAGATGGAGCAGAGGTGGACCGACTGGGACGCGTTTCGCAACCATAGGCAAGAAGACCCGCTGGCGGTAAAAGACATTGTTAATATCGAAGAGTGGACGGCCGGCATCAAGGAGGACGTCAAGCGAGCTACAAAGTCGATCGAGACTCACGATGACATACCGAGTGTCGACAGCAAGCTGGCGCACTTGATCGAGGCAAAGACATCGATCAAGGAGCGGTGGAAGAAGCAGAAGTGGAACAAGAAGCTGCGGAAGAAGGTGACTGAACTGAACCGCGCGATTGCGAGGCACAGCGCGTTGCTCTGCAGACAGCAGTGGGACGACCTGTGCAACCGCATAGATGGCAGCTTGCATCAGGGCAAGGCCTGGTCGTTGATCCGCCATTTATTGGACGAAACCAAGACCAAGTCGTTCCAGCAGAATCGCATGGCTCGGGTCATGCACGAGGCCGAAAAGAGCCTCGGTAGGGACGAGCTGATTAAGAGGCTGAGTGCCAAGTACCTACCTGAAACGCAGGCCGAGCAACACCCGGCATACGCAGGGGTCTCGAACGAGAAACTAGATCGCGACATCACGACGGCCGAGGTCAAGACCGCTCTGCGGGAGCTGAACACCAGGTCGGCGGCGGGACCAGATGGAGTTTCGAACAAGGCCCTGCGAAATTTAGATGACCTGTCGATCGAGGCGCTTACGAGATACTACAACGTGTGCTGGCGGAGTGGCAAGCTACCGATGCAATGGAAGAAGGCGAAGACGGTATTGATACCGAAACCGGGCAGGCCACCAGGCATCGAGAACTTACGCCCCATCTCGCTGACTTCGTGCGTGGGGAAGGTCCTCGAGCACGTGTTGGCGAACCGCTGGCAAGATTATCTAGAGCAAGAGGGGCTGTATCCTGACTCGATGATCGGGTTTCGGAGGGGCCTAAGCACCCAAGACGCGATGATACAACTGAAACAAGAGATCATCGAGAACGAGACGAGAGACAGCAGGGTGGTCCTAGGATTGGACCTGCAAAGCGCCTTTGATCGGGTCAAGCACTCGGCCATCTTGGCGCAGGTGACGAAGCTCAACATGGGCGAGAGAAGTTATGAATATATCAAGAACTTCCTCTCGGGGAGAAAGATCGAGCTGTTCGCAGGAGAGATCGAGCTACCAGAACGAGATATTGGCAGCGTAGGCACGCCCCAGGGGTCTGTTATCTCACCGCTGCTGTTTAATATCGTCATGATCCCGGTCGCCGAAGCCGTGGCTGGCGTCAAGGGCGTCCGGCATACCATCTATGCTGACGATATTACGCTGTGGACGACCGGCGGCACGGACGCCAGTATTGAGAGGAGGCTGCAGAGAGCAGTCTCTGCTATCGAAGAGCGGCTTGACGGGACGGGCCTGCAGTGCTCGCCATCCAAGTCAGAGCTCCTGGTGTACTCGCCTCGCAAGGCCGGCCGACCTCTGTTGCCCCCGAGAGAGTGCGATCGCCTGGTTCTGATCACTAAGACCGGTCAGAGAATTCCCGAGGTTCCTGAGATCCGGGTGCTGGGCATGCCGATCAGCGGCAACGGCAGCAAGGATACTCTGATGAAGAAGTTGGCGATCAAAACAGCAAGTACCCTGCGGCTAATCCAGCGCGTGTCGTCCAAGCAGGCGGGCATGCGTGAGGAAGGGCTCGCGAGGCTGGTACAATCCTTCGCTGTCAGTCACATAGCGTACACGGCAGCTTACCACAAGTGGTCGCAGACGGACAAGAACAAGGTTGACACCATGATGAGAAGGTTGTACAAGCGAGCGTTGGGGTTGAAGGAGTCAACGAACACCGAGCGGCTGATGCAGTTGGGCGTTCACAACACCCTGGACGAGCTCATCGAGGCGCAGCTGGCGGCACAGCGAGAGAGGCTGGCGGGGACCAAGACGGGCCGGGCCATACTCGAGACCTTGGGGTACGGCTATCAGGTCACGGGGAGGCAGCTTCACGAGCTCTGTGATAAAGTTCGAGAAAACGTGCGGGTGAGTCCCATCCCGAAGAACGTACATCCAGAGCACAACCGGGAGCGGAGGCGAGCCAGGGCCAAGTACCTCATCGAGCAGTACAGCGGTGACCCGAGAACGAGATACGTGGATGCAGCAGACTACGGAAAGGGCAGATACGCAGCGGTTACCATCAATGCGAGAACGGGGGAAGTGTCCACGTCAGCGAGTATGCGGTGTGTTAATGCAACCGAAGCAGAGGAGATCGCCATCGCCCTAGCAATGGCCGAGCCGGGGTGTGACACCGTCCTAAGCGATTCGCTAGAAGCCGTACGAAACCTAGCCAACGGCCGGATCAGTGACAAGGCAGCCAAGATAATCGAACGAGTGGTTGCGCAGGAAGAAAGAAGAGTAGAAGTAAGGTGGATCCCTGCGCACGCGGGTGAATGTTCTCCGAATACACCCAACCACAACGAGACGGCCCACAGGGAGGCGCGCGCTATTACTCACCGCGCTCCCAATGTGGAGAGTCGTCCCGAGTGCGAATGGTGGTCGGAGACCAAGGACCGAGCGACAGGCTATGGCGAAACACTCAAGAACATGCGGCTTTCGAGACGGGCTTACCCGCCGCCACATCGGTCTCTGGGTCGCGAGGAAGCAGTGTGGCTAAGAAGACTGCAGACAGCGTCGGTCACATCACCGGCAGCGTTACATCAGATGTTCCCGGATGAATACCCCGAGGCCCTGTGCAGTGTGTGCAAGAAGGGACCGGCCAACCGGTGGCACGTTATGTGGGACTGTGCCACCGAACCGGACAGTGCCAGTTTCGAGAAGTATCCAGCGAAACTTCAAGCAGCCATCGAGTCAGCCAGCAAGATAGATCAAAACTGGGCCATCCAGCAGATCTTCACCGCGCTTGAAAGGCATGGGCTCCGGAAAGGAGCTAGTGCTCAGTAGGGCTGCGAAAGGGGATGCAACGTTAGGCCGCGTTGAGATGGAGCCGTAAATCGGCCCCCGCCTACTGCAGGATCTTTGTAAATAAAGTCTTTTCCAATCCTCCAGTTCCCAAGGCCCATCATGTTTTCTTCTAATTATTGCCCTCAATTCAATGTAAAGCTGTCCGTATATGCTATCCGTTTGCGTTAAGTACTGCCCATCTCTCCCAATTGTCTTTTACATTTAGCATAACTTAAGTCAGAACGCATATTCCGAGGCAACATATCATGGAATATTCTTTATGGTTTCTATCTGCATGGTGTTTAAAATCGTGTAAAGTTTTCAATGTGTTGTTAATTCGCATGCATTTCTGTCCGCTTGTGAAGGCCTCCAGGGTCACCATAAACAATAAATCTATGGGTGGTATTCATAAAAAAGTTTAGCGGAAAATTTCTTCCCTTGGCAACACTGAAAATCGCCATGTCCGTGGCCACTGTGCCACCACATGCGCTTTTCGCCCGCATCTCGCCGAACAAAAGAACTCACCATCCTCCATCGTCGGCTGCGTTTAAACCCGATTACCGGGAGTGGCCTCGACAGATATATTATAAATCGCACTCACACTATGTGGTGAGTGCGATTAATTATGTGGGGTGAGCCCTTCGCATCACCGGAGGATGAAACTGTGGCTGCGAACGGCGCACACAGGTCCGACGCTGCAGCTGGCTGCCGCCGCGGATGTCGGCTAAGTGCACCCGAACCTTATCCACGACTTTATGTCTGGTAAGTGCCCTCTAATACGTGGTTGAGTAAAAAACGGAATAATTTCTTTGGAGAAATGTTTCACGCGTACGCCGATTTAGTGCTGCTTTCTCGTGCGCTAAATGTTTCACACTCAGCAAAACAACTCACCTCTGATATTAAAGCACGGAGGCTGGCAATCAGCTGATCTGCGGCGGCGACTTCATACGCGTATGGGGATAGGTAGATCGTACTGTGCTGCACTCAACAGTACATGGCGTGGTGGTATTACTTTGCATTCAGTGAGCAACAGTTCGGAAATGATACAGTTCCTTCTCTCAAACAGGTCACTGCGCTCACATTGCAACATTTGCGGGACGAACTAGCACTCGCTCGTAGGTGTGCGCAGATACTGGGTTGAATTGCAGATACGGTTGTCACACTCGCGAGCGGAGCTGTCATATATTTCGCGCCACTAACGCTATCCTGGTACAACTGATTATCAAACCACTCGCACACGCCTTACACGAAAATACCAGCTCACGTCGCGGTCCGCGGCCTGCCTGGCCGCCATGAAGGCATGGAGGAGAAGAGGGGTGCCTGATATGCGGGCTGTGCGCGCAACGTCACCTTAGCAACAGACGCTTGGCCACGGTTATGGCGGCACACACACATGGTTGACTGCATGCATACCGCACCAATGAATACCTCCTATATCTTCCACTTATTTTAGTTTGAATGGGCAGTTATATACAAATAGCACTGAGACACAAACACTCGCAGTTCTCAAAATTAACGTCACTTTTTCTTGTATACAGTGCCATTGTGTCCTTTGGTTACTGCTCTAAGAGAACATGAGATATAAAAAAAATGTGGGATCCCAATTTCCACTTTTAATTATATTTGATAGCATTTTCATGTTATCTTGAATCTGCCTAACCTTACACTTAAGAGGCGAATAGATTAAAGTTGATTAATGCGGGTTAGCGGGAAGACTGGGGTGGATTAGTTAGGTGAGTGAATGAGCTAATGTGAATTAGTGGGACTGGTGTGTTGATTAATTTGGATTACATGAATTAGCGGGTCGGTTAAGGTGGATTATGGTCGGGCCAAACATGATATCTTAGGGGTCCTTGGCATTTGGAAATTTTGCAGCGTTCTTCTTCTCGACCAATTAGGAAATTTCGTCACGCACAAAGTAGCCGCAAAATTATGTGATAACCACGTAAATGCTATAAAAGGTCTTTATTTATGCCCGTATTGTTCTGTTATGTTGTTTCTATATTAAAATCGACATCTCGCACTAAAATTAGTAAATAATTGCCTAATGCATATTTGAAATTCATCAAAGGGTTTTGAAAACGTGTATACATATGAGGGGAGACAGTTGGAAAGACACTAAACTGACAGAAAAAAAGGGAGGAACGATCAACTGGTTTGATGCAAGAGACTCTCGATGGCATTCTTCAATACCTTCTCTTTCTTTGTACTACCGTTCTGCAGCCACCCGCAGGTGTAGCATCTCAACCCCTGAACACAGCCCCCTTCAAGCTGAGGAAGCGGCGATAGCACATGCGTTTAGCCAAAGCGGTGCCAAAACTCTCATAACAGACTGTTAGCAGGCATGGTCCAACTTTGCGAATGGTCGATTGCATGTTACAACACTTCCAATGATCAATCAGAGACCACCAACGAGACCAGTCACTATTGTGTGGGCACCAGCTCATACTGCCATCTCCGGCAAACAAGATCACCAACCTCGTTGCTCGAGATTTGACCCGCTTAGCCAGCGCTGAAGAAGCCGGGCCCGGGTGCATGCATCCTGCAGTCACAGACCAGGAATTTACTCAGCACTATAGCCTCTTCCGTAAAACATATTCCTCCCCGCACAAATCGCTACCGACTAACCAGGAACGATTACTCCGCGCCCTGAGGGCCTACACATCCCCACACACCACAGACTTCACCTCTTTGACGGGACACAACTATCTCCATTTAGCCGCTTCTGTGGAGAGCCTGGGAACCTCATACACATAGTAGGCGGCTAGGACAAGTGTGCCGTAGATCCATCCAACTTCCACGTTTCCTTAGAGAATTGGGAGACAGCGATGGCCAGCTCCGGCCTGGAAGATCAGTTGCTCTTGATGGAAACAGCTGCCGATTCGGCCCCCTTGAATGAGCTAGGACGCCTCTCTGAAACTTTGCCTTGATTTAATTAAACTTCATTTTCTCTCTCTCTCTCTACAAGTGATCATTACTGCTGCTTGTGACTTCACTTGGCTATAATCTTCCCTAGAGCCCAATCGCTGTCACCGGTCGCTGAAGATTCATTAGCAACTTCCTATCTGCGGTGGTTCCCTATCCAATGCTGTCCTATACACGCCGTCTAATGAGCCTTTATAGCCGTTGTTTCGTTCTAACAGCTCTATTAGCAGATGAAAGATGTCCAGAAGGAAATTGCTCTAAATTCCACCTGCCAAGCTTGGCAGTCGGAAATTGCAGCCGACACCGGACTGTTTTCTACTTCTAGCACTGCTAATGATTTCGTGTTAAAGCTAAAGCGCTGTTGAAACTTGAGGTAGATGAAAAGCGTGCAGGCCAACCGATTTATTTACAATGAAATTTTTTTGCCTCATTGTGCGAAAATAGGGGTGCGTACGTGCGTGCATGCGTGCGGAACATTTGATGGATCCAAAAAAAGATGGCGGGTGCGTAGGCTCTCCTGCCCGCCAAAGAGACCGCCCGCTTGCCAGTAAACTACCTGCCCGCCTGCCTGGCTGCCTGTCTGCCAGGCAGAACATTCTGCTGAGGATGGGGGGGAGACGTAAAAATGTCCCACCACGGCGACACTCAAGGGTACCAAAAATGATTGTGGCCGGACGGGTCGTCTGCCTAGTAGGACGAGGCAAAATGCAGTCTGCAGGAAGGCTGCTCATTGCGAGAAGATTCTGCTTAGGATGCACCAATGGGGGAGGCGCCGGAGGCACCGGGGCGCTGCCCGCTGGCCAGGAGGGTACATGTTTGCTTTCTAGAAGACTGTGGCGAGGAGGCATTATTTGGAGACGATGTCACTGGTTGGCGAAGGGAGTGGACCACAGGGCGGCACAGCGGTGGCTATGAAGAGCCATGCGTTAGAGCACAGCCCTTAAGCGCCCGCTCTTGTGGTTTCGCGTAGTTTCTCAGCGTCGGCCTCGTTGTAACCGAGAGAACGAAAACGCCACCGAAGACTGAGCGAGCAGGAAATTGGAGGACAAAAGTATGGCGAAAGTGGAGGGGAGGGCGAAATTTCCAGACAGCGCGAGACGTGCTCCACGGCAGCAACGCCTTACGAGATAATGACAGGGTATACCGCATGCCGTCGTGCATTTGTTGAGGACGCGATCACTTCTAGAGTTCCTCTATATAGCTCCGGCAGGGAGGTAAGAGTTGCGCGACCGCCCGCCATCTTGTTATCCGGATTACTGCGGGAAAGCCGCCCGTCGCGAGTGTAGTAGCCTCACCGCCACGCTTCCGACGGCGGCAGACACGGGGCGGGGGTGCTTCGGTCGGCGGCGCCTTACGGCGGCATAGAGGCTGGCCTTCTAGCCTCTTTACGGCGGCTACGCTGGATTCATCTCCATGGCTGGATTCCTGCGATGTCGCTCACGCTGGTGCTGCTGCTGTTCCTGGGCGGGGCGCGGGGCCACCCGCGTCGGCGGCTGCGGCGCAGCCGTAGTGGGGGCTTCTCTGCGTGGCATGGATAACCGGAGTGACGTCATCACAGCGGCACGTGGAAAAGGGTCGCGCAACTCTTAGCTCCCTGCGGGAACTATATAGAGGAACTCTAATCACTTCCTAAGACACAGTAGCTATGCGCCGTAGCCGAGAAGAATACAGATCGCGCCGCACTCAAATTTCGCATTAGCGACTATCGTAATCGTCTCCCATATTTTTTGGTTCCTCAAGAAAACAACTGTGGTGTACAAAACGGCAGTGGTATGAACCAAGAGTAAAATAAAATTAAATCATGAAAATAAACGAACTTAAATTAATAAAGGTAAACTTGCGACCATAAAGAGTAATGCTTTCACATTCATACAAATAGGCAGCCTTAAGTGTCCCAACGAACCTTTTATTTCGCTTCAGTTATTGTTGTAATCGCCGACCTACCTCTAACGGTTGGGCCTGCATTCGTGAACGTTGGAGGGTCGTAGTACCCTTCACCCGAGTGACTGGTGGTGACGTGCTGGCCGAGCGTGCTGGTGGCGACGGTGACTGACCGCGAGCGGCTGTGCTCGTCGGTGTTTATTCGCCAGCCGTGTACAACGTTTTCCACCGACCCTGGCAGGGCCCCCGAACTTAGCGGTGAACGAAGATTGGGGAGTCGGGGTGGGGGGGCGCCACATACTCGTCCCACTACCATAGAAAACATTTTGCAGTAGCTTGTACAGTTAAATGTGCTCTTGAACACTTTAGATAAACCCGCCTCCGTGGCTCAGTGGCTAAAGCGTTGCGCTGCTGAGCACACAGCCGCGGGTTAGAATCCCGGCCCCGGGGCCGCTTTTCTGATGGAAGCGAAAAGCGAAAACGTCCGTGTGTACGAGATTTCGACTCACAGTAAGGATCCCCAGGTGGTGAAAATTAATCCGGAGCCCTCCACTACGGCGCGCCTCATCGCCAGCGTAGCTTCGGCGCGTTATACCCAACAATAAATAAATAAATAAATAAATAAATAAATAAACAAATAAATAAATAAATAAATAAATAAAAAAATAAATAAATAAATAAATAAATAAATAAATAAATAAATAAATAAATCAACACTTTCGATAAACGCTTTCACTCTTCTGTGCATCTGGAAGCACTGCGAAAACTATAGCTGTTGCCAGCACAGAGCCACAATGCGTGATGTGCTTGTCGCTGCGGATACACCATCCGTTTCTGCGTCGCTTTTGTGGCTTTTTTTTTAAGTGGCTATCAAATGCGTTCTATTATGCAACTTAAGGAAAGCCGGCAAATAGCCGCTACACCGCTGTTATGACGTCGTTCAGCGGTCGAAGAACGCCAAGACCGGGAAGGAGAGAAAAATATTTTAAGCAAGTTTCAAAGTTATCTGTTGAGGAGAGAGCAGTAATTTTTGGCTGAGGCACTTTGCGACCCCCTAATCTAAGTACAGGATGTGTTGGTTGACTACTTTCTGCAAGCACTCAAGATTTAGAAAAATGTTGAAAAAAGTGATGCAGGGTCGCTTTAGTTTGGCCAAGACATAATATTTGCACAAAGAAACCTTCATCATGACTTTTTTGATGCCGACTTGATAAGGAAACGAAAAACGAGCACAAAAAAATAACAAAAAACCACGCCTGCTTTTTTTCTTCGAACCCGCTCGAACCAGTTTCAACCGGTTCGAACCGGTTCGAACCGGAACAGAATGGTGCTCTGGAACCGAACCCGAACCGAACCCGAAATGCTTGAACCCGAACCCGAACCGAACCCGAAAAAATTCCGGTTCGACACCCTGCTTGTGTCAGCCAGCCATGCTTCGTGTAATCCACGACGTTCGCTAGTGAAGGGTCCCGCGCAAATGCTGTTCTTCGATAGACAATTCTTGGATAGACAGTTCTTCGATAGACATAGCACCGTCATCGGAACTTGCCTGAGAATAAACATACGCTAGGGGTTGGCTTCTCGCCGGTGGTTCTGGAGTCTGCAGCGGTAGCCGGCTAAGGGTGGCGGTGTTTAGTAGTAGCTTACCGGGCGAATACTGACGCTTGTAGCGAAATCTGCCCACGTAGAGAGACCACAGCTGTATTCGAGTTGCGGCCAACGCTGGCGTCGGCTTGTCCTCTTTCAGCAGGCCGTGGAGCGGTTGGTGATCTGTGACCAAGATAAATTCCCTGTTTAAAAGATAGTCGCGAAATTTCGACACCCCAAAAACAAGGGCCAATACCTCACGTAATAACTGGGAGTAATTCCGCACAGCATTGGTCAGCGTTCTGGAGCGGAAGCCTATGGGTCGGTTCATTTTCCCATCCGTATGAAACAGCACGGCCCCAGTAATATGCGGAGACGCATCCCACTCCAGTTTCAATGGTTTTGCGCGGTGTTAGTGAACGAGCACCCCTTCCGCAAGTAGACACGGCTTTGCGTTGGCAAAGGCGGTGTGTTGAGCGTCTCCCCAGACCCGGCACGCATTTTCACCAACCAAGTGGTACAAAGGTGCAAGTAAGCATGACATATTCGCAGGAACTTGGAGTAATACGAATGCATGCCCGAAAACGAGCGCATGTGCTGCACGTTTGTCGGACTAGAAGCCTTGGAAATTGCTTCCACATGTTTCTCAGTTGGGTCTAGGCCTTCGTTGTCGATTTGGTGCTCTGAGTACGTGAACGACGACTGACGTAATTTGCGTTTGTCTAGCCGTAGATTTACCGTGCTTACGGAGACGCTGCCGTACAGCTGGCAGGGTCTCGCTGTTTCCCTACCGCTCCATAAACAACACATCATGAAGGTAAGCTTGTACGCCTGGTAGCCCTTGTAGGACTGTTTCAATTTTGCATTGCAAGATGGCTAAGGCAGACGGTATGCCAAAAGAAAGCCTCTTGAAGCAAAATAGCCCTCGATGTGTGTTCATTACGCATAGCTTCTGCGATTCTTCATCAACCGGTACTTGGCTCTAAGCATCACGCAAGTCGAGAGTGCTGAAATACTCTCGGCCGTTTAGGCAAGGAAAAATGTCCTCAATCACCGGCAATGGCTACTGCTCCAGTTCGCAGACAGGATTTGACCCAATTTCGAAATCGACAAAATTGGAACTGTCCCATCTTTCTTTAGGACGGCCACAATGGGGGTAGCCCACTCCGCATGCGCAACCGGTGATAACACCCCAAGTGCTACCAGTCAGTCAAGTTGTTGAGCAATCTTATCACGCAGAGTGAAAGGAAAGGATCGTGCCTTACACAACTTGGGTGTAGCTCCTTCCTTGAGTTGAAGGTGCACAGGGCGACCGCTGATGCAGCCGAGTTCCGCGCTGAAGACGTCTGGAAACTCGTTGACGACACGGTCCACGGCCGGGAGACTCATTGGCGATCCCGTTTCCGCAGACAATTTGAGGACAGGTGACCCTGCGCTGCTCCGCTCAAAAATTTGGTCACGCAGGAATAGGCAATGACCGGGAAATTCAATACTACCAAGGAGCATTCTACTACAGCACCATTGCAGGCTAGCGTCTTTCCAATTGTCGTAGGACGGCGAGTTTGCCTGGAAAACAGGAAAGCTTGACAGTGAACGTTACAATGGCGGCCAGTTTTCCCGGTTCTTATCATAAATCTCGCGGGACACAACCCAGACAGGCGAACCCGTGTCTATCATTATTGGCATGTCAACGCCGCACCAAGTGAATGTCTCTTGAATTGGTGGCAATAACTGCCACTTCCGAGATGATGTCAAAGTCCAGATGTGCACAGCTTCGTCTACGTTCCCTCCCGCACAGCCTTCCGCCACCGCCAGTGCTCGTCCCCGCAAGCCTTTAGTCTGCGCCGTTTTGCGTTGCTTCGGAGAGTCGCTCGAACAAATTCTTGCAAGATGAACCGGCCTGCCGCAGCGATAGCACCTACTCTTGGTCCTACCGCATGCGTGGCTGTTATGCTTCTTACTTCCGCACCGTCCTCATTTTAGAGTGGGCTCGTTTGGCAACACGTGCTACACCTCAACCTTCAGTACGGTAGTTCTACCGCCCGATATCTTATTTGCGTCATCTTCTGCTATTTCGGCTGACAGTGCTTCCGCTTCGGCCTCATCCAAAGCCAAGTTTGCTATTGCCAAAAGCTGTTATTGCAAGGCCTTTGATCTGACGCCACAGACTATACGGTCGCAGAGCATTAATTTCAGCGTACTGCCAAAATTGCAGTTGTCTGCAATGTGTCGAATCTCTGCAAGAAATGTTGTAAAAGGTCACCTTCCTGAAGACGGCGATTCAAAAACTGGAAGCATTTCTTTATCTCGTGGCGTTTCACGTCGAAATATTCATCCAGTGCTGCGACGACTTCTTCGTAGGTTACAATGTTGAGTTTCTTCGGAGCGACTCGACCCCAAGAATATGCACAGTCCTTGTGTTTAACGCTGCTACGAGCAACGCCCTTTTTTTCGCTGTGTCGCTGTGTCAGTAACGCCCGTTGCCTCGAAATAAGCTTCTGTCTTGATGACGTCCGCTTTCCAATTGTCCAGCTCGCCGTCCTACTCCGGAAGCTGGTGGTGGGCCGTGGTTTACGTTGTCAGTGCCGCAGGTTCCTGAAAGTCCGTGCCGTGGCGTTTTCCGCCGTGTCCTTCTTTTACTGCATGGGTTCCTGTCTTGTTCGTCGCCATTGTTGCATGGCCGGCACCAACACTGTGCGTGACGACAAACGAGACCGGCACTGGGGGACTGAAAAACGTTTATACATCAGAAAACGTACAATTTAGGCATAATGAAGGGAAAGGGTGCTAGAAGAAAAAAAAGGGTGGTGAAAGGCACAAGACGCGAAGTTGATACGGCACACGCCTGTGTCAGGCGGTGGAGATAACACAGCTAGACGATTTACAACATATACATACATACGTATACACAACGTAAATACATACATACACAACGTAAATGCATACATACATACATACTTACATACATACATACATACATACATACATACATACATACATACATACATACATACATACATACCCACATGCATTTTATTTTCTAGGCCCTTCTTGCACTACTGAGTATGCCTCCCTTTACGACATTACGCTGCCCTGTCTCGAGAGCCCGAACAGCTTCCAAATACCCAACCCAACTCTTGAGCACTTGAACGTCCATTGCTCAGCTCGGACACTGAATATTGGCGACTGGTGGTGAGACGGGCCAGGAGTGCGGCCAGAGCTACAGCCGCTCTAGAACAGGGACAGCTGTCGCGCCCAACAAACGACGCCCTTTCTCAAGTTGTGTAAAATTAAGTTATTTCTACTCCTTATCTTCCACACCGTTTATTCTTTATGGCACGTCCCATTACAATTCCTGGGTGCCGGGTCTACCTTGCATTAGCTCCCACCCACTGGCACAAGGTCCGTGGAAATGGCCGTATGCAACAAGCTTCGTCTGTTTGCCGATGAAAGGGACACTGGAGAGGAATAAAAATGTTCGTTTGGCTGCATTCACTCATTCCATTATTGCCCTTCTTTAAATGACTACTTAGCACACTTCCGGATCTCACACTTTGGATCTCTAAGGAATATCCAGAATTCGTTACACAAATTCTGACACAAATCGGCATCAACACATAGCCATATTTGATAGCTTTGCTTACGAAATGCTTTGATGCTAAATTTGTGTGACATAATTTGACGTAATTTCTTTGCAAAACAAACTGGACAACCCATTACCATAGCTTAAAAAATACAACTTCACCGCGATAAGTTTTGATTGTTGTGTTTACTGCCAGCAAAATTTTTATTGTTTTGCAGCACGACGTATGACTGCGAAAAAAGATATATTTTCTTCAAGCAACGCGTTAGCTCAGCCGAAATATTTCAAAATATGCCACGTTTCTTTTAATGCTCTCTTCTGAAAGGAAGGGCAATTCTTGCTTATCACGTTGTTCATTTTCTCTTGAGGCGTTTGCTACATTCGACCAACGCTGAAATTTTTTTCCAAATAAACATCGGAGTAGCCCCGCCTAGGTTTGTGGGGGTTGCTTGGAGTGCGGTGCTGGTTTGGAATGACCAAGAATCCAGCGCGGAAAACATGTGGTAAACGACTCTTTACCATTTTCAACTTACAATATACCAGCTACACATACCTATTGTTTGCAATTCGTTCAAATACCTATAGAACTGTCTGCATGGGTATGGTTGTTTACAGGAAAGCATGCGAGTAGTGTAACCAGCAATACTTCGTGTTTACGAATGACACAAATCCTTTTCAGATAATCCTTGTCCGAGACCTCAACGTCGCTCCCAAGCAGCACCCTTGAATATATAACGGTCCTCACGTTCTGCCCTGGAACCGTTCCTTGACACACCTGCTGGTTTCCAGACCATGCCCCGTTTGTGTGATGAATGAGGAAAGAGCTTATGCAAGAAGCTCCAAGAGTTAGAAGATTGTCAGAGGCAGCCACTTCCCATAAAGCATCCTGATCACGGTGAAGCATTGTTTGGTGAACCCTTCTTCAGGGAAGCCTGGTGATGAGAGCTTTGGCGACGAAAAGAAGCAGCTAGCCACAGCCGAGGACATGCAAGCAAAAACCGTATGTAAAGACCACCCGGTTCATGGAAGACCGTCGGCCCACGATCGTCCGGTCTCAATAACTTTTTATGGCTGAACTGCCCCGTAACTTGTTTCTTGGGTGGAATCGTGTGAATGTGTAGTGGTCACTGTGATGTTTACCCGGGTTCCAATGTCAGAATAAAGGGCTATCAAAACTCAGTGAAAACCCCATTATTACTATTCTGAGGGAGTTCCTTAATTTCCAACCTATCGTGAAATACATATAGCGTGGCGTACACTTGTGCCATTACTATATGCATGGAGAATATTAACCAAACTGTGATAACCGAAATTCTGCGCGCTCTGGACATACACGGTATTGTCGCCAACAAAGGCAAAACTTTTAAAAATGCGAAAAAAAGAACCACCGGCACTTTTTCATCGAGCACTGCCACATGGATAAGAAAATGATGGCTGCACTACAAGTTTGGGTTCTTTAAATTTTCGTCTAATTTTAAGCACGTCATAACGCTCAAACTGGGTGTTGACCTTGGTGGGTGCGTCATTTTTGACATCATTCAAGGCGGCACATTTCCAAGAGCATGGGTCCCCGAATGCAAGAAAATAAATTATTATTACTAAATGTCACCGGATATAAGCCCTGACAGCATTGATGAGTTGCCAATGACAGAGAAAGAGAGACCAAGGAAAAGAGGAGAATAAGTGTAAAGGTTATTGAAACGAGCAGGGTTCGGCATTAGAGGTTGATCTTAGGCCTGCTACTGCCCACTAGGCAAGGGTGCGGGGAACAAAGGTAGAAATGAATGAATACAAAGCGTATGAGAAATAACAGTGACATCAACCAATGGACTATATACCCTTCAACCACCTCAAACATGCAACAGGAGGCAGAAACAGGCTATCACAGTCCGATTTACATCCCATAATTATCAGAAATGTAGAGACAAAAGCAATATAAAAATTATTCTTCAGTCAGCCGATTTTTTCAACTAACGTAAACAGCACCACGAGGGTACTTCGCTTAAAATAAAGTATATGTGAGATTGCTATCGGAAAGCTGCCATTTTTATAGTAGGGTGGCGCGATAACTTGAACCATTTCGCAAGTCAAGACAACTCATTTTGTAAAAAAAAGATAGTGCACAGGTTTTGAGACATGAGAAAAATCTTGCGGGTACGGAAGAATAGTAAAGTTGCGACCACCTCCCCGTTTTGCGCACAAGAAAACAAAATACTGGAGCAGTGGCCGAATGGCACAGCGGAGCCGCCTAGGTACGCCCACCGCAAGCAAGAATCCGCGTTATCTGGAAGCTAATCTTCACACTTCTGGCGTGTGTGACGACGGTGTTAGCCTTCATTGCTGCTCGTAGAAATACAGCCGGGTGAGTCCGGCGCCGTTCAAGTTGAGAAAGCTACTCGTTTAAAATTGTGTCTTATTCCGCGGTATAAACGGCCGCCATCGATGGCTTTCTCACGGGTGGCATAGAGTTGCCTGCCCCTATTGTTTAATATAGTAGTTATTTCCTAGAACGGCAAATTTCCACCCGAAATTTTCGTCCTAACTTTCGTTAAATTCGTTGTCAAAACATTCATTCTCTTTAGCACCAAAAAACCTGAAAGCTATTTAATGACCATTTGAAAATTCGTCGCCTAATCTGTTAAAAAAAATAACAACAAACTTTGACTATACTTGAAGACAGTAAAAAAGAAACGGACAAAGTAACTCTGAGATAATGCGCTCTGTATATGCAAAAATCTAAAATATTTATGATGAATCAAGCGCTCAACTTCAGGAGACAACCAAGCAAATGAAACTAATAAGCTGCAAGTTTCTTTCTTAGTTGCCAGTTGCCGAAGAATTACAAATAAATTGGATGAGCTTACCAGCTATAGAGATTTGTGAAATCCGCCAGCCGTACTTTGCACAGAGCCAAGGTCGGAATCGGACATTGCTGATGGCGAATGATTTGCTTCAAAGTGCGTATGTTATAGAAAGATCATGATGGCTGTGATGGCGAGGTGTTCATTCATGTAAAACAGAAAATCAACTATCGTAAGCTGAAAGTTACTGTGCGTTCATGTGAAGCTGTGTGAGCTCAACGGTATCTCCGAAAGGGTGCGAGGTCATAAACATGTTCTTTCTCTGTCCAAAGGGTAGCTTCGGTGAAATGCTTGGATACTTCTTAGAATTGAGGGAATGTATCACACTGATAACCTAGGTTTATGGGGTGGCATTAATTTACTAGATATCGCTTTGTCCCACGGAGTTATTCAAGAAGATAAAGAAACCGTCCTTGGCATGAAGGTATTCCCATAGCGTAGCTAATTTTCACTCTTTCACCTGGTGTTGTAAAGCATGTATAGCTCCAAACATCTATATTAACAGCGAAGCTGTTGTTACTGGCCGTATTTCCCGTGTTGCAAAACCGACCCGGGCACATACCTACTTAGGAAGATTGGGAAAGATTGGTAAAAAAAAACTCCAGAGTTCGCGGTAATCGATGCGCCTGTTGCTCGGAACGACAAACGCACGTTATACGTGCGCCCGTCGATCGTTCGTCTTCGTTTGTTCGAACGCAAGCGCTCGGTACTGAAGAAGGGCCCTCGCGCACAGCAGTGTTTCAGACATCCTGCGTGGGAGACGTGTCCGGGGCTCTCGCATTCTCTAGAAACTATTACGGATAATTTGAGACGTGGTAATGACTGTGCGATTTCTTCCGCACACTGCTTGAAAGTCCTCTTACCGCTGCCTCGAGTCGATAACGAAAAGCTGCTGGAAGTCTATAATGCCGATTGATGACTTTGCAGCCCCCATTCCTCACAAAGGATACGACGAACCGTTCGATGCTAATGATGGCAATTACTAGCCGAAAAGGAGAGTACAAAGACTGAACTATGTGTGCGCCAATGCTCACGTTCAACTGATTCGCCATATAAGTATGAAGGGTGAGTTCAAGCTTCACTGAATTGTTTTTTTTTTAATTTTTGACCAATATTATGACCGGTGATTACTTGTTGCTCCTGGGGCCTCCCATTAGGCACCACAACACAGTTTTATTGTGAAATGTCACTTTAATAGGTCTTGATGCCAGCCACTGCCAATAACCACATCTAAATTTATAAAAAAGAGCGCAACGCATAGATTTTGTTGGCCCTTCTTAGGTAATATATAGTTTGCAGACCATTCAGAAAGTTGTAGCATTCAAGACTTGTGCAAAGCTTTTAGATACAAACGTTTGTGGCCCGTGAGAAGTGCGTATATTTGTGGGCATTGAGTGTTAAGGATAATGAATAAAAAAGCAGGGCTGCACGGGCACGAGGGTACGGGCCTAGCTCGCACCTCATGCTCGGAGCAGTTAGTTCCTGATTAGCGCAGCTCACATGTGAGCTCACATGCAGCGCCCCCACGCGGCGCTGGTAGTTTTGTGTACAGCCGTGCAAGCCTGGCACAGCGGCGAGTGGCCGTTTTGTGAATACAAAGACAGTTCATTCTGGGCAAACGGCTCGGCATGTTCTCATATCTTTCGCGGGCCTGATGGCCTAATTTTCGCGGTAGTCACTTCCGACCGCTCGGCCATCCGTACTTCTACACATCTAACAACTGGCGACGAGGATGAAAGAAAGTTTCACGTGAGTCTTCGTTCCCGCACCGTTCTGCCATCCGTTCACAATGCCAAGTTTCGGCAACCTCGAGCCGTTCGAGGGGGGAGGATACGACTGGCCCTGTTACGTGGACTGGCTCGAAGCAGTTTTCTTGGCTAATGTTGTCGCCCCAGAAAAGCGTACTTCCGTATTCATCAGCTGCTGCGGGCAGAAAATGTATGCTTTGCTCCGAAATTTGGTCAAGCCCGCCAAGCGCAGTGACAGGACGCTGGAGGAGATTGTTTTAGTTCTTGGAAGTCACTACTCTCCGAAGCCACCTGCCGTTGTGCAGCGTTTTCGTTTCAACTTGGGCGTTCGCGCGGAAGGGGTATCCGTCAGAAACTTCATAGCAGCGTTATAAGCCTGTCCGAGCACTACAGCTTTGGTGCTGAACTCCAAATCATGCTCCGCGATCGCATCGTGTGTGATATAAACAACGCGCACGTCCAAACAAGACTGCTGGAAAAACCAGACCTCACCTTCGACAACGCTGTGCAGACCGCCCTGGCAATGGAAGCAGCGACAAGGGACGCAAGCGAGATAGCCCAAGCTAACACAAGCAGCGCTTTCTCGACTCACTGTGTGTTTTCTGGCTCGGGGCGCGTGACCTGCTACCGCTGCGGGGACAGACACGTTGCATCGAAATGCAAGCATGTGAAGACAATCTGCAATTACTGCAACAAACGAGGTCACTTGGCAAAGGTGTGCTAAAGGAGACGAAAGGACAGCCAAGCCCAAAGCGACAGTCCTTCCAAGGCACGTTGGTTCTCGGTACGAAGTACACCGTCGTTGAGCAACCGTCATTGTGTGAATACTGTCAGCGATGAGGACGCCGCTACAGCTTCATCTTGCAAAGTTTTCGACATGTGGCAAGTTGACTACGCCACGCCACCTCCGCCTTTCACCGTCGCTGTTGACGTTTGCGGCACGCCGCTCCGCATGGAAGTGGAAACGGAGGAAAGTGTCTCCGCCATGGCCAAGTTGCGTCTTCTACAGCTTTTGCCTTCGGTTCCTGTGCAGCCGTCACACGTGCTTTTGCGAAGCTATTCCGGGGAACGGAAAAAGGTTCAAGGCAAAGTTGACGTCAGCGTGAAGTTTCATGGCAAGGAGGCCGACCTTCCTTTTTTTCCGACCGGGGACGGATCGTCCACTCTTCTAGGACGCAACAGAATGCGTGAGCTGGGCATCGGCGTTTCCGACGTTGAAGTGAACATCCACGCACTTTCCGACGTCAAGCGCCTAGTCCAAGACTACGCCGAAGTGTTTAAAGAAGGCCTGGGTACGTTCAAGGGTGCTAAAAATTCTCTACATGTTCCTTCAGATACTCCGCCTCGGTTCTTCAAGCCACGATCACTGCCGTATGCCTTGACAGATTGAGTCACCCAAGAAATCCAAAGATTAAGAAGAGATTCCATTCTTGTTCTAGTCAAGACAGCTAAGTGGGCTGCACCTATTTTTCCTTTGACCAAAAGGGATGGACGCATCAAAATCTGTGGAGACTTTAGTGTCACCAAAAACCCAGTGGGAACAGTGGAACAGTACCCCATTCCAAGGATCGAGGATATGTGGACTGTGCTTGCTGGAGGTGAGAACTTCACAAAATTGGATTTGCGAGATGCGTACCAGCAAGTTATCCTTGACGAGACCTCTAGAGAGTACGTTAACATTTCGAGGCATATGAGGTTGTTTCAGTACTCCTGGTTGCATTTTGGCGTCTCTTCTGCTCCAGACATATTTCAGGGTAAGATGGAGAACTTACTCAAGGGACTGCCACATGTAGCAGTCTATTTCGACGACATTCTTGTAACTAGCGCAAACGATGCTGATCACCTTCGCACCCTCCGTGCTGTGCTTAGCATACTTCAGGAATCTGTCCTGAAGCTGAAACTTGAAAAATGCCATTTTTTCGTGCCACAAGGTGAGTATCTCGGGCACATCATCAGCAAGGAAGGCCTTTCCCCGAACGTTGACAAGGTAGCAGCCATTCTATATGCTCCTGGCCTCAAGATGTCAAGGAACTTCAGAGTTTCTTGGGACTCTGCAACTTATACAGGCGCTTCCTACCTAATCTTTCTTCACTCCTTCGTCCACTGCACTTGCTTCTATGTGAAGGAAATAAGTGGGAGTGGGGACAATAATAACAAGATGGATTCACTGCCTGCAAGCATATCATGACATCAGCTCCGGTGCTTGTGCATTTCAACCCTGCCAGGCCTGTTTGCCTCAGCTGCGACGCATCGCCTTATGGTATAGGTGCCGCCCTGAAGCAAAAAGATGCTTATGGCCGGGAACATACCATTGCTTTTGCCTCAAAGAGCTTGTCAAAAGTAAAACAAAACTGCAGTCAACTCGACCAGGAGGCATTGCCTTTAGTGTTTCCCGTGGATCGCTTCTACCAGTACTTGTGGGGAAGAAGAAATGATTTGGTTCTGGGTCATGTTGTTCTTGCTCTTCTGAAAGGAGAAAGCCTCCCAGTGGGACCAGAGTGGAACCCCTTCAATACCAGAAGCTCAGAACTCAGTCTTCATGAGGGTTGCCTACTCGGGGATCAAGAGTCGTGATTTCAAAATCATTGCAGGGCCAAGTTCTTGGTGTTCTTCATGCCAGCCACCCAGGTATCGAGAAGAGCAAGGTTATTGCCAGGATGTTTAGTGGCCAGGAATTGACAATGACATTGCCAACAGTGTGAAGAGCTGCGCTACGTGCCAGACTCAACAACGAGCTGCACAGCCGGGCTAGCAGACGCCATGGCCTTTTCCACATCGACCCTGGTCAAGACTTCACATTGACTTTGGGGGACCGTTCCTAGGTCCCACGTTCTTGGTTATTGTGGATGCGTTCTCAAAGTGGATAAAAGTCTTTCCTGTGTCTTCCACATCTGCAAAAGCTACTATTTCTGCCTTGAGAATTGCATTCGCTCAGCATAGCCTGCCTGACGTCATTGTTTCCGACAACGGTCCTGCCTTCACCAGTGCCCAGTACCTTGAGTTCTTAACTCGAAATGGAATACGCTGCATGCTCGTACCACCGTATCACTATGCCTCAAACGGTGCAGCTGAACGAGTTGTACAAACTGCAAAGAACAAACTCAAGAAGTCTGGTTCTGGGAACTTCCAAACGCATATCTCCATTTTCCTGTTCCACTACAAGAAGTTACATGTTGGCCACCGTGTGAACTCTTGACGGGAAGAATGTTCAAGACTTCGCCAGATGCCCTGAGGCCAAGCCTGCAGGCACCTGTACTTCTCAAACAACTCAAGCAGAAGTTGTACGCCGACAAAGGGTCCCAGCAGGCTCTATCACTGCAGCCAGGTGATGACGTGTATGCGCGAAATTCCGCAGGGGTACACCTTGGATGCCTGCCAGTGTTGTGGACGTCACTCCGTCATCAGCCAGTGTTCGTTTTGAAGATCGCACCTTGGGAAACCGACACAGCGACCACTTGCGCCTTGTGCCAACTGAAACACTTCTGACCTCTCCTGAAACTGCTATCGCTGCAGCTCCACCACAGCTGGAACCGCCGCCTTTCCATGCACCAGCTGTTCCGAAAGTGCCTCATCAGGAACAGTCACGTGGAAATATCTCCACTGGGAGTAGCTGTGCCATGGAGAGCGACGGGACAGCGCTCAACAGTGCTGTGCATGTGAACAATGACTGTCATGCCTACGCCTAGCAGACCGAAGTTGCGACGTGGCACGAGAACTAGGAAACCAGTGAATAGGTACTCCCCATAGTCTTCCTCTTGAGAGGGGAGGAGTGTTAAAATGTTAGCTCACGTGCATCGCCCCCACGCGGCTCTGATAATTTTGTGTTGAGCCGTGCAAGCCTGGCACAGCGGCGAGTGGCCGTTTTGTGAAAATAAGGACAGTTCGTTCTGCGCAAACGGCTCGGCATGTTCTCATATCTTTCGCGGCCTGATGGCCTACTGTTCGTGGTAGTTACTGTCTACCACTCGGCCAACCGTGCGTCTACACATCTAACAGGGCGACCGGCTGTCCGGCTCCTTTCTTGCGTCGCTATCCGCGGCATTCTAGTGCCGTTAAACCCGGAGGATTGAGGCCACGAGCAGACTTGACATGATGCGGCGCAGCCCTCGAGGACGCTAGGCCTGCGGTCTCATGGGAACTGCCCAATTTGGCGAACCTCGGCGTCGAAAGCTGTCTGCCGCTCGTGCTTGGGCCGAGGGCAGCCCGTCGCCTGCTTTGAGCCGTCGGCCATAGATGAGCTACGCCACCGCAGTGACATTGTGAGGGAAGCCATCGCAGGGGGAGTAGCTGCTATTCAGTCACTGCTACAGTATCCGCGTACGTCGAGCGGCCAGATCCGCTCGAATCTGCGCGCCGTCAACAGTAGGTACAAGACGATGGAGTGCCTCGATAAATGCATACTTGAGACCATTGGTTTCGACGACCTTGAGGCTGATTTGTCAGATAGCTATGAGTACGACGAAAAGGTCTACACGATCCGTACACCGATGTACTTCGCCAGACCATCTGCCGTTCCTTCGCTAGTGGCTGCCTGGAGCACCGGAGCAGCAAACCAATACTCCACCGTCATCCGGCATGGCAACACCGTAGTGGCCTCCAGTAAGAGCCGGAGAGCCGTGGAGGTTGATAAGGTGGCGAACGTTCCCTCTGTGTGTGAGCCGTGCGTTTCTGACCGTCGGAACGTCTCACAGCTGCCGACGAGCCTGAACCACCAGAGAGACCAGCGAAGAGCACAGCCGATTCGATTCAGGCCCGACTGAATCCACCCAGCCCTCCCAGCCGTGATTTCGTCATCGTCCTGGACGGCCACGGAACTGACCTCTCCAAGGACCCCATGACCACGATGAACGGTGATTGGGACCAGTCCAGTGTGATGTTCTCCGACGGTTCGGAGATCGCTGCCGCTCGTGGGGGTTCCTTGCTGAGAGAGCACGTGGTCGTTAGGTGTCACAAGCGGGCGCTGCTCCCACTTGTACGGCCATGGCTGTGCTGCTCCTAGCACCATCTTCTCCGTTGGCATCTCCGCAGGCGTCAGCGCTTCCTGGTATCCCCGACTCTGATCGGCGCACCGGCCATCTGGGGACCGACCAGGGTCACCGTCACGTGGCCCTGGTTGCGGCGAGCTCGTGAACGGCAACCCGGCAGCTTCAACCACCGCTCTTGGCGCCCACTGGGAAGCTCCAGGGAGACACACCTTCCGCTGCCACGATCAGCGTGCCGGACTCGGGGTTGCGCAGCTCATGATCAGGATCCTTGCAGCTCACGACAAAGAGTGATCAACTCTGACCAGCCACCAGCGATGGCGCCCAGCACAGGCTAGTCGCGTGCTCGCCCAGGGCAACGCAAGACGACGCTGGTGACTACAAACCGCCGCAACAAGAGGGCGGATTTCCTCATGATCCGGGCGGGTACGTACGGCCCTCAGGTTTCCAGAGGGCCGAACGAGGTACCGGGCCTCAACATCATGCCGGCCAAGACCAAGATGAGCTGCTTACTGAGCAGTGCAAGTACACCATCAGCTACAACTGGATGTACTATGAGAGTGGGGGGAGCAGTCAGCGGTCGTGACGAGTAGTGCCCTCTCGGTCCCGGTTCCTGCTGTTCCTAGTAGTCTGAGTAATTTCGCAGCAGCACGTAAGTCATATCCGTGTGGCGGGAGTACCATGGAATTCGATTGGTGAACGAGTGCACGGACGGCTACTGTATGGGAATTCTAACGCTTCTGGTGCTCTCGGACGTCCAGAATTTTGAGCTTGAGCAACGCGTACCGTGGTGTAACGAGGTCTACCGCAAGCCGCCCTGTAAAGTTCAATCCATATCTGGGAACATCACCGCCATGTCGTCCGCATTCTGGAATTCAGGCGCGTGGCAAGCCAAAGAATTAGTCTAAGCATATCTGTTACCAGTCGCAGTGGAACCCTTTGTGACATGATACGAGCCCAACTTGAACATGGTTAAAGAGCGACCGCCAAAGATATACCATATCACCTTACCATTTGCAAGCGGGAGAAGTTCACCCATGCGTGTGATACTGTTGAGGTCTCCGCATTCCTAATTTGAGCTATATGCTAAGCTCGTGTGAGCGAAACGGCATAATCATCCAGATCTCGGATCACTCGAAATGATGCTACCTTAAAGGAGCCATGAAGAGAAAACACAAGTTTTGTGCATTCGAAAGATTGCCTCGTTAGAACCATAACGACACCACTTATAACGCAAACTTCGCTCAAATAAGCTACATAATTAGGAAAAAAGGAAATGACCATGCGACCCACGAGCTCATTTTCCGCAACAGAACCTGTGATGTCACTTGGGAATGCTCTGCGATTGGCGGAGGCCGGCAAAAGCAAACGCATTTTAGGCAGGGCTTACAGTTTGCATAGCGAGCTAAATGCCCGTGAAACATACTGCACATTCTTTTTATGACAAAGAACGGTGGAGTAAACGGTTGAAGTTCCGAACGAACACGCAAGCGTGTGCGCCAATGCGTACGAAACTATACCGCCGGCCGATCTCGACATCTCGCCGTCGCGCAGACGAATTTTCGGGTTCGAGGTTCTTCGGGGCCAACGAACCGTTCCAGCACGCACAGCCGCGACCTTGCTTCATATCGTAATCCCTTCACAGGAGGTTGGCCGTCATATCGCCAACCAGCAAAGGTAAAAATAGAAACGAGGGGAGTAAGGAACAGCAAGAAGCGACGGGATAGTGCCAGTCGTCGCGTAAGTTTCGAATGGTGTTGGCTTGCTGCTGTCGTTACGAGCTCGTTTCCAGTTTACAACCACTGAAAACTTCAGTTTGTTCAGTTACAGCAGGGACCCTTACGTTAGCTCACTCCTGGGACATGCTGGCGCTCGTCGCCGACTTCGTCAAATCGCTCTGACCTTGGGGAAAAAATGCCGTAAACACCGCGCATCGACGCTCGTATCTTTCTGGTCGAAGCAGAGAGCTCGCGCGAACGGCTTTCCATACACGACACCGGCCAACTGGCATAAGTGATACCGCTACTGAAATTGAACTATTATTAACCGTAATCAAAATACGGCACATACGTACCAGTCTATATTCGTCCGTCGCGACGGGGCTGACGAGGCAGCGGTGCCGACGGCTGGGCGTTCTTCTGTTGTGGCTATCGCGGAATGGTCGCTTTCCCGTCCACCGCGTATCCCACAACTCTTGCCGCTCGTGCACTTAGAAGCATTGAGCGTTTTTGTGGTGTGAGGTTGTTAAATGCAAGCCCGAGCTCCTCGGCGAGAGTTTTGTTCTCCGGATCAGGCGATTCCATGACTAGGGCTGCGGGTGCACTAGGTTTTACTAGCATTTTTAAAATGGCCGCCGTCTCGATCGACTCCCGCGTGTGGGTGCTATATGGAGTCGACATACTAAGTATCTGTTTCATGGACCGGCTCTATGACGCCATTGTACACGTCACGGAATGTTCAATTTTAGCGGGAGATTTAAAATTTTGGCTTAAATTGCCTTATTTCTCAGTGAATAAAGCATCATTTGCTTCTGGGAAAGCGCTTGGGGTACTATGAAACACCTAATCTTTCGAATAAAACAAACTTTTGTTTTCTCTTCATGGCTCCTTTAAGAACCTTGTGTCCCGCTTCATGTATCTGCACATCCTCAGTTGTGTCGCCGGACTATGTGTGCGCGGCTCGGTGCTCACGCTGGTGCATTTGTACAAGTACTTTTCCTTCCTTGTAACTTCGGCCGTTTCTCCCATATTGAACTTCGTAGTGTGCATCTGGCTCCCTGCGTGCATGAGCGCCATTCTGTATTGGCCACAGCCTCCAATTAGTTTTCACGGTTTTGGGCTTGTGCACATTGGCTGTTCGGGGAGTGTGTTGAGGATAATGAATAAAAGAAACAGGTCTCCACGGGCACGAGGTCGTTCCTAGCTCGCGCATCGTACTCGGGGCACTTGGTTCCTGATTAGCGCGGCGAACGGGCGACCGGCTTCCTGGCTCCCTTCTTGCGTCGCTATCCGCGACATGCGCTGCACTCACACATGGAATAACGAAGAATATTGTCACATACCTGAGTAATTGGCCAGTACTAGAAATAACCGAATAGGCTGGTGATGAACTTTGTAAACGCAGCTCTATCCCACCCTAGTGGAAATATTTGGAATCTTCAACAAATTCCAAATAAGCGAAAAAATAAAACAAAGTCACCAATCTATCACCCATATCAAACACCTTATGTTTCCGCAACCTTTATGAACACGCCATAGCTGAACGACGGCGGAACATCCTGGAAGACAACGATCTTCTACAATTCAGCTAACAGACTTCAAAATAACGCTGTCCACACACGAGGCTTTCTTTTCAGTCAAGGAAGAAAGCACCGCCAAAAATAATAAAAGGACCAAATAAGTATGGCTTGAAGCTAAAGAGAGCCCTCGACAAGGTCTCCCACGTCGAATCCTTGGAGGCAGCGAGCAACATTGATGGCGGAGAACGCCCCTACCACTCCGTGGACGCCTTTTTCTCGAACTGAAAAGAAGCCTTGAGTCTGCGAAGACTGAGATCCGACTGTTTCCAATTGTCAAAGAAACCGCCTACAATCATACATTATCTCCCCTATACGGTGAAATATTATGATGATCAAAACAGCTGAAGCCCTAACCCAATTTAGGGGTGCAGGATACCTCATTCACGCAAACGAGGTTACTCTACAGTGTCCAGAGGAAGCCTTGAATAGATAATGTAACAAGTGCTTCGTCAACCCTGAAGCTTTTGTCCCGCTGCAGCAAGGGAGACAGTTCATACCGCAGGGAAATGAAGAGAACAGCGAACCCGGAACAGACCTCGTCGAGCGTATGACTAAAGAAAAGGAGCGTTCCGTTCTGGCTCCACTGGATTCGAAAGGTTCCCTCGTGAACACCAGAATAAATCGTCGCTGGACAGGGACACTTACGCACAGGGCTAAAGGACAACATAAAACCGCCCAACATGATGTGTCAAAAAATAATTACACCTAGATCTCAGCAACGAAGAGGACACCCATTCTCGGGAAAGAGAGGAATGACGACTACAGCTCACTCCCACCGACGAATGCGACGTCCTAATGACGAACGAACCCAGTCAGTCCAACGTTGCAAGGCACCTCGACCCAAGAACGCCCGATATTTAACTTCCACCCCGGAACCAGGTTTTGTTGAACTTTCCTTGCCAGCGCTAAACAAAGCCGGAAGAAGAAAGCGACACCACTCATCAAATCACCGTTGGAAAAAAAGGCGCCTCACAATTTGAAACACATCGGCTCAACGGATCACTACTAAGATCATAAACTGGCCGTTATTTATAGCTCTGGTGTCTCCTGCGCAGTTCCTGTGTATGTATGTTTGCGTATAAATCACTGTCACGAGCGGAACGTTGTTGAGGAAACACGAAGATGAGCTTGTATAGTACACCAATACTAACATTGGCTACAGCTGAGGAAGAAGTGAAATGAATAGCGTTTAGAGCTGTGCCAGGCCATGGGTCCAGTTCCTCAATATTGACCTCACGCCGTCACAATAATAAAGCCAGGTTCACGAAAACGGTTCGCCTGCTGTGTTAGAAAAAAGATATATTTTGCTACAAGCTATAATGAAAGTTTAAAGGAGCCATACGTAATGCTAAAAAGTCATCCCTAAACCAAATCGTTCTATGTCTCACTCACTGAGTCCTCCCGCACCACAAAACTCACAATGAAAACGCCATATTTTTCTGGTGATGTTGACGACCATTGCTGAATTAAAAAAAAGCGCTTCCTGTGCCGAGACGGGTGAAGCAGTCTGCATTTCCACAGGGGTGCAAGGACGAGCAAAACCTGGCAGAAAACGATGCACCATTTCTCTAAAGACGACGATGGTTGATAGCGAAGCTTTATTTTTGCGACATAAATATGCGAAGGCCAAAGTCAAAGCCGCTGTGATCAAAAATGCAAACTGCGCGCGAGTCAGTTGAACTCTCAGTGAATCAAAGTCCAAACTATGTGCTAATCTAGATGCAAATTCTGTAACAACCATGGAATTGCTCAAAAAAGAGTTTTGCGTTCCACCGCCGTCATCGTTACACGGATCAGTGCATGGTATTATTCTAGTAACAAGCGTATATGGTCAGCGCCCAAGAGAAATGTGGCCCTTCATTATACGAAATAGAAAGACCCAGTGCAAATTCCGGCTCTTCAAGGTGACGGTGCATTTCCACCTGTTAGTACGATAAGAATGCATGCTTTATTTGTTTTCATAACTCTGTGTTTCCGTAATTGCGGCCTTATGCTGGTAGTGTTACGTTTGGCTTCATTTGTGCCTATTTCATGGCTGATATCAACTTACAGACATGCCGCATCGAAAAGCTGCTTTTACGTTCGAAATTGGGTAGGGATATCGCCTATGGCGATTTGTTATGGTGTACACAGTTTTAAACACGAAGCGTTTGGCTACAACTACGACCAGAGCATCGAAGCGGCACCCCGCGAAAACAGCAAACGGGACAGTAAACTCGTCAAACGCCGCATGTCATGGTGGCGGTCACGCGTGGTCTGGTACTTCCGTGCTTCCAGCGTTACGTAGGTGTTGACATCAACGGGGCCGTGAGCGACGGAAACATAGCATGCGGCTCTAAAATGATTTGATATTTCCTGTACCACCAATGATTGATGCAGTAAAGAAAGAACAGATTTCTGTTCATCCCATCACGGGCTACACCGTATTGCAGTCTGAACTATCACCACCATCTGCGGAAGACGCTGAAGCGGCACTGCTGTGGTAGCTGTATGAAGCAACCCGGTTTAATGCTCCCACTGCATAGCATAGCGGGGATAAATTGGTCACAGTTGGCACAGGACCGAGGTAATTGGAGAATAATGGGAGAGGCCTTTGCCCTGCAGTGGGCGTAGATAGGCTGGTGATGATGATGATGATGATGCATAGCATAGGTCAGTTTCTTGAGCATGGCATAGATAGCCTAGGAGCGTCTCTGGCCCTCCCCTCACTCGCTTAATAGCAATGTATAGACATGCGGCGCCATAAACCACAGAAAAAAGGGCTTTACTCGTGCATGTTGCCAGTGTAGGCCCTGGTAAGATTTGTGCGAATATTAAGAGAAAAACACAAACGGAATGTTTATTACACCTCACTGCTAATACAAAGGTTGACTGCTTCTTTAGCACTAGATGTAGACGACGCTCGAGCGCCCCGATTAAGGGATTGGCGCGATGAGCTTTGTATTCTCCAAGCTTCTGCTGAGCGCATAAGAGCTGTTACCGGGCGGAGCCGTGGAGATGCTCCGGTAGTAGCAACAGCCAGGCGCTCCTGTGTTTTCTCTACATGGGATCGACATTGTACCTGCAGCGTTGCCGCCAGTGTGTGTAGCCGCATTATAATAACATTTTCGAGTTGCTTCATTGGTCACATAAAGCAGCTATAACTATGGATAGGAAACTTGCTAACGTTGTGCAAGGTTACTTTGCGAAGGTGGAAGAGAACAACGCTCCGTCATGTACAGTAACAGAGGTTATCGAACGGCTTTCAGGAGAGTTGCATCCGTTTCGACGACGAAGATATATGGGCCACCCTTACTTTTTTTGCTCATGGCGAGTGGACAAAGGCGATGGTAGAGGTAACGGCAAGTTGATGTGCTTATAACATGGTAAATCCAACGGCCGGAGATGGGGTCGTCTGGCCACACATACCACACATGCACTCCGTCGGCTCGCTTAGGCTGAGAATAATCACTGAGAAGTACCAAGAGTCAAAAGGATTAAGCGTTACGAAGGAGTACAAATACCGAAAACTCGCGCTTGTATTTTGATAGCGTCCCTAACGACTGTGCACGCTGTGCCTGCGAGATAGGAGAACGCAAGAGGAGAACAAGCGTATTTCATATTGCCATGCAGCCTTGCATCTTCAAGAAACTTAAACGGAAGGGCAGAGGGGAGGGAGGTTGTATTTGGGAATCAAGTAAATCTACAAATGAGTGCCAATTGAAGAAAGAGTCACCTTGACAGTAATCAGAACGTTATAGTACCTGCAACGGTATTCTATGTGTTTTGGCTTTTTTAGGCAATGGAGCCAGTCAACTTATTTGTGGTCATTCTAGTTTTTCCACTTACTTTTATAAACGTCGTTCGTGACACCTCCGGATGCTAATAAATAAATACTTGTAATAGTAATTTTACATCCTTCAATTCATTCATCAATACATCAATAAATAAATTATTCCGTTAGTTAGTCTTTTATATTGTGTGCAGGTACAGCCTGGTGGATGTCGTTCTGGAGCACAAAACACAACGTACAAAAGGTACAATGACCGCGGCTCACAATTAACGCAATTATGAGATTGCCTTGTTAATACCGAAAAGAACTACGCACTGTCGCAGACCCAAATATAAAAAGTCCCCTGCAATCACAAATACAGAAACCCACTGTTTAACATTAAGGGATGTGGCCCCACACCCGTGTTCGTAGGACGCAGATACTAATAATAATAATCATGAAACATCAAAATTTAAATTTATGCGAAACCGGAGTGCCTCAAGATACCCGACAGGTGATGAAATAATTTAATAATAAATATAGGTGGACCTCAACTAAAAGTATATGACAAATGTAGGAGAAGAGAAAACTACACACTGAATTAAATAAATTGAAGTGACAATTACGTTGTTCACAAAAATATTGAAGTGACAGCGCATGATCGCAAGGATAAAAAGCGGTAACTCTCAAGGCAAACTGACAGACATGTTTTTAGAACAGACAATCATTAAAGATAACTGAATATTAAGAATACAGATTGTATATTACACTGCAAACAAGACGTGCAGCACAAATCACGCAGACGTTTGAGATTAAAAAGTATCGTGTCTTCCAGTCGACGTTTGCGCCCGTGTAGTGGAACATCTTGTGGCACATCAGCCCTAGACACAGTGTGAATTATTTGCTCTATGATGCTTGGAGGTTCAAAACGATAGCGTGGGCACAGAATATCATTCAGAGTTATATAGATTACACATAGCGATTCAATGGTCAGAAAAAATGTAAACTTTCTGTGAACACTTTCAATGAATGGACGCATTATTTTGCTTTTCCAATTTTGTACCATTGAAGAACACTTGGGCTGCGGACGACAGTCTTCGACAGCTCGAGCAGGCAGCTCGGCTCCAAGAACTCCTTTGACAGACGGCACACAACGCCAAGAGATCGAATAGCCTGAAAAATTATCTCCCGGATTACTGGAAAGAAGCTCGAGTTGCTGTCGAAATCAACACCAAGATTCTAAACCTACACCGGATGTGCCAGTGTCTCACCGCGATTATTACAGAACAATATGGTCACAAGTTTTCTTGTGCATCACATTACCTTTGTTTTTGATGTAATTGTAGGAGTTTGTTATTATAATAAAAATCAATCAATTATTCTATCAAAAGGTATTTAGGTGGCCGGAACAGCTGGAGCCTTATAGGTACGCACTGAGAGAAAACATTCAGCACTAAGATACATCAACAGCTGCCAAATACACAGACAGTAAGGAAGGCCAATAAGCAAAACATAAGAGTAAAAGCACTACAAGAAAGTATATAAAACAGTCATTCAACAAGCATAACTTCATATGTAGAGGTTGTATTGTCTGTTCCAGTGCACAAAAATGTCGTACCATAAGCATAGCATAGGAGAAAATTGGCGGAAAGAATACCTGTATATGTGAAGGTTTACATGAAGCTTCAATTACGCATGAATGCATGAACCAAATAAAGGAAAATATTTATGACTGTTAATGTCACAAAATAAAAATTCTGGAAAAGTGTGTTGCTGTGGCCTGCCCACAAGCCTTGAAAAAGTAGGACGCAAGACGAGCAGCGTACAAGAGTGACTCATAAGTGCATACATCAATTGTTGCCGGAAAATAAACATCATATACCGACACGTCAGAACAATATCTCTGAAATTCATTCAAGCATCGGCATAGTAAGAGAAGGAAAAGAGAACAGCTACGACGGAATTTGGTTGACCGCACCTAATAGCCTGAACGATAGGGATGCTGAAAATGTCAAGTTTTAAAGAGTTCTAGTTGCGTAGATACTTCAGTCATTGAAGAAGAAAACGTGTGCTCACAGACTCCTGCTATCTTACGAGTGTGGTTAAGCATTCTTTGTCTTCGCAGAACACGAAAACTGATAGAAGCAAAGCCATTCCGGGCATAAAATAATACTATGGAGTAGTTCGGATAAGAAAACAGTGTCCGAGTGGGTTCACCGGGAGCTTAAACGGTTACTAGTCGAGGCTCACGGGAAAACAATGAATGAATTTTGATTGAAGTTTTGTCTGTACACTCTAAATGTCAACACTTGGATCTACAGGTTCCATTCCTAATGAAATCCGTGTCCCGGGACACAACGCCCCAAGTCATATTCTTTATAACATGGCCGGGGAAGAGGTCGCGTGGAGGAATAGCGGCACGGATCTAGGCAGCGATCACGCCATAGTAGATACCAGGATCAGAGTAAAGACGCCAACGCCGCGAATACGAAAACACAACTGGGTTAACTGGGAAGGATTCCGGACGCAGGGTTCCGAACTAGTAGAGCAAGAATTCACGAACACAAGCGCCTGGATGGATAATCACCAGTGACGTCAATGCGGTCACGAGGTAGATCACAACGGACGACGACAGGATCGACAAAGTCGACAGCCGGCTAGCCCACGCTATGGAGGTCGAGCACTTAAAACTCAAAGAAAAGGCTTAAGGCGAGACTACGCTAAACGTTTGCTAAGGTGACATCGCCAAATTGAGCACCACAGCCGTGTGCTCATCACCAAAAATGGAACAAGATTTCACGCACCAGAGACGGCTAATTGCAAGATCGAAAGACTTGGAATTTGTTCCGCCACCTCCAGGACGAAACCAAGACAAAATCTCATCAGCGCGAAAGACTAGCGAGGAGGAGGAGAAGAAAAGCGATAGGAAAGGCGGAGAGGTTATTCAGGGTTAGAGCCCGGATTGCTACTCGGCACTGGGGAAGGGGTGTTCAGGCGATAAAAGAGATGACAGGCAGAAAAGGGGGGATAGGAGCGGGGTCGCGCACACACTTTACTCCCTTCGTGAGTCTCTCAGCTGAACCAGTGTCCTTCATAAAACGCAGAAGGACTTTTGTTGCATTCTGCGAAGTCGATTTAGGGGTCTTTGTCCTAGAATAGTCTCTTGCTTGAACTGTTGATTGTCCATCTTCTGAGCTCGGCTGCCAAAACGCGTCTTTCCGATGAATACTCGGGGCAACTACAAAGCACATGGTCGATTGTCTCTCCAACCTCGCAGGCGTCGCAGTGGGCGCTACTGGCCATCCCGATGAGGAAGGAGTAGGCTTTCCTGAAGGCCACTCCCAACCACAGCCTACAAAGTAAAGTAGACTGTGATCGAGTCAGCCCACACAGAAGACGACGCTGGACTAGCCAAAATTCTGCATCGGGAAATCAAAGAAAAGAGAGCGACAGTGCAGGAGCAGCAGCTACTCAGGAAATACCTCCACGACTAGCCGAAACTGGCACACAGAGGCTATCCAGGCAGAACTAACGAGAAACAGGACAGATCAGTTATTGTGGAGAAAGTACGAGCGGTACTGCATGATCTCAATAGCAGGTTGGCGAGGTACCAGACGGGTGGCCAATAGGGCACTCTGTAACATGGACGAAGCGTGGATAGTAGCGCTCCCCATATATTACAACGACTGTTGGAGGGCAGGAATCATATCTAAAAAACCGAAGAGCTCAAAGATGATCTTGATCTCCAAGCAAGGCAAACAACCAAGCATAGACAACCTTCGACCACCCTCGCGGACGTGCGGCGTGGGCAAGGCGTTTGAGCACGTTCTGATGGTCCGGTGGCAAGATTACCTCGAAGACCATGACTTCTACCCTTCCATGATGATTGGGTTCTTACGGAATCTCAGCACGCAAAGTGCGATACTGCAACGGAGGCACCTAACTGTCAACATAGACACCTAACACACCAGGGCTATATCGGGGCTCGACCTACAAAAAGTTTGTGATAATGTTACCATTCGGAAATGCTCGAAAAAGTTTCGAGGTTGGACATAAGCAAAAGGTCGCATGAGTGTATGAAGAGCTTTCTGACAAGGCGAACAGTGATGCTCCTCGCCTGAGACGTCCAGACAAAAGACAGGGAGGTTGGGAAACGAGGTACGCAGCAAGGATAACTCTCCTCGGTGCTCCTATTCAACCTGGTGGTAATCAGGGTCACCCACCTGCTCGTAGAGGTCTATAAACGCGAGTAAATCGCATACGCCGGCGATATCACCCTGTTGGTCGAGGAAGTTAGCGACGTCAAAGAGAAAGAGGTCCTGCACAAAGCAGTAAGGACGGTCGAGGCGAACCTGGAGGGCACTGGTCTTAGTTGATCACCGAGTAAGTTACTGTAAAAGCCAAAGGGCAAACAGCGTGGACAAACAAGAAGAGAATAAGACGAGATTAAGGTCTACACACAGGGTGGGTCGGGGATCCCCAGGTTATTCGACATTCGAGTACTGGGAATGCTTCTCAAAAAGAAGCGCAGCAATGGAGGCGCAATGGCGAAGACAGTCGGCAAGTCGCCCAGCACCATTCGGCTCATGAAGCGGGTTTCCAATGGAAAAAGGGGACGGCGCGAGGAGAACCGCACACGACAAGTTTAGTCATTCGTCATGAACTACAGAACATACATGGTGGCGTTAAAAATTAGACGACCAATGAGAAGAAAAATCTAGAATTGCTTATCGAAGGGGCGTATAAGACGGCTATCGTGCTACCCGAGTCCACGCGTACCGATCGCCCGCTAAACCTCGGCGTACGCAACACCTTTGACGGAGTCATCGGGGCCCCACGGGAGGTGCAGCTAGACAGCCTAGCCTGACCATACCCAAAGCATGCAGAAGAGTCCTAAAGAAACTGGACTACAACTATCCCGAACAGAAAGGCACCAAGACGCAGCTACGTGACGATATCCGGAACAAAATCTAGGTTCATCAAGTCTCCGGCAACTTGCATCCGGAGCAGTATAACGGCAGAATAACACGGTCTAGGTTCATCCAGTCTCCGGCAACTTGCATCCGGAGCAGTATAACGGCAGAATAACACGGTGCAAGGCCCTGGTTGAGCTACATGGCAGGGACGCTGGAGTTACCCACATCGATGCAGCAGAATAATAAAACGAACGGGGGCTTCGTGGTAACGGTGGTACATGCCGAGGAACACGCCGGAGTGGCATCCAGCGTTGCGAGCAGGAGAAGTGAGGAAGTAGAGGAGGTGGCGATCGCGCTAGTCATCAGAGATTCCCACTGCACGACGGTCGTGAGTGTTTCCGGCAAGGTGTCAAAAAGGTTTCCAGAGGCCGAGATTCCATGTAATGCTTCTAGTGGGAGACAAGAATCAAGTGATTTCCTGCACATGCAGACAGTATCGGAACGTGCTGAGAACCACAACGAAACCTTAGAGGATCGTGCACGTGAACTCACTTACCTGGCGAGAAAAGTGTCGGAAAGCATTTGTCGCACTGCGCACGACACCGGATGACTGCGTACAAAGAAATTACTCAGGCCTATAGACTTTCCAGGGGCACGCTCCCACCGCCCTGCAAAGGATTGAGCAGGGAGTGGGCGGTCGTCTGTAGGTAACTCCATGCAAAGGTGGTTCTGAGCCCTTACCTAAAGCACAAGATGTACCCATGGACATACGCTGACGCCACCATTCGGGTGTGTCACAAAGCCCCAACAAGACTCGAGCACAAACTCAAGAGCGCAATCAAACACAACAAGGATGTCGCCTACCTTTGATAGGGCAGTGCCGACGGAAGATCAAAATCTTCAACTCCAAGATGTGAAGCGACGCATCGGGACGCTGGCCGGGCAGAAGGACCCCGGCGACCCGGTGACAGGGGGGCGGGGGCCCCCAGCCGGGCCGGCTACATTTCCGGCTAAGTCATGACGACCTAGCAAAATTACTTCATTCGCTGTCCCCACCAAATTTTTCCCAATTCAATCCAAATGAAGAGGCAATATCTAATTGAGCAATACAAATGGGTGTGAAAATATTTGGAGACCACTGCGGACACCGGAATATACATACAGCTCCACAAGAGCGAAGCTCCCGCCTTGGAGGTTGAATGAAATGACGAGAGAAAGATAAGGCACTGTGGAAGGGCACACCGAGGTCTTTGATCTCGTCAGCTCTAGATGGGGCACTTCCATCAGTTTCTGTAGGGAAAGTGTGGTTGATTTTTCTGCTGTCAGAATTGACCTGTGTTTTCGTATATTTAAGATTTATTCTGCTGTGTGGGCACCATATAAAAAACACCAATATAGCTTGCTACAGAGCAAAGCAGTCACCAATGAACTCAATGCGTCTGAATATGTGAATGTCTTCAACTGCGTAGAAACGAAGACTGCTTATTGCAGTTGAGACGTCATTTATACAAATAGAGTGATGCCACAACACATAATTTGGGGCACCCTAGTTGTTGATCAATACATGGTGGACGTCTGCGTGTTGATGGTAACGAAACTGATCCATTTGTTTAAATAGTTCCCCAAGAACGCCGCAGATGGAGCCTAACGCTTGTTTTGTAAAAGATAATTCAGTAACAACCTGTGGTAGCCATCAAATACTGTGCGCAGAACACAGTAGACATATAAATGGCCCCTGTCAGAAACTGGTGCCTTGGCCAGCTCCATGAAGACGGCAAGATCGGTCTTTGCCGACGTAATCCGGAATAAAGCCGTGCTGGTGCTTTTAAAAACGTTTCGAAGAAAACAGACAATACTTCGGGCAGCGCTGTTTCAAACAGCCTGCAGCAAGCACAAAGTAGTACATCTAGTGTGTAGTGTGCGGCATCAAATTTGGTGCCTGACTTCAAAATGGGAAAACTCGAAAATTATTTTGCGGGCGAGGGAACACGTTTTTTTACACACTGACTGGATATAGCTGTGTAAACAGGTACAAAAATGCGGCCGTATATTTTCAGAATACCAGAAATTATTACGTCAGGACCACGCAACACTAACAATTTAATGCGCTTTAAGCTACCAAAAATGAACTGATTGTCTAATTTTACTAAGCTAGAGCCTTGTACGGTGAAACCGCGTTCATTGGCTTTCAACCGGACCGGTATAACATAAAGTAACGACCAGGAAAACGCTGCAGTAGGGAAACCTTTGAAAATGAATAAAAACAGTGTAGCTGTGACTTGCAATGAAGTACTTCTACAACTTTGGCTTTTTCCCCTCCAAAACCTCCAGAATGTAGGATTGTCGTTTTTCCAATCGCTGGAAAACGCCACGCATGGCAATGCAAGGTACCTGGTGATGGCGACCCTCTGCCACGCTGGCTGCTAGTTTGCTGCGTTCGGGCGACAAGCTTTTTCTGAAGGCAGAGCGTCTCCTGTTTTCCCTACGCCATCAAGGCACGACAAAATTTGCGGTTTTAAGCTCAACGGTGTTTCCGAAGCTTGAAGCACAGGATGACGACGAGAGCGCGTGCTATTCTTCCGGTAGTGCTTTGTGGCAGATACGCATTTCCGGCAATCCGAAGTGTACTTTCCGCTGTAAGCGCAGTGATGATGTTGATATCATAGAGTAACATAGGGGCATGTAGCGGTGACGAATCCCACCCTCGTGCGGCTTCATGTCAGTTCCACAGCCAAGCCTGGACAAGGCTAGTGATGAAATGCAGAAGGCAGCGCATAGAATTGAGATTGGCGGTTAGTTCGCGGCACCAAATTTTGACCCTCACTTATACACAGGAACAACTCGTGGAGTCTTCCGGCGAGCGGGGAAGCTGCAAGTCTTCAGAGAAGCTTTTGAAATAATAATATTCAATCAATCAATGAATCAATGAACACATTTTTCCAATCTTTATTAATCTGTACAGAAACAGCCGAAGCCTTCGTGCTGGCCCACTGAGAGGAGAAAAAAGGCAGCTGTGAAAAATATGAGGGGCTGACACACACATAGTCAGTAAAAAAAGTGGGAGAGTCAAGAAAAATAAAAAAACTGGAAATACTACACTGAATAAAATTAGATGTGACATCCAACCTACATTACACGACTAACAGAGACTGTAAGTTATGGTACGTTGCAAAAACACATCGTACTATAAGATAAGCATTAGGATAAAGGATCAGTTACACAAGAATGTATAAAACAAAACACATGAAATATTTGTAGCTTTTTACAGAAAATGGTAAACAATAGAAAAAATTGTTACTCGGGCCTCCTTAGGCCCCTTAAGAGGAGCGATGTAAGAAGAGTTGACTATAAGAGTGCGTCATACCAACTTGGCATACCACAATTACACCCGCAGCATCTACTTCATACACAAACAAATAAGAAAAAACTCTAAAAACAATGCACAGATGAGGAAAAAAACTGAAAAAAGGAGTACTTCCGGAATGAAGTTAGTCCGCCACGACTAAAAAAACTCGACCAAGAACTTTCTATCGGGAAGGCGAAAAATATCGAGTTCCCCGGAGTGAATATTATGTAGACGCTGCGCTCTGTCAAGAGGATAACATCTGCTAAGTTCTCCAGTTGTGTGCGGCCAGGGTGATTTTTTGAAAGGGTATTGATTTGTTCGGAACACAAAAACTGATTCATGCACGCAGTTTCGGGCATAAAATATTAGCATGAAGCCGTTTGTATAAGAACAGAAGGTCTGAGTGCGTTCGCCGGGAACGTAAAGAAACAGTTATCGGGAGGGGCTCAGAAAGAAGCCGGGGCATAATTATTGAAAAAATGCGGCCTGTGCGTTATGCGACACCGCTGAATGCCACTCTGATGTTGCCCTCGGCGTGGACAGCCGTTACCCCTGCACCGATATGTCGAGCTCCAGCGTCCCTGGCGTGTAGCTCAACCACTGCCTTGCGTCGTGTTCGCTGGTGGCCCTCGTGGTACTCTGGACGCATGTTGCGCGGGTCTGCATCCACCTGGATTTTATCACGGGTGTCGTCACGTAGCTGCGTCTTGGTGCCCTTCTGTTCATGCTAGTTGTAGGCCAGTTGCTTCAGGACTCTTCTGCATGCTTTGTTTATGGTCAGCCTCTCCAGCTGCACCACCCATGGGGCCTCGATTACTCATTCAAAGGTGTGGTGTACGCCGAGGCTTAAGTGAGGGTATCGTACTCGTGGACTCGGGTAGCCAGATAGCCGACTTATATGCCCCTTGAATGAGCGATTCTAGATTTTGCTTCTCATTGGTCTTCTACTTTTTAAACGCAGCCATGTATGTTATGTAGCTTATGAAGAATGACTAGACTTGTTTATGTGAGGTTGTCTTCGCGCCGTCCCCTTTTTCCATTGGAAAACTGTTTCATAAGCCGAATGGTGCTGGGCGAATTGCCGACTGTCTTCGCCATTGTGCCTCCATTGCTGCGCTTCTTTTTGAGAAGCAAGCCCAGTACCCGGATGCCGAATAACCTGGGGAACGCCAACGCATCCTCTGTGTAGACCTTAATCTCGTCTCGTTTTCTTGTTTGTCCACGCTGTATGTTCTTTTCCTTGTACAGTAACAGCTCAGACTTACTGGGTTTTCAACTCAGGCCATTGTCCTGGAGGCTCGCCTCGACCGTCCTTGCTGCTTTCTGCAGGACCTCTTTCTTTTGGACGTCGCTACCATCCTCGACCGACAGGGTGATATCGTCGGCGTATACTATATACTCGCGTTTATCCTCCTCTGCAAACCGGTGGGTGACCCTGATCATCACCAAGTTGAATAGGAGCACCGAGGACACTTTCCCCCGCTTCGTACCTCGGTTCCCGACCTCCTTGGCTTTCGTCTGGATGTCTCCGGAAAGGAGCACCACTGCTCGCCTTGTCATTAAGCTCTTCATACACCCATGAGACCTTTTGCTCTTGTCCAACCCGGAAACTTCGAGTATTCCCGAGTGGTTAACATTATCAAAAGCTTCTTGTAGGTCGAGCCCCGATATAGCCCTGTTGTGGGTGTCTATGTTGATGGTTATGTGTCTCCGTTGCAGTATGGCGCTAGCGTGGAGAGATTCCGTAAGAACCCAATGATCATAGATGGGTAGAAGTCATTCTCTTCGAGGTAATCTTGGCACCACACCATCAGAGCGTGCTCGAACACCTTGCCCACACAGCACGTCAGCGAGAATGATCGGAGTTTGTCTATGATTGGTTGTTTGCCCGCTTGGAGATCAGGATTACCTGTGAGCTCTTTCGTTTTCTAGGTATGACTCCTGCCGTCCAACAGTCGTTGTAATGTATGGTGAGCGCTACTATCTACACTTCGTCCAGGTTCCGGAGCGCCTTATTTGCCATCCGTCTGGTCCCTCGCCAACCTGCTTGCAGTATCGCTCGTACTTCCTCCACAATGACGTATCTGTCTTGTTTCTCATTATTTCTGCCTGGATAGCCGCTGTGTGCCAGTTTCGGCTTGTCACGGATGTATTTCTTGAGTAGCTGCTGCTCCAGTGCCGTCGCTCCCTTTTCTTTGATTTCCCGATGCAGAATTTTCGCTAGTCTGTCGCGCTGATGAAATTTTGCCTTGGTTTCGTCCTTGAGGTGGCGGAAAATATTACAAGTCTTTCAATTATTCATTTGGCTGTCTTCCGATTTTTAAATTTGGTTCCATTTTTAGTAATGAGCACATGGCTGTGCCGCTCGATTTGGGGATATGACCTTAGCAAACTTTCTATGCAGTCTCCCATTAATCCTTTGGATTTTCATTGCTCTCGTAAGAAAGCTTGACCTGCAGACGTGGGCTAGCCGGCTGTCGACTTCATCGGTACTGGCGTCGTCCGTTGTGATCTCCCTCCTGACCGCCTTGACATCACTGGTGACTCTCCATCCAGGCGCCCTTGTTCGTGATTTCTTGTTCCGCTCGTTCTGACACCTGCGTCCGGAATCCTTCCCAGTCGACCCAGTGGTGCTTGCGCATTTGCGGCCTTGGCGTCTTTACTCGGATCCGAGTATCTACTCTGGTGCGATCGCTGCCTAGGTCCGTGTCGCTATTCCTAGACGGGATCTCTTTTTCGGTAATGGTATAACAAACATGAGGTCGGGCGTTGTGTCCCGTAACACGGATTTTATAAGGAAAGCAACTTGTACATCCAAGTGTAACATATAGAGTGTACAGGCAAAACTTCAATCGAAGTCCATCCATTGTTTTCCCTTGAGCCTCTACCGGTAACGGTTTAGGTTCCCGGTGAACCCACGTTGACACTTTTTCTTATCATAACTACTTCACGGTATTATTTCATGCCCGGAACTGCTTGCCTCTATTCGTTTCCGTGTTCTGCGAAGACAAAAAATGGTTAATGACACTCTTAAGATGTCAGCAGTTTGTGAGCACATTTTTTTCTCTTCAAAGAATCAAGGATCTTCACAACTAGCCCTCCAGAAAACATTACATTTTCAGCATCCCTACCTTCCCGGTTATTAGCGGCGGTCAACCAAGTTCCGTCCTGGCTGTTCTTTTTTCTTTCTTTTACTATGCTGAGGCTTGGATAATTTTCAGAGATCTTGTTCTTTCGTATCAGTGTATGAAGTTTATTCTCCGGCATTAATGGATGTGTGCACTTATGAGTCACTCTTGTACGCTACTCGCTTTGCGTCCCACTTTTTTAAGGTTTCTGGAAAGGCCACAGCAGTACACTATTCCTGAATTTCTCATTTTGTGCCATTAGTATTCATAAATATTTTGCTTTATTTGGTTCATACGTTCATGTGTAATTGAAGCTTCTTGTTAACCTTTACTTGTACAAGTATTCTTCTTGTCGCCTATTTTGCCCTATTCAATGCCAGACATTACAACCACATCTTACGGTGGTATGTTTCTTGAATGACAATGTTTTAGATATTTTTCTGGTAGTTCTTGTAATTTTTTTGCTGATTGGCATTTCTTGCTGTCTTTTATTTGAAAGTGTTGATGTATCTTAGTGCTCAATTTTCCCTCTGAGTGCGCACCACTAAGGCTCCGGCTGTTCCGGGCACTTTAATAACCATTCACGGAATAACTGTTTGATTTTGTATTAGAATAGACAATCTCCTTATAAATACATCTAAAACTAAGGTAATGTGATTCACAAAAAAAATTGTAAGCCTATTCTTCTGTAATAATAGTGGTGAGGCACTACTACATCAGGTGTAGGTTAAGTATCTTGGTGTTGATTTCGGCATTAACTTGAGATTCTCCTCGGCAATCCGCGAAATGATTTTTTAGGCCCTTTAGTCTCCCGCGTTTTGTGCCGACTGTTAAAGGTATTCAAGGAGCCGAGCTGTCTGCTCAAGCTGTACAAGGGTATTTTTCGTAAGCAGCCCAAGTGTACTTCATTGGTATGAAATTCTAAAAGAAAACAATGCGTCCGTTAGTTGAAAGTGTTCACAGAAAGTCATTCCTCTCACCCGATTGCATCGCTACTTGTAATATATATATATATATATAAATAAATATATATATATATATATATATATATATATATATATATATATATATATATATATATATATATATATATATATATATATGAATCATAATGTGTGCCCATGCTACCGTTTTTAACCTCCAAGGGCGATACGGCGGAATTTTGTTCATGCTCGCCATATTTCACACACAGTGTCCAGGGGCATGTGCTGCAAGATGTTCCACTACACGGGCGGCAAACGTCGACCGGAGGACACGATACTCTTTTCATTCTAAAAGGTCTGCCTAGTTTGTACCGCACTTTTTGTTTGTAGTGTAATATACAATCTGTAGTCCTAATATTGAATTAAATTTAAGGATTCCCGACTGTATTCTGCAAACATATCTGTCAGTTTGTATTACCAGTGACCGCTTTTTATACTTGTGATCATGCGGTGTCACTTCACTACAATAGGCGAATAACGTAATTGTCACTTTAATTTACGTAATTCAATGTGTAGTTTTCTCTTCACGTACATTTAATATACACCTTTTATTGCAGTCCACCAACATTTAGTATAAAAATCTTTTATCACATGTCAGGTATCTTAAGGCACTCCGTTGTCGCGTAGATTGACATTTTGATTCTTCATGAACATTTTGATTAGTATCTGCTTTCTCCGAACACTGGTATGGGGCCACATGCCTTACAGTACGTATTTCTGTATTTGATATTTTCAGGGGGCTTTCTATGTAAGAATTTACGACAGTGCGTAGTTTTGTTTTCTGTCTTAGCAACGACATCTCATAATTCCGTTAATTCTGATCTGCGGATGTTGCACCATGATTTTTGTGCGCCAGCACAAAGTCCACCAGGCTGTACCTGGACACAATATAAAAGACTGACTAACGGATTGATTGATCGATTGATTTATTTATGTATAGATTGAAGGATTTTAATATTGTGATTACAAGTATTTCTTTATTAGCATCTGGAGGTGTCACAAACCCGGTTTGTAAAAGTAAGTGGAAAAACTAGAATCACCACAACTGAGTTGACTGGCTCAATGGCCTAATAAAGCCAAAACACATACAATACCGTTGCCGGTACTATAACGTTCTCATTACTGTCAAGGTGACTCTTTGTTTAATTGGCGCTCATTTTAAGCTTTACTTGATTCCCAAACAAGACCTCCCTCCCCTCTGCCCTTCTGTTTAAATTACTTTAAGATGCGAGGATACACGGCAATACAAAATACCCTTACACTAGTTACATTCTTGTCGTCTAATAGAGTGGAATTCTTCGCGTATCGCAAATCCTTTCCCTTTTTAATTCTGAACGGGCCGGTGAGAAATGCTTGCCTTTGAAAAATGTTAGTACCGCTAGAAAAAAAGCCTGAATCATTTATGCTGCTCTAAGATCTAAAAAAGCAGTTTTTCACTTGTACATCTCACTGATTTCTTTTCTTTTCAGCCTAGGTGCGTGCCAAATTTCCCGCCCGGGGCAGTCGGAATAAAGGAGACTAAAATACACACTACTGCTGCATCTACGCTGGAAATAGAGGTGGGTGAAGGGAATTCACTCCATCATGCTAATTGCAACAGAGGTATTGGCCAATCAACTGAGAAGTACAAGAAACCAATATTAAAAGGCTAATCTGTGTACAGACATGTGGTTTGCGGTGGTTTTCTGTCCCCATTCAGTACATGTCCCATGTAGCTTATGGAGTCAAGCCTATTGTAAGACAAAAGCCTATTACAATATTTCAGACATCAAGAAATGCCCTAGCCTGAAACTTAACAAAACAGCCCTAAAACACATTGCACTAGCCATTTTGCACATTTATTTTTGTATGTACATAGTACACACTAGTCAGAGAAATTGCACATGATTGAAGCAATACTTTCTGCGCATTTAAACAGGTTTATTAGTAAGTTTTTCACCTGCTAAAATGGTCTTTTTCTGTTCACTTTAAATAAAAACATAATGCATTCTATATATATTCGAGTTGCACTAATATTTGCGGGATCTAGTGGGACTAAATTTTTGAGGTATTTAAAATTCATATAAATTGCAGGCGAAACCATGCAAAATAAAACAAGGTTAGGACGAGTATAAAATGCATTCGACATGCATAAAAGTGCAGTTTCTTTTCACTAAGCGTGATGAAGCTTTCGGAACAGTTAACATTTCATCGCAAAAAAAAACCATTGTGTTTATAAAAAAGGACTTGTAGACCTGGCAGCGGTGGCAACTTTGGCGCTTCGTAAGTTTGCGAAGAAGCAGCTTGATTGTTGAGTCCTTCGTTCAAAGAGTACCAGAACTCTGTTTCATCAATTTTAAATTTTATTTCTTTCCTGCCAGCATGACCCGGGGTCGCTTTAAGCGGTGGCTGGGTTAAAGTTAATGTCCATTTTGCATAAATCTTTCCGTTCGATGCATTCTCCGTTGCAGCACCATCCTGTGGAATTTGATTCATCTCCTTCCAGCTGAAACAAAAAAGGCAAGCTGAATTGTTTATCAGTAACATGTGGCTGGTAACTATGTTGTTTCTTTATTGTAAGCAGGTTTCCTTCGAAAACTTTTTAATCGGAATTTTGCCAGGTGTATACAGGGCGATGAAAAGGCTACAAAATTGTCGGCTTGCGGGCAACAAAGAATAACTGATCAACATTTTGCGCGTTGGCAGATTTTCGAATCGGCCAATAAATAAGGCGTGACACTCGCCTGGGTAATTATATCTAGGCACCGGATACCCCGAACCTCATTGAAAGGAAGGAGGAAAATAGGGCTGCGTAATTCTGCCCGAATCACTGTTGGGGTCTTTGAGTAGTTGTTTGTGAGGTGGGGGGGGGGGGCGTACGTTTGCTTCTGTAGACAATAGTGCGCTGTAATCTCACGGTAAGACACTAGAGTAAGTGGACGCAGATCTTAACTACCCAAGGGCCACGAAGAATACTAAAGCCCTGCAGACTAATACATACCCCCACCCGAGCTCAAACCACTGCATAGCGCCCACCCTGTATGTCCGTTTGTGCTGTTTCTGTGGGGATTCCAGGACGCTTTTTAATACGGTCGGTGGCTGTACACCAAGCCCACTGGGCCCGCCCAATTCCATCCACACTTATGAGCTTTGGGAGAGCGCCTTGCCCAGGTCTTCCCTCGACGTCCAGCGTAAAGGATGGAAAGGGCTGAAGACGCGGCCCATGCCAATGGACATCTGGAATAAGGATGCCCACCTAAATACTCTTTACTACGAAAAGGTCAGTACGTTTATTATCCCTATCTGTCACCGTAAGCGACGGTCTAGTTAACAAAGGCTTTTAAAAAGCCAGTTGATATAGTCTGGAAGTCAGTACTACCTTGAATGCATATTTGGACGAGGGACAGGTACATTGGTTTTACTGCACCTGTAACTCGTCCAGGTATGTAGCGCAAGCTAATAAGAAATTCGTCATGTTTCCGGACTGTAAATTAACCGTCGGTTTTTAACCTTAACACCAGTTTATCTGGATAATAACAGCAAATGTTTCGATGGGTCGCGACTACCTCCTCACAAAACAGGAAACCAACAGTGAATATCAGAGACAAGTGCAAAAGCACGTATACAAATTTCCTGCACACTTTATTCAATAGACTAAGGTCCCAAGAAAAAGTTCCACTCAAAATAGTTCGGGCTCAGGGTTGGATGACGTCGATGGCGTCGTTAAGTCACGTAGTAAAGCGCTTGCTTGGTGTGATGGCCTCTGGCACTGTGTCACTTTGCTGTTGGTGCTAGGCATTGCGAAATCTTGGCGCTGTATCCAGTGCGCTAGCCGGTCCACGCAGAGGGTTTTGTTGTGGATGTTGCGAGGACTTTCAAGAATAGATTGTCTTGAGGACAATGCGGTTTGGTGTCGAGTCTCCTGGGTGTTCGTGTCCGGCTGAAAACTCTGCGAACCGCCTACCCCCTCCCTCCGACTTTTTGTTGTTGTTGTTGTTGTTGCGCGGCTTGTCACCTCTTCTTCCTCTTACTTTAGCCACGTACTCTTTCAAAGTCTTCTTTACAGGTTCACCTGGGCACGCGTACGCTTTCTTTTTCACTTGTGCGCCTTCTATCACCAGAATGGGGAGTTGGGCTAGGTGGTGAAATTGCATTTTGAAACCTTCACAAGGCCCAACACTGAAAAGACGAGACGAAGAAAGGGAACACGGGACGGGCGCTGCTCACAACAAAAGTTCAATCAGAAACAACGAAGTACATATAACCTCCTAGTCATCAGACCACGCATGCGTCTTTTTTAATCAGATGGGAACAACCCAAAGACCACAAACAACCATAAAACCCACAAAAACAGAAGCCAAGCCTGGAAATTTTCGAGTAAATCTGATAGAAAGCATTTTGAAACCTTCACAAAGCGCAATACTGAAACAACAAGAGACGAAGAAAGGAAACACGCGACGAGCCCTACTCACAACTAAATTTATTCATAAACAACAAAGTACACATATCCTCGCAGTCGTCAGACCACGCATACGTCTTTTGTAATCCGATGGAAACAACCGAAACAACTACAAACAACAATCAAACCCACAAAAAAAATCTGCATCTTCAACTGCCACAGGGCGCACAACTCAATGACCACAAAGATACGCAATCTCTTCCTCGTGTAAAGCAACAGATGCCTGACTGACACAATCCACACCTCTGTTATTATCTCGAATGCTTCAGCTACTTCTCTGGTCAACTGCCACGGATGACTGAACACAATCTTTGTATTACCGAAAAGCGGCCTACAACCACCACGATGCCGGCATTTGCAGCAATGTTCCGCAAGATGTGACCAGAGAACTAGTGGAAGCATTCGAGGTAAGCCAGAGATGTGTTGATTGTGTCAGTCAGGCATCTGTTGCTTTACACGAGGAAGAGATTGCGTATATTTGTGGTCATTGAGTTGTGCGCCCTGTGGCAGTTGATGATGTAGATGTTTGTTGTGGGTTTGATTGTTGTTTGTGGTTGTTTGGGTTGTTCCCATCTGATCACAAAAGACGGATGCATGGTCGGATGACTGCGAGGATATGCGTACTTTGTTGTTTATGAATAAACTTTAGTTGTGAGTAGCGCTCGTCGCGTGTTTCCTTTCTTCGTCTCTTGTTTTTTCAGTGTTGCGCTTTCTGAAGGTTTTAAAATGCGCTCTATCAAGTTTACTCGAAAATAGCCAGGATTGGCGTCTATTACAAGTAGCCTCCGTAGTAAAATTAGGGATAACGGTGAATGTGTTCCCCCAATGTCTGGTTTCTTGCATCATGTATACTCTACACTTTCGTTGATAGTAGCCTTTTTAGGGTAACATTCAGACCAGCATCCCCGTACAGGCACCTGGTATCTCTAACTTCGCGCGTGCCCTTGAATCTAAAAATATCTGACAGACTTAGTATAACAAGTGATCACCCTACTCCAGCTGCACCGACTTTCTTTTCAGAGAGTTTTCCTGAGCTTTTGAAGATATATGCTGGATCTTAATATTACACTACAATCCTGGTATTATGGCTGATTTTGTGTATCTGCCTTTGTCTATCTATGTTAACTCTGTCTTCGTAGGTAAAGTTTCTGTCGCCTTTCTAGAATAAACTGTTGGAAGCTCCGGCTCGGCTCAGAGTTTGTTTATAATAAGGAAAAGAGCAGAAATGGTCCTCTTTTCCTTGCTACCGTGTGACGATTAGATTGAACCTCAAGGACACAATTGGAAGCAAATCTTACTTGTACAAAATAGCAAGAGGAGATTAACTCTAACAATTCACAGCAAGCGAAAAAAAATAAAATCGCAAGATCATAAACACGAGAGTTTCAGCCACGAGAAAAAAAGAAAAGGATTTTTAAAGTGCCTTAGGCGCGCAGGTTGCATTTCTTAAAATATTGCGACGGTGGTTGTTTCTTCAAGACGCCGTTAAGAACTGGCCGGCTATTTTGTTGTATGAGTGCGCACCTGATTGCAAAATAGCTGGCACTTCACAGGGTTAGGCCCCATGGGCGCTGTAGGAGGTCCGCAGCTTCATCTTGCCAAGGACCTACAACAGCCCAAAGCCTATTGATGCAGCATGCACTGGGCGTTGGAAGGCGCCGCATGCATTATCAAGTACCAAATTTTTTTTATGTACTCCCACGAAAGTCGCCAGGAGCCTTCAACCCTAAAACTATCAAATCTATCTGTTTTGTGTTTAACCGTCCCATCTTCTCTTTTCGTTGACTGCACATGGTTCATAGTAATGAGAAAGGTGAATGCCTGTCAGGAATAGCAGGCTTCTTTGGAGAAAATAAGGGTTCTGTAAACTAAAATTGATCGACGATAAAACCATATTCGGACGTCTAATTAGTCCGTTTAGAGTGTTCATGGGCCGGTAAATGAAAAAACTCAAAAACTTGAGCACCATCAACAGTGATATTTAAAACGTAATTGAGCTTGAACCTGGCAGTATTGAGCGTATTCATTGCATATCTAGACCTAAAATGAGATTCAGGAAGACATAAAATTTTCAAATTACTTGATTGTCGGCATAAAGCTACAATACTGAAAAACGGGTCCAAACTTAGAAGAACGACGCGGGCAATCTGGGAAGAGCCTCCTCCGAAGATAGCAGATATTAGAAAAACGCTTACCGGCAAGCGCGAATGCAAACCTATATAATACGGTGGAAGTAAACTTGTCCTTTGGTAAGCTGCACACCCAGCGGCAAAATAAGCCGTGCAGGCGAGGGCTTCGCAAAACATCGCCGCGCCATCTGTCATTCCCTGTCAGGTGTCGAACCACCCATTTGCACGTGCGCGTCCAGCAAGACTCGCTTCCCCGTCTTTTCCTTCCCTTGAAGTGGGAAAGCTGATCCACCCACCATTAGCAAATAGGGGTCATTCTGGTTTCCAACATTCCTCGCTCGTCATGGTTTGCCGGCTAACTGCGAGGGTGAAGTACTCGTTGCTAGCTATGCCCCGACCTGGCAGATTAGATATCTTGCCCACCTCGGTGATGATCTTGTGCCACATATAATCAATCGCGACCTTGTATGTTTCCCTGAAACATGCCGTTAATCGGTAAATAAAATTGAGCCCACCAATGCCGGAAGAAATTGAATAGATAAATAGTTTACTTATAATAAAATGCGATGAGAGGTACATTGCAAACGCACTAAAACCGGTACTGACGGGAAAAACGCGAACAAACGAAGGTAAGGTCGTAGGTTTGACAACAAATCATAGGTTGCTATGCGCGTTGAATATATTGACACGCAGCAGCTTCTCGCGTTTACAAAGACAAAGAAACGCTATCTCGCTTAAAAGAAGGATATAAAAATCGCGTCGCAATGCGTCCTTTGTTAGAGCCAGGCAAACAGAGCAAAGCTAGCTTAACCATTACCTTCCACCGCCGAAGGGTGCGCCAGCGAGACGTGTTCAGCATAAAAAGTTACTCCTACCGCCAAGCACTCAGCGCTATCAGCTTTGCCGCCTCAAGCAAACAAAAAGACAGGGTACTTGGACGCGCACACGCACATCGCTGTCGTGATACCAGAACGTGAACGTCAGATGCCGGGGCAATGCATTTTGCAACGCGCTGCTGTGCCCTGGCTTGTTTTGCCGTCGCCTGTACATGGATACCCAAGCATATGTCTGGGAGAGTAAAAATGGCGAAAGAATGCTGTTGAATAAAAATGACGGGGAAAAATCTGACCGATGAGCAGATGGTATGCCCACTCACTGAATTAGGAATAAGGATACATCCTACATTTTTTATATAATTTAAAGGAAAGTAAATGCTTCGATGTCGGTGGGCAGCGCTCTAAAGAAAAATGCCTCTGCTTGGTTACCATAAACGCCGGGAGCGTCAGTAACAAGGCTGAGCTAATCAAAATTGCCTTACTTCAATGCGATCCTCATGTACCGATTGTATGTGATACATGCGTGCGCCTCAAAAAAGCTGATGATGATGTCTTTAAGTGGTTGCGTAAGTTGTTAAGAAAAGGCAGAACTGCAAGTGGAGGGAGAATAGCCGTGCTTGTTAAAAAAAACCGTACTCTTTAACAACTGGTTACATTGACGACCTCAAATGTATCTGCTTTAGGCTGGCCTGCAGAACCACATATCCATTTTATACGCACCTTACAGACCACCGTAGGCTGCGCTTGAATCCAGAAATTAGTCGAACAAGGGTCATATGTCGCAGCAACAAAATTCCATTAGCAGGGGATTTTTCGCTATCTTACGTCAAATGGCAGCGTTTTACGACAGGGCATTGTACAAAAATGGCGAATATAGTATTCAACTTCACCCTCACCTATAACAAAATGCAAGTTATGAGTGAGCCAACTCGTTTGCATAGACCCTGTAGTTCCATTTTAGATTTATTTTTAATGAGTGGTGAACACGAGCAGCCAACTGTTTCAGAAGAACTAGGCCCATTTGATGATAACTTGATTAGTGTTTCTAGTAACATTGTTTGGTTCCCAAGTGCAAAACAAATTCAGTAAGTTGTTTTAAAGGTTACTCACGAGCAGCTGGCATATGTGTAATAGAATACATGGAATCGTGTTTTGTGGTTGTTGAAGATGGCGACATAGGGACAAAGTGAAATCGATTTAAAGCAATGTGTCATCATTGCGAATATCGGTATATACTGAACAAACGCGAAGAAGTGTAAAAACCAACACCCTGTATAACACGATATATATTTCAGTACATTTTAACATAAAACAATTCAGAAAAAAGCATGAATGGTCTCATACTCTTTCAGTCCTCAAGGGGAGCCTTGCACGGGCTATACGTTCTTAAGGAGGTTGTTATTCCAAGACACTGCTTCCAAATTTTATAAACACCTACCCAACTAAATTCTGGAAATGCGCTGGTGACAGAAAGAAACCCGTTACCCAAATATCAATTTGTGGCGGGATTTTAACTCAACCAAAAGCGATTGGTGACCATTTCGATTCATAATCTTGAAGTGCCTTTTTAGGCTCTATTGTATCTGTTCAAACCGATGAAGTGTTAGACACTTGTGAAGTTCTCTTCGCGTCCTATTGTAATGTATTTTCAAAGTTTTAAATGTTAATCCAGAAAAATTCGTGTAGACCAGATATTCTTCCAAATGCGTTTCTAAGGAGATATGGCAAACATGTTGATTGATTTCAGGGTTTAACGCACCGACGCTACACAGGCAATGAGCCGCGCTGTAATTGACGGCTCCGGATTATATTGACCATCTGGATATTTTTAACGTGCGCTAAGTCTCGAGTGCACGGGCGTGTTTGCTTTCCGCCTCCATAACAAAAGAAGCCGCCACGGCAGGGAATCACGCCTGTGTCCGTCGGCTCAGCAGCTCAACGCCAGCAATTTGTTTTCGCAATATGGCCATTATCTGGCGATATTACCAATATTTAACAATATTGAAAATATTGGCGATTGCCAACATTTGGCAACATTTAACGAATAAGTTAAGTTCCTCGATGACATTTGGTTCTTGAATATGGTCATTAAAGGTACTAAGTTACTGGAAAGCCGAACGAGTCTGTCCTGTATTCAAGGAAAGTGACTGTTTGTCACCTAAAAATTGTCAACCCCTGACTTTACCATAACCTGGGTGCCGACTAATAAAACACATAATTCTCATCAAAATTTTAAAATTTTTGTATCAACATTCTATCCTGAACAATTTTCACCACGGCTTTATAAAGCGATATTCGACATTGACACAACCGGTAACAATATTTTGCTCATTTCCACTACATCTGAATAACAATGACATATTTCATTTGGTTTCAGTAAAGATTTTCATATGGTTCCACATAACAAATTGATCTTAAAGCTTACCTGTATTGGCCTTTTTTACATCTTTTTAAACTGGGTTGCAGACTATCCTGATAACCGCGAACACTCTGTTGAGATTAATTACACTGTTCTCTATCTCTTCGTGTCGCATCAGGTGTACCCCAAGGAAGCGTCATGTGTATGTTCCTTTTTTATACAATAATGATATTGTGAATGTGCTCACACCATCTGTACAAATTAGAATGTTTAAAGACGATTGTGTTTTGTTTCCGGATGTCAGCTTTTTCTCTGAAGAAATTCACCCTAACGCAAACATTTAAAATCCATTTTAGTGGGACAATGATTGGAGAATTTCGCTTAACGTAGAAAAGAGTGTCCTCACGCATTGCCCAAGTAAAGATTTTTCGCTAAGTTATGTGTATAAACTTGGGTTTTCTACTCTTAGAGACCTGCCTAGCCACAAATATTTTTGCTAACTTCAAATTGCGATTTGTTCAGCGGCCCTAAGCAAACGCCTTTCTTGGACAAAAACTTCGTAACTCCACTGGCCATTTAATGTTTCTTAGTTATTTTTCTTTTATACGACCCAAATTAGAACGGTTTATTATCCCATGGAACCCTTATGCTAAGCTCAATATTACCAACGTTGAACAAGTTCAAAAGAAAGCATCTCGCTTTCTATTCTCCAAATGCTTAACAACATAATCGCCTTCTGCACTGATCTCTGCAAATAATATTAAGGCCCTTGAGTACCACAGGCATGAAGAATCGCTGGGTTTTTTAATTATTACGTATTTGTAAACTCGCCAACTAACAACAAGGAACCCACGACATGACAATCCCAATTCGGCAACCCCAATTCTTGCGAAAACCGAAGGCTTAATTAGGACTTGATTGCTGGCTAGTTGATTCATGACGTACGCTGGAATAAGTTTGCGCGAACGACGGTGACAAAGAAAAGAGAGGGCGAAAAATGTTGCGCTCGTCTTGTGCTCCCTTCTCTTCGTCCTCGTCTTTTGCCCGAACTTATTTTTTCGTACGATTGCTTTATGTTCGCTTCTTTTTCAAGGACAGTGCCTGCGTGCAACAAGATACGCGCACCTCATTCATTGTAAAGTAGGCAGAATAAAGTTTATTATTTTTGTTTGGCTTACGTTACTACCTGTGTTGTGGAACAAAGTGCACTGTAGTGTTTTATAACAAAGCGTATGGTTTTGCTGCATAACGAATAGTATTGTTATGTGTAGAGCTAGTGTATTATTTTCATATGGCGTACGTTACTTCTGTTTTATATGTGATGGGCCCCTCCTGCTTAGACAGGTTTAGGATACCCAGTATATAATAACATAGCAAATAAAAGAAATAAATTCTTTTAGTGTTCATGTTCACCCTGTTTCGGGTCATTGTTCGAAACAAGACGCTTCTATCGCTATCACGAGCGACTCACTCCTTGGGGAAATCATCGATTACGTCGTTTACTGGGGCGGGGGCTTTCTTCAGGCGAGAATTTCCTCAAATGCAGTATTCCTTTTTTACACCCGTTGACGAAAATGATTGGCAGGAAGGAGAACTATCCTAAATCTAAAATCGTGGAAATTGGACGTCATCACTCCAGATGTCCCGGGGCGGTCACTGTCTGGCGGCCCCTTTCAAATAGCAGAAGCGTATCGCCGGGGTCCGGGCTGGCTACCATGCCTTGATTTGATTGAGGTTTAACGCGCCGCAGCTACACAAGCGATGACACGTGCCGTAGGGAAGGGTTCCGGATTATTTTGGCCATCTTGGTATCTTTACGTGCGCTAAAATCACGTACACACGGTCGTTTTCGCTTTGCGTCTTCATTAGACAAGCGGCCGCCATGGCCGGGAGTCAAACCCGCGTCCTGTGGGTTATTGGTTAGCTGTAGGCCTGGCTGCTTCCCAGCGTTCAGTGGGTATACGTCCCTCACTTTCCGTTTGTCGCCTATTTTTTTCCTTAGCTTCGTGGGACCACTCAAATACAACCCCTCCCCTCCTAAGCGCCACCCCACCTTGTTTCCTACCTTTGAGCTGAAGCGAACCCCGTTCCACTAAAAAGCTTGCCTTTCAATTCTGCCCACTACCCTGTTCACGTCTTTCACTTCAAGCACAAGTTCCCTGCCATGCCTCACGATCTCGCTGCTGGCAGAACGTACTCCCTCATCGGTGTGCACGCCCAGCTTTGTCACCTCCTGCACAGTGGAGGCGGCAATGAGCATAATTGGGTGGTAGCCCGCCGGTTGTTTAGGCCCTTCGCTATCTACTGACCAACGCTACCCTCATCGCCCTTGAGAACATCGTCAAACACCGCGGCAATCACCACAAGCGCTGTTCTTTTAACATGCACCAAAATGTTTCTATCTTTACTGGACAAGGCCAGCTTCCCCTTCGCTTTTGTTACCACCTTCTGCATCGTCTTGCCGGGAAAGCTGCCATGTTTACACGCTTGACCCCCTCTACGATTTCCATTATGGCATCGCTGCTCGTCTTCACGTTAGAATCTCCCGTTTTGATTACCGCGCTATCTGCCACGTGCGGCTCTTTGCTGGTTCCGTGCTTATCGACTGGTTTTGCTGCTCTATATTGCAGCACGTGGGAGTAGGTGTTGTTTTTCATATCTTGTGCCCTGTGTGCCACTTTGGTGCCTGCTTCCGCTTCGCTGCATGGGCCAAGGTGGTCGCCATTTTTTGGCGAAGTGCGATCCTTTATAGCTTCCTCCCAGCTGCTTCTATTTTTCCCTAAACGGCCTTCCTTTCGTTTCGTTCGTTTCTTAGAGCTGCCTCCAGCTCTGCAACCCGCTCTTTTATCCCCCAGTGTTGCGCTTCTACTCGTTCTAGCCGCGTTGAAACTAACCATAAATTTATTTATTTTTTTTATTCAAATACCTACATCGCCTTTACAGGCATTAGTGTAGGGGGGAGGGGGAATAAGAAAAAAGGGACACAAAGTACAAATACAATTGTCGCATAAACAAACAAACAAACAGGTTGCGTTTCCTTAAATAATGAGTATACATCAAAGCGGTGAATTGGCGTTGGAAAAGGAGCACTTCAAGAAAGGAAGATGTACAGAAAGAATATACAGACAACAAGCACTTCGTAACACAGATAACCCGTAAGCCCGGCAAACAAGGCGGCGGGATATTACTGACGCATATAATCCTGCAAACGCTTTCCAAAACAAGATGGGGGAGAGCAGACAATTTCCTCCGGTAGAGCATTCCAGTCATGTATTGTTTTGGGAAAGAAAATGTACTTAAATGTGTTAATCCTGGAGTTAAGCTCGCGAATCTCACCGAAGCTCACCGATCGCGAAACAGTGATCGGTGCGAGGGGATACGTATGTTGGTTGTTTTAAATAAGTTTCTTTCTTAATGCCAGTTTTGGAGTTGAATATATTATAGAACAACGAGAGTCTCAGGTATTTGCGTCTTTCAGCGAGTAGAGGCCATCCAAGTCTTCTGCAAATGTCAGCAGATCTTTTAAAAAAATCGTAATCGCCTGTTACGAAGCGAGCGGCGCGAGCCTGTATTCTTTCTAGTGCATCAACGTTTGTCTTTGTGTAGGGGTCCCAGACACTGCAACCATATTCCAAAATGGGGCGCACATTCGTCAGATACAGAGTCTCCCTGACCTTAGTCGGAGCTTGCCTGAAATTGCGTCTTAAGAAATTTAGCACACGGCTCGCTTTTACTGTCATATTATTGGCGTGATGGTTCCAGGACAGGTTAGAAGAGAAAAAGATTCCGAGGTATTTAAACTCTGTGGCTACCGGTAAACATGCCCCGCCCATGTAGTAGTCAACAAGTAGAGGGTGCTTTTTGTTGGTGAACCTTACCAGATTACACTTTGTTAGATTGAGCGTCATCCCCCACGACTGGCACCAAGAAAATACAGAGTTAAGATCGCGTTGCAAAAGGTCCGCATCTGCTACGCTGGTTATATCACGATAGATGCAGCAGTCATCAGCGTACAATCTAGTACGACTGGAAGTGCAGTTCAGGAGATCATTAATAAATATTAAAAAAAGAAGTGGGCCTAAAACTGAGCCCTGCGGGACACCGGATAACACAGAAATACTTGAAGAACTCAGGCCTTCAAGCACCACACACTGTTTTCTCTCGAAAAGATAAGCATCCAGCCACTTCAGCAGTTCAGTAGGTATGTTAAGAACAGATAGCTTGCTCAGTAACAAAGGATGCGGAACAGAATCAAAAGCCTTGCGAAAATCTAAAAATATACAATCAACCTGAGTGCCTGCGTTAATGGAAGTTGCAATATCGTGCCCAAATTCAATAAGCTGCGTGTCGCACGAGAAGCCCGCCCTAAAACCGTGTTGCATTGGGGAGAAGAAGTTACTGTTTTGTAGATGAGTCATTAGGTTTGTGTAAATGATGTGTTCTAGTATTTTAGAGCAAACGCTTGTCAGCGAGATAGGCCTGTAGTTAGAAAAATTGGATTTGTCACCACTTTTAAATATCGGATTTACATTGGCATTCTTCCAGTCAGCCGGTAAAACACCCAGCCGAAGTGATGCTTGGAACAAAAGGGTGAAAAAGGGGGCTATGGAAGCAGAGCAGTGCTTTAGGATAAAGTTTGATATCCCGTCTGGGCCGGAAGCTGAGTGCACATCCAATTTTCCCAAGAGAGACACGATGCCGGCTTTGGATATTACTATTTCTTGCATAGGCGCAAGCGGGTTCAAAATTTGGGGCATAGTATTGGGGTAAGTTTGCCGATTAAACACTGATTGGAAGTACATGTTAAAGCTTTCGACTTTGCCCCTTGTATTTCCTGTGTATTCTATGCCATCCATGACGTCAGGAATACTAGCCTTAGAATTATTTTAAGTGCGAATGCACTTTATAAGCGACCCCAAACCTTCCACCGCCGGCGGCGGCGGCGGCGTCCGCAGTCCTCCTCTCTATATAAAAAAAAAACAGCATCCGGCGCCAGGTTTCGATCCGAGGACTTTGCGGCCGCAGCGCGACGCTCTACCGACTAAGCCACGGACGCGACTTTTTTTTTTCCGAAACAATAACTTTATTTACACATAAATATACACGTCATGCCGAGTGTTACACATGGTTCAGGAGCAGGTCTGACAGTGGATGTGTCGGTTACATGTTTGGCGGGCAAGGTGACAACGAACGTGAAACCAGGAGAAGCAAAAAAAAAGGGGCAAAGAGACACGAAACAAAAATAGGAGGACACTGAGAAACAGCAGCCCAGGCTCCACAAAAACAAAGGCTAAAGGAATTGTGTGTTAGTAACGCGCCTTATATCTTTAACGTATTCAAACTACGTCGTCAGCGGCGTGCGTTGGCGACTGAGCGGCGTTATAGCGGCTTGATAACTGCGTGGTGTACACGTGATACTACAAACCCGATGGAAGAGATGGAAGAGAAGGCGGTGAGGCGGTGGGCTGCGGGGGCCGAGCGCAAGCGCCGCAAGCGGGCCGACAACCGTGCATTCGCACTTTCACATTCTCCCCCTCGGGGAAATGCGGGGGAATTTTTGTTCTTGACATATTTCCACATCAATTTAGGGTTGGTTTTCAGTTTTTCGCCCAGGGAGTTTAGGTAAGTTTCATGCGCTTTGGTCATTTCTTTCGTCACTGCTTTGGTCATCTTTTTTATTTTGGACCGTAGCTCAGGCTGGGGCAATTTACAATACTTTCGAAACTGCCGATTTTTTCTGTTTATCAAAGAGCGAAGTTCCTTATTGAGCCAAGGCTTATCAGTGCGGCGCTTAGCTGAGATAATGCGTGAAGGAATGAAAGTTTGTGTTAGGGACAAGATCTTTGTTTTAAAAAGATTCCATTGTTCGTTCATGCCAAGAGATAAGCTATGCTGCTGGAAGTCAGGCAAAAATGCATCTAGCGCACGCGAGAGCGAGCTGTAGTTGCCTTTATCATAGGAGAACTCTTTTCTTGGTTCTGTAGGCCGGTGGCTCTTGACCGTGCAGGTTACGTTAGCGATAACAACATCATGATCGCTAATACCGGGAATTGTGAGTACAGACGATACAAGGGAAGGGTCAGTGCAAAAGAATAAATCGAGCAAAGTCGCGCTGCTAGCACTGATTCGAGTGGGTGTTTCTACGAGTTGGGATAATGAATGCGCATTGATCATTTCGTAGAAGGCTGAGTACAAGAGAGATGTATTCCGCAGTATCGGCTTGCTGGACTGCCATTCAACGTCAGGCAAGTTAAAGTCTCCACCAAGAACTACATAACTTGTTTGCAAGCTTAACAACATGTTACTCAGCTGGAACATAGGCTCAGGAGTTCGTAACCCAGGCGGTCTGTAGAAGGAACCAACGGCTATGGAAACACCATTTTTCAGTAGAACCTTGCACCAGACAGCTTCGCAAGACTCTGTCTCGAAGTGCATAGGTTGGGTTACTATGCTATCATGAACAAGGATGAATACGCCACCACCACGGGAATTGCAATCCTTCCTGTACACGGAATAATAGGAAGGGAACATTTCGCCGTCATTTATGGTGCCGTCAAGCCAGGATTCCGTACCAATAACTATATGCGGCTTCGAAATTTCTATTAGCGAGTTGAATTCAGCCGTTTTATTTTTTAGGCTGCGGCAGTTAACCAAAATGCATACAAGGTCATGGCTACCTGAAGACCCTCTAGCCAAAGAATGAATTGTCTGTCGTGGCTACGAACTACATGGGACCACAGCAGCCGTTACGTTGTTATAAACAAAAGTTTTTTTACCCATTTTCAGTTTATTAAACCGTAGTCTGTATTCCCCACCCTGTTCTCGTGCAAAGTGAAGCAGCTTCTGCCTTTCCTGCCTAACCTTAGCCGAAAAGTCTTCACCTATCGCATAATCAGTTCCTTTTAGTTTAGCGGCCTCCGTAAGCACTTTTTGTTTGCCCTTGAAGGAGAGAAACTTCACAATTAGGGGCCTCTGTTTTGTAGGGGTGAAACGGCCAAGTCGGTGGGCCCTTTCTATAGAGGCAGGATCAACTGAAACTTTTAGTTGTTCTGAGCAGAACACAATAACTGTGGCCTCTGCATCGGACCAAGTTTCGTTTGCGTCATCTCGAAGGCCATAAAAAATCAAGTTGTTCCGTCTTAACCTGTTTTCTTGATCATCTTGGCAGTTGTCGAGCCTTGCGCAAGCAGAAGAAAGAGCAGCAGTTTCAGAAACCAGCCGCGCCACATCGTCCTTCATCGGTAATACCGACGAAACATCCTTTTCAACAGCCTTGACCTTCTCAGTTAGGTCGGATAACTTGTTATCAAGTACTTGTTGTTCCTGCCGAATAGAACGAATTTTCTCAAGTATTTCCAACTGTTTTGATTGCATTGAAGGGATCGTCATGACCACGTTGAACATTTGGCTTAGTTGATCCTCTGTCAGGGGTCCCGGGTTTTGTTCTATGTCACCGGACAGCAGCAATTGTTTTCGCAAAGCAGTGACACAAGACAGACAATTCGCGACGAGCTCAAGAACACTCCAAACGACAATAGCCAGGCGAGAGTTGGGATCTGGCACCGACTTTTTGAAAGGTCTGCCGCTTACAGAAAAGTAAGTATAACCAACCTGAACAAAAAGCAGGAATGAGCGACTGGCGTCCATGTCGGCGCCAGATCCCAAAGTGAGGGGCGGCAGCAACAGCTTATGTAGATGTATGCCGTCTTGCCGCGTCCCGGGTTGCCAGCCATAGTGAAGATAATCGGAGTGTCTCGGCAGCGGCGACTCTGGTTGCGTTGGGTAGCAGTTGCAGATCCCACGATAAACAGAACAGGCGTCATGCAGGGCTGAATTTTCTTGAAAAAGCGGGCATGTGGTCGGTCCGGATTCACCGAAATTTGCCTGCGCAACCTGCGCAATCTGAACAAAAAGCAGGAATGAGCGACTGGCGTCCATGTCGGCGCCAGATCCCAAAGTGAGTGGCGGGAGCAACAGCTTATGTAGATGTATGCCGTCTTGCCGCGTCCCGGGTTGCCAGCCATAGTGAAGATAATCGGAGTGTCTCGGCAGCGGCGACTCTGGTTGCGTTGGGTAGCAGTTGCAGATCCCACGATAAACAGAACAGGCGTCATCCAGGGCTGAATTTTCTTGAAGAAGCGGGCATGTTGTCGGTCCGGATTCACCGAAATTTGCCTGCGCAACCTGCGCAATCTGAACAAAAAGCAGGAATGAGCGACTGGCGTCCATGTCGGCGCCAGATCCCCAAATGACAAGTACCTGCCCCTTCGCATGCGTCGCTGCCATCCCACTGAAGCTGTTCTACATCTACTTGCCGCTGACAGCTTCCACACTGTACCAGCTTTCTTCGCGTGTTGGTCACATCCGCTGTAAACCCGACACAACGAGAAAGACCTGTGCAGGAAAACACTCACTTTCGGCTGTCCTCCGCTGCCTCTGTTGTTCCAGTGTCCTTCACTGCAGAAACACGCTGTGGTCGGAACACAAAAAAGAATGACCGCACAAGTGCACTGCGCCCTGCTGAAGCAACACCCGCCACGTCGATGGAATCAGCGTCTAAAAGTCCAACGGGACGAAAGGTCAAACTGTGGATCTTTTGCCTCACTGGATCTTTTTTCTCGTTGGACATTCAGGCTCTATTTTACCTTCCGTCTCGCTGAATCTTTTGTCTCGGTGAATATTGAGGCTCGATTGGACCTTCCATATAGGTGGATAAAAATTCCACCTCCATGTACTCCTCCTCTCAACCCTGAGCTGTGGGAAAGCCTTTTTACGAGCGGCCATCTTGACTTTCAGCAACTCCTGGCATCTAGAGTGAAAGCTCTGTGCTCACCTCATGGATTGCCGAACTAGAGAACCACTCACACTTCAGAACGCTCAAAAAAAACATTTCTCTCTATCTCTTTCAGGCTCTATTGGTTCTTCTGCCCGTTGGACCTTTCATCTCGGTGGATATTCAGACTCTGCTGTGTGATTAACTTCCGAAGCACTCTACAATCATCTTAACTACCAAACTCGGCAAAATATTAGCGAGAACGTCGGCGTTTCATGTGCGAATATACAACTTCGCCACATACACCATAGTTTAAAATAAAATGAACTCCCTGGATTTACGTTCCACGTTGTCAGGAGCGTGATTCCTGGACAGCAGCTTCACGAAGATTAAATGACTAGTTTATGATATATATCCTACTTCTGTCATATCACCTGAAGAACGTCCACAACATATATTTTTGTGGATACACTGACTTCTCCATTATGCATGTGTGTGCCTGGGTGGTGGTTTGCGAAATTTGTTAAATTCCTCTAGTCAAGAACGCGACAACCGCGTATCAAAATTTATCTTCTTACAAACGAGCCCAAGTTCATTCCCGCCGCATAGACACGTGCCGCCATTAGGCAAGCGTAAATGAAATTTGCGAGTATTCACTTGCGCAATTGTGTACTTTGCTAATTTCATTGATAATTTAGGCGGGTTTGCGGGAGTGCACAAGCCCCCTTTATACCAGTGAGATAATTTCAGACTTTTTACCAGGGAGGCTAACGATTTAAAAACATGAGAAATTGCTCCATTTTACTGTGCCGTTTTTAGACTCCGCGCCATACAGTGCGCCATACCAGTCTCATCAAGGTGAATGAATAAAGCCTGGAAGTCTTTATTTGGTTCTTCAATGATTTCTCAGCTGTTCGAAGAAACTCAGCAAGTTAAATAAGGGTGAGATATTGACCCGAAGGGCGAGCGTGCAGTGGAATTACGCCTCTCTTCTGCAACGTTTTACTCGCAGACCTGAATTTCCCAGCCACCGACCATTACGGTTTTAGGACGGCGGCTCGGGGAAAGCCTATCCCGTCTTTTATCGCTGCTCTAGACGAAGATTCACGATTTATTTTTGTCCACTTCTTGTAAAAGGAGAAGGGGCATATTTGTGGTAGGTTGATGGTGCTACGTGTAAAGTGGTTTGTGGACGCCTGAGCCCGTAATAGATTTTTTATCGCGCGACACTGCCGGCGTGATTCGTGTTGGCCATGCGGTTGGCCAAGTGTTGCGAATACCAGTAAAAGTCTCCAAGCCTTCGAATGTGGCGGAAAACGATTTTTTTTCTGGGGGATTTGGAATATGCACTCTTAACAACACGAATCATTTGCGTGAATACCAGACGGCTTGTGTGAATAGTATTGTAAAATACAATAACCCATCCGATAGAAGTCTCACGTTCGGTAATTTTTATTTGGCGCCAAGAAATAACGTTTATGGGGAGAGATTAATGAAATTCACAGGGATAAAGTTCTGCAATAGATTGCCCACTGAATTGAAGAAATCACCAATGCTGCGGCAAAACTAAAAAATCAGTTCTTCAACAGGCTGTAACTGGTGTTTTTGCTTTGGTGGTAAACGCTTATTATTTGTACAATCATACACTGGTGAATCTTTTAAACCTATCGTTTTTTTAATAAAACCCGTGATAGCTATTGTTTTTTTAGTATTTTAACTCTCATGTTTCGGTGTTTGTCCACAAAGTGATCTGTCAGAACTTTTTAATTGTATGTGCACGTGTAGTTTTGTTATTTGTGACCGGATTGTTTAGGGAGAGAAGACGTTTCTACCCTGTAAAATTGTATGCTCATAATTACACGGAAGTGATATTTACAGTGTATGTACAGCTATACCTGGATTATGTGTAATTATTATTTCCCGCTTCTTTACATTACTTTTCTGATTAGACCATGCACTAGCCTCTGGCTATGGGTACAATCAGTGTTTGTAAACTTTATGAGACAGATAGTTATAAATGTTCAATCAATCAATCAATGACCAAAAACCCATGCGTACCACTTATTACGTCGCGTGATACACATCATCTTGTTTATGGAAGTCGAATTGCCGTAAGGTGAAAGTGAAGTGATTTGTAAACATGGAGGGACTATTAGCGGAAATCGTAATCTGGAATCCCTATGCCAGGTTTCCACCCTTCCTGGTGCGTTTACGCGAATTTAAAGTGCTTTCCTAGTCTCAGCATCACGTTTACTGATTTTGTGTGACGTTTCGAATGACGCTGTTTTTAGTACGCTTAGATTACTGCCCCTAATGCACGTCTCAACGCCCCTCCGACAGATAGTAGACCGCCCCCCGGCAGGCCCTCGCAGATTATTCACTCAGGTAGAACTAAGCCACAAGAGGATTTGTAATCGGAGAAATGGGGCGTTGCTATGTTAGTTTGGAGAAAGTCGGTCAGAAGTCAAAGTCTAAACTAGCGCACATGCAAATCCTATATTGGCTTACGGCGCTTTGCTCAGTTAGCCTACTTGGAGCTGTAAGCTACATTTGCCCATGCAACAGGCACGCTAGTAGAAAGCCAAGGACAATAAAAGTTGGAGAAGATTTAGCGAATTTAATGTAGGTAAAGGCAGAAAAATCTACCCATACATTTTTTGCAAAGTTTACAACCAAGTTACGGGAAACACTTTTCGCGCTTGATGAGCTAGCACAGAGGTGAGCAGCACAAATTTATATTTGCAATATTTGTATTCCCACCTAAAGAGCACATTCACTACTGATTGGGTGTTTGTGAGGATTTTTGGGCACGCAAGAAAGTTTTTGTTTAAGCTGCCTACGCGATAAGTGCTTGCGTGAAAAAGTAAACACGCTTGCGCAAAAAAGGAATGCTTTTTTTTGTCGCACAATTGCCGTTTGTATCACCTGAAAACCACTAACTGTTCTTGGTTTGGTCCGGGATGCGGTGTTTTTCTGAGATGTTTTGCAACGCACTGTAAAAGCGACATTGACGTTACCCTTTACACAATGCGGTGCTTGCCATTTCAATATTCTACAGAAGTGCCCTATTATGTGTTTCTTTGATATTACAACGAAAAAAAACACCGACCAAAATATATTTCGTAAAATAAAAAATAAAAGTAACTATAGATAGTTCGCGAGGCTCCCGTGTCCGAGACTAAACGTCTTTTATTTATTTTTGGAAAGGTTCCGTCTAACCATAGATTCTGTGTTTTTTTGTTTATTGGCTTATAGCTTGTAGAAGTGCCGCATTGACTGACGAACATGTTGAACCGCCTCGCCGGATGAAGCTTGTTTTTTTACGGCCAAGCAGCGTTCGTGCAGAGAGTTGAGCGAAGAGGAGTGAGTTTCAGGGTATAAAAATCGTTATTCTGAGATGTCTACACCAGGCTGAGCAATTTCGCTCTTTTCAAGGAGAGAGAGAGAGAGCTCTTTTTCAGGAAAAAGTAGCTGTGCTTTGCGAAAATGGTGGAAAGAGATGGCAGGGAGCACAAAAGTGAGACCTGAGTCTACGGAACCATATATGCAGCAACTCGTTCCCTTGCCCTGTTAATCAGCTCGGACTGACCTTGAGGTAATGAGCTGGTCAAAACCGCCTCCTAGTTCTCAAAGATGTGGAACATTTGTTTAAGTTGTTGTCCCCTAACCATAGGTTCGCGTATGAATGTCGATGTTTCCCCTATTTCTACACAGTTTTATGCTAACGTGGAATGTTCCCACAGAACGCCTTTACGCACAGAGATTTTCAGATACTTGTGTTGGTATTTCGTCCGCCGAGTTCGGGGTTCTTGTCATTGAGACCTTATTTTAGCAAGGAGGAATATCGTGTTCCTAGGCATAGCATGAGGAATCGTACCTAACGCTTTTTGAGGACGGCAGTCATGGTCACGAAGAACAAGGTATGTGGGTTTATGTGCCTTTTGGTCAGTGCGACGTTCTCTTCCAGACCATTGGACCCTGGTGTCCAGGTGACGTTAACTTTTTCTATTGTGAATCGGACTGTGTTACCGAAGCGCTTAGGTATTTTGCTACAGGAAACCGTATAGTGCCCTTTGAGAGTCTGCAATAATGTTACGCTTCTATTTGATACCTCCGCTATTCGAATTGCCAAGGAGATGGCTCCAACTTCGGCATGTTTGTCGTATCTTGGATGGTCATGCAGTCACAAAGATTGCCAAAGTAGTTAACTATCACAAATGGGGCCTCGTTCTTTTGTGCATCCCGGAGTTAGTGCATATTGTGGTCTCATTATATTGGAACATTCCTAAAAAAACTTGATCCTGCCATATCGCCTGTTCTTCTGCACGCTTGGATCAATATTATTCGATTGGTGCCATGTCAATCATGGCGTGCACCAGTTTCTTTTCAAAGGGGTACGATAACGCTTCCCAATTTTATTTTTACCACCCCTTTTTTGGTGCTAGGAGACTGGTATCTTTGCTTTCCTGAAATGAGTTACGAAGACGGACACTGAGGGCATATTCATCGCCATTATAATCAACACCCTATTTAGGACAGCTGAACAGTGAAGGGCTCTCAAGTTGCCCTTCACCCGCTAGTCTATTCTTTTCTCTGAATATTGTCATTTTATCCCTGCATTTTATCCTCTTCTTCTGGACCCGTCTGTGCATATCTATTTTGTTACCCTGGTGGTCCACCCTTCGTCAGTTCATCTCACGGTCAAAATGCGAGGTTGAGGACTGCCTTTTGTGCTGTCTGCCTTATGTGCTGTTGATAACTCCCTTATGTTTTTGGGCTGATAATTAAACATATTCTGTTACTGGTTTGTGTGAGTTTGGCACTACCGCTTGTCTCAAGAGCAACGCCGAGCCTTCTTACGCGCACTCTCCTCTGGGATGTCATCCGTGCCTATTTTCAGGGCGACTTTTAGCTAGGCCGTGTTGCGCTATCTCTTATTTGCCAAAGCGAGCTTGCAGTGGATACGGAAGAGTGAAAATATTCAAAAGTACTTCGAAAACGTGTGTGATTACATGCTATATAGTCGGCTTTACTTAAGTTATTTATGCTTATAATCTATGCCTTCTGAGATTTCTGAGACCCGCGTTAATCCTGTGGCCCCTGCTTTAGTTGGGCCCCTAATGTTGGTTTCCGGCACAACTCCCGCTGGAAAACCCGCCGAGGTCGCTCAGGGGGTAAGGCGTTGAGCTACTGATGTCAAGTACGCGGGTTCAATTCCCGGCTGCGGCGACAGTTTTATGATGGAAGCCGAACACAAAAATGTCAGTGCGTCGTGATTTCGGCGCACGTTAAAGATCTTAAAGTGATGTAAATTCTTCCGGAGACATTCGGTATGGCACGCCTCAAAGCACACGTGTAGCTTCGGGGCACGAATTACGCGAAGTTTGTATTTTTGTTCTTCCGGTGTAAACACGATTTCGTGTGATGGCGTAAGCTGCGTTAATGGCTGGCAACCATGTCTGCCCGAAATGCTGCCACAGACTGGGTATAGAACAAAGTTAACCACGTAGACATGTCGTCCTTTCCTTCGTATGCGATGATGGATCATTGTCTTCCTTTCCAAACTTATGTTACCGTTGCGCCACATTACACAATCAGCGGAGCCACCGAATCTTGCTGCCTCAGGTCAGTCGTTTCTTCGGGGGGCAGCGGTGACGTATTTCCCTGGATACCTGATTAGCACAGCTGATAGCGGATGGCTAGGAGCCACGGGAAAATCGAAAACGAGCCTAATAACGGTATCGCGCTAACAACTGGCGTCATCGTCGAGCACATTTCCGTTCTCTTGCGGCGATATTTTGTTGATTCCGCACCGTAGTTTTACACTGTCATCGGGCTACCAGTGGGGACGTGCGCGGTGACAGCGCCGGCAAGTTTGGCCGTGCGCGATCGGCATCGCCGCTCGTAGCAGTAAGGCATCTTGCGAACCACTGCAGCCGCTTACCCACGTGAAGTGAAATTCATCACGGCTGAGAGGTAGCGCACAAAGAGCGCCGTGCTGTACGCTTCCAAACTCTGCCCCCGTCGTCTGCTTTCTCTTCTACGAGCCTCCCGTTTCGCGAAGCTGTTATGAAACCGGAAACCACAGACCAGAATGAAAAAGCGAGGTGGCTGAGTGGGCTCATCGTGACGCTTGTGGTATGAATGTCCAACACGACGAAAGACCCACCGAGACAGTAGGTCTAATCGGTCAGCCGATCAGCGAGACGAAACATCCATCAAGACGTTAGGTCCAATCGAGTCTGAGAAGAAAGATCCACCGTGACGGAAGGTCCAATCGAGCCTGAATGTCTATCGAGATGAATAAGCCACCGAGACTAGAGGTCCAACAATACGACCGGTTTAGAGTGCTTATTGGGATAAAGCGGATAGCGATGGGTTTGAATCAGTTGTGTAATATTTTACCCATCAAACGTAACTTCCCTTCTGACAATTGTCTGAGTCGTTTGCATGCAGGACTCAGTTTTGCGTCAATGTAACCTGTTGCGCGTGAGCGCATTGTCCGCGATGTTCAGGTTAGTTTGAGCAGTGTCGTTTGTCACTAAAGCAAACAATAAAATTTTGTTTCAAACAATCAATCCATGAGGGCCTGACTCGTTGGGTTCCTCACACAGTGTGGTGGCATCACTAAATAGACGTTATGATTGGCGTTACAAAACCTGAACATTCGTATAATTATCCGTATACTTGAAAATCAGATTTCATGAACGTGTCATTGTGATGGAAATCAACCCATTATCTATCCTATTGACTTGACAGCGCACTGCTAGCCCTTGATTCAAGTTAGCCTTGACGAGCATAAACGTGCAAAAAAATCAGCTCGAGAGACAGCCGAATTCATAATTGAATCGGTGCAGCTTCGGCAACCAGCCCCGTCAATCTTTCGCTCCATTGGTTCAAACATAGCTGTTCATTATTTTACAGTTGTAGAGTATTACATGGACGGAAAGCAAAAAGTGATCCCAGGATAACAAACACGTTCAAATTCCTAAAATTCAGTTGAAACTGGAACTTTCCGAATAAAAGATTTTGTGAGCCTTTGCGTATATACGTGGGGGCACGATAAGGGGCCACGGAGCAATTTATGAGGCCTAGTTGATTTGAACTTTCGCAACACTAGTGGTATATATTGCTACTAGTAGTATATATCGCTACATATATGCTACTTTACCACTCTGCTGCCTTGTTTTTAATTGATTGAAAAAAGTCGCTCTCATTGCCAGGAATCAAGCCGAAACTTAGTGGTCACAAGCGCAGTACGTTATTACCGCAGCGAGCTGCCATATTGCAGAGATAAAATGGTTTAAAATGAGGCTTTTATATAAATGATTGATTGAATATGGGGTTTAACGCACCGACGCTACACAGGCCATACGCCGTAGTGGACGGATCCGGATTATTTTCACCACCTGGGGACCTTAACGTGCACCGAAATCTCTAACAAACGAGCCTTATAGCATTTATTTTGCCTGCATTTGAAAAGCGGGTGTCGTGGCCTGGAATGGAACCCGCGTCCTTGGGCTCAACTGGACAACCCATAAGCCACTGAGACACGGCGGTGGGTTGTATAAATGCATTTGTTATACAAATCGTCTGAAAGGCAGCAATACCTTTACACTATTCTGAGCTCCCCACCGAAAGGTCACACAGATCCGTGACTTGATTTTCGGACAATTATTGATCTTGTTGAAAGTGGGTCCCATGAAGAGTCCCGGGAACATTGCACACGCCAAGTAAAAACAAAGCATTGAAATTTTAAGAAAACTAAACAACCTTGTTTATGGCTTCCTAAGTCATAACCAAGAGCTTTTTTGAATTTGTTTACTTCTGTTTGTGTTTGCTTTGCCCAGATTTGCGCAAATAAACATGGTTTTTGACGTGTATGTAGTCGCTAACGCCATTATTATGTTTTAAAGCACCAAAGAAGAAATAATACCTGGCGAGGTATGCGGCGGCCGCCACTGCAGCACTGACGCCAACTGACGAAAACTCCTGCGATTGAATGGATGACGACATACATTTTACAGTTCATGCATAAGCACCTGTGTTTGTGTAAAGGATGTTATTTAGGAAACACGTCAGTGCACTTTGCAGCAAGTATAGGTGGGAATGTAGTTATTGTAGTTAATTTTCGGCGAATTCGAACTAGTTTCCGTTTTGGTTTCGCCGTGCAACACGGCCATGGCTTCCACCGAAAGCAGTCATCGCGAATTAGGCCTATTTCAGCTGTCACAATGACCGCCGGTTGACATCTTTTTGACTTCATAGACGGGCCGGATAAGACTTCTGTCACCGCCTGTAGCGAGAAATTATTGTTTGATATAATTGACGTACGACATTTCGCCGTAAGCTACTTATGCCTATGAGAAGGGTACGCTTGTAAAAACGTAAACACAATTACAAACAACGTATTGTACGTTATAAGGAAATAAAACCTACCGAAAGAAGATTTTGTTATCGTAAACCACAAAACTTCTTTGGGTGAAATAGCAGTTCCGTCTTCGGCACGACCACACATTCCCGTTCGATAATATTGCCTGACGAAACGTAGTATCTGCTGATGAGATATTTGTGGGGGCTAGGGTAAAGCCTACGCACAAGCGTTATTCAAGCAATGCTTACCTTAGCAGCTCAAAGGGCTGCAATCCAACAACTAAACAGCAATGTCCAATATGACGTGGGTGGCCTCGACATACATATTTGTTATTTGTAAGCATTGTTGCATGTTTCCGTAACCTAGTATGATGAAGCACAAACGAGTGGCATCTACTGCGTAGGTTTAAATCAAGCGGTATAGGCCTGTTGTTGTTATTGGTGACTGTGTTTATTTGGCCGATTGGCGAACGCCGTGCCGGATACTACGGAAAACAGAGACGTAGGTGGAATCGTAGGTGCGGGGGAGACATCCTGCGGCTAACCATCTTCGATGAAAAGAACCACCGGTGGAGCACTACGTCCACCTCGACTGGACCTTCCTTACTGCATAAAACAATACTTGTTAGCTTGAAGCGGTGCAAGGAGGTTTATCCGACCCAGTTCTGCAGTCAACAATGTGGGAAAAGCTGGTCATGATGAGTTCTGAAGTACGACTAATGCCCGATCAGAGAAAACGTCAGAAAACATGAACGTAATGCACGGTTGAACCACAACTGAAGCTAGATCGAACTCCTCAAAAATAAATCCCAAAACTACATTCACAAGATTTCACTTGATGCGAATAGCTCGAACGTTTTTACTAATAAAAAAGGAAGCAATGGCAAAAATGCAATACTGTATTCAAGGAATTTAGAGCGTTGAAATGGTCCAATAGTATCGCAAGACAAATTCGCCCCACAGGACACGTCACGGAAAATGACAAGGTGTATGCAGAGATCACATCAATTTGGAATTCATTTTTGTATTCAATATGTTCCCGCACACGCACTCAAAGTTGTCAAAACCTGGTCGGTAGGGCATCAGACTTTATTCTGGGCAAGTAATCTCACAATCCATTAAAATTCCTTCCGGGTACCTTTAAAGGGTCCTTGAAGTGAATTCTTCAAACTTCTGTTTGATTTGTCCATTTCATAGACTCATCGTTCGTATGGTCGATAAAGCAGTATTTAATTTGTAAATCCCAAAAGATGAAAAAAAAATCTATGTGGCAATAGCCGTGGGCGTAATCAAAACAGCAGTGACGAGGGAATGTCGTGCGATGGGATTACGATGCCCAAGATTTTACTTTATTCAAAGTCGATTCTTTCTCAATGGTATTTTTAAGAAAAAAACTTTAGCACTATCGGCAACAAGCAGATCTATTGGAGTGTGGCTGTTGTCGCTTATTTCTGCACAGTTGTTCAAACCAATTTTGGTTCTGGGTTCCCACAAGGACATACTTGGCGTTTAACGTTATCGCTGTTTGGCTGTCATTTTTGGCTGCATGATAAGTCAGAGAAGGCTGCCAGCCCCGCTTAGAATAGTAGCGTTCAGTAGTTGATGCGTACTAAGTGGTTACACGCCCTCCGTTTCATCGCAGACGCTAAACTGTGAGGTGCTTCTCCTTAGACTTCGGAGCTTGCCTGGCTCGTCTCTGGGTCGTAAGAGAAACGTTTGCACGAGGCCGACAGTCGGTGGATTCGGCACTGTGCTTGCAAGCTGTCGGTGATATGTCCAAATCACGCCAACGGTAACTCGCCAGCGCGAGGTTGTCTGTCGGCACGCAGTTTCCAACCTTTGTCTTGCAGCAATGATTGCGCGCAAAATGGTGAATGCAGTAGAGAAAACCTCAGCTACACAAAAAGAAATCAACTGCCAAAAAACATTACATCTCAGAGTCGAAGCTGCTGCTACGATGCACTGCATCTGGTGCTTCAGACCACTCGCCCATTCCACACTTTCGTTTTTGCTGCATGAAAAAGGAGCAATTATACAATACAAAGGTTACCAGTTATCCAAGAACAGTAACACCACAGTGCGGCTGTCGAAACTTCAGAAAGCAGACAGGCGCATACCAGTTCTACAGTTCTCCTTTATTTCTCTCGATTCAAAGCGCATAATTCGGGACCTGCAACAAAAAACTAGACAAAATTCAGAGGAAGTGAGAACGTAGGCCTGTTTGCTATTCAACAACACTACGGCTAGTGTCACGTCCTGTCTGTGATCGACTGGAAAGACGTGACGTAAGGAAAGCAGTTGGCGGTAGCGTTTACGTCACACTTTTGAAGCAGCCGCGTGGGTAAAAACTACGCAATATTACGTACAGCTTGAAAATGGCGGCTTCTCTCGCCGTTCGAAATTTCACCGACCCTCTGAACCGTGAAATCCTCGCGAATTTGTAAAAGGCGCAGTTTCGCACGACATTCAGTTTAGGTCTGTTTTCCCGCAAAACTAATAATAAGTTTGGCTGTTTTCAAGTCAGCGATAAAAGCACGTAACAAACATTTTGTATATTGTTTTTATGATTGGCAATACGTTTGGCATACCAGTAACAAAACCATACTCTACAAGCCTCTCCATCGCAGAAAACCCAAACCAAGGCTTTTGTCCATGCTCCTTTTAGTAAGCTCGTGGGTCACATGATCGAATTCAAGACGAAAAAAACAATCAAAACTGATTCTGTTATTCGCTACTCCAGTGATTGAGCACGACCTTGATGAATGATTGCATGGGCGGCAACGGTACGCTCCGCCGTGATCAGGTGTAGAGTTTCGCTGTACTTACCGCGTCATACAACCGGTGTTCGCGGCCGTATTTTTCTGCGGTCACGCCATAAACTTGTAACATAGCAGCAGACGATAGCGTGGTGGCGGTTTCGGCCAGGAAGGTGATAACGCTACAAAACTTGCATTGAAGCATTGAGCTCGACTGTGTTAATAAGACCGATTGAAATGTGTGAGTAGATTCGGTAAAAATATTCTGTGATATTATTTCGCTCAACACCCGCCTTTTGCTAGAAATTTTGTGAAAGTTACTTGACCGCATTATTGTGCTGCTTTGGGCCTGTTGGTATGACATGACGGAATCTTGAAGCGCTAGGACACAGCGCCTTGTGTTGTCCCGCTCGCTTGTCCCTGTGTCCTAGCGCTTCAAGATTCCGCATTATTGTGTTGATGCTAATTTCAAAACTGATGATATGCGTCCCCCTTAGCAACCTATTGTATAATTTCAGTAATATTTGCCGCGTTTTTATATATATCAAGCGCAATGTTTGATGCCTTGGTTGTGACCTTTGTCAGCTAAGCATCAAATTACACTACCTGTCAGCATACCTATACGTGTATCGCGTCCCTGATTTCTTATGTTTTTCCTCCGCTAAAAATATTGCAAATCCAACGTTACTTTAGGCAGTCGAGAATATGGCCCCTGGACAGATTGTCCCCCATCCTAAGGGCGACCCTCTCGAGGGCAGCTGAGTAAGCTTCGGCCGACTGCCCAGAATTTTTACACACAGCAGCATGACGTGCGATTACGTGCTCCGCGGTGCGGGGAGGGGGGGTTATGAATTTTATTCCCACTTTGAATCCCCCTTAAAGACGGCTGAGTCGTTTTCAGCTTTGTGGGAATTATGTATGTACCGTTATTACGCCATCCAACAAAGTCACTGAAAATCTGGGAGCATTTTGCTAATTCGAGGACTTCGCAAAACCGTGACGGTCATTTCACACGCAGATGATTTTTTAATTTGATGTGTAAAGGAAGGCGCAATACAGCAGCAACAAGGACATCTCAACGGCGGCTGCCGCAGCGCTCGCTTGTTTATACCTTAGCAATGCTGTTGAACTCCACGGTGAAAATAATGAACCAACCCTGAAGTGGTCGCACCTAAGCAGACAGGCGAAACATGGCACTTTTTGTTGTGTCACTTCCCCACTGAGTGGAATGTTGGCTCTCATATGCTTCAAACCCCGAAAAAAGGCGTCCTCCAACTTCTCGTGCGGACTGATCTGGAAGTTTTTTTTCGAAGCAATCCGAGGGAAGTAGAATGAATGATATCTTTGTTAACCTTCGAGATAGTTGTAAGCGTGCTTGACGGTACGCCGCGGTGTGCGGCCGCGGTACAAATCAGTGTATCTGTTGAACCTCCGTAAAACTGAATTTATATGGGCTGTTTACGTGGATCAATAACCTTCGTGCAGTTATGAGGAAACACAGTCGAAATCACTTGTTTTAAACGAGGCTGTTTCTGAAGAGTCAGTTAATCGAGAATGGCGCCGGATTTATCTCGTTTGGTCGGGTTTATAAAAGCATTGAGCCGTATGGGCACCTGCGGGAAAGTCATAATGGGAAAATTCGAAAGATCCGGTTTCATTAGGTTGAGTGCTGGCGGTGTACAATCCTTTAGAATCACTCTGAGATCTTCGCACTTAGTAGAAAAGTAAATTTTCGTTAAGGTATTTTGATACAGAACCATATTAGAATGACAAGTCATTCGTTCGTGTATCATTTCTTTCGAGTATTTCTAGCCATTTTGAAGCCTTGAATGTACGCCAATCGGTAGATCAAAGCAACGCTCTGGTGGTGAATTGCGAATACAAATTGCGCTTTGTGCTTATAATGTGCTCTTTCATGCACAAGTTTGGGGAGACGAAATTGACCTTACGTGCCTCAAAACCTGATCATTTGCTTCCGCTTGGTAGAGTAGGCAATTTGTGACTGAGCAAAATTACTGGAAATTATATTTAAAGTTGTTTGGCGGCACTGTAGGATGCCATTGAATATTATCATAGGTATGTTACCCATACTCCTACAAATAGACTGTAACTGCATAAAGGCCGATAGCTAGCATTAGGCGTGCAGGTGAAGCCGCAGAAAGGAGTATAATACAAAAGCAGTTTTATTATAGTGCGATACTTTCTATATGGACATTAGGAAATATATTTGGAGCGATTATTATTTTTAACCGCTGCTACTCTGCCAAATGATGCGAAATGGTAAAAAAATTTGAAGTGCTATCATTTAGTAGCTCAGCTTTTCTGCTGAATATGAATTTGGATAGGATTATATGACACAAAAGGTGAAAAAAGTTAAGTGTCTCGAGTCACCTTCCAATGTTCACAGAAGCCCTGAATCATTTGTGTTGTAGGGGTTCGGATGTAAAGGTACTGAGCGCTGATCAGGCTTGGTCCTGAAGTTACCACTATTGATCATTGGTACGACCGCTACGCGTACTACCTACGTGAGGTAATTGAAAAAAAAAGTGTATTGGCAGCAATTCTATAGGATTCGTGCTTCCACAAATGGTTATTCGAAAAGGTGCGTGGGTTTCATGTCTCGTATTGAGCCATAGGGGTGCATTCCTTTTTCGACCCGTTCAGCAACAGACATAAAATTACGCAGTTTACTTTATTTAGAGCATACAGTTTCGTTTTTTCGAAAATTGAGAAGTTTCAAGAAGTTTCATCTTTTCTTTTGGGCAACGAGCTGAACCTGTTAGAGAACTGAACATCCTGAATTTCGGAGTTGTCCGCGCTCCCTAGGAAATTTCCTACTATTCCCTTGGTTACCTACTGTTCCATTTGTCCTAATACATTGGGTAGAGTGTTGTTAAGCGCGTACGGTTGTTGAGGTTATTGATTATGCCAAGAAGCTCTACAATGTAGATAAAAATTGCACTTTACCCTGTGCATTTTCGCTGAAGGTAATAACAGCGTACGGCATTTCAGGCGCACGTATTAGGCTCCTTTTATTTGAACCTACGCGACCTTTTCTCTTTTCATTTTCGTGTTCCCAGTTTGTTCTGGTGCATGTCCAAGGCGTAGCCGAACTCCCCTGTACAGAACACAACTCTAGCTCTTTTGCACAAAGCAACATCAACTACGAGGAGAGAACACAAGGTAATCCAGTATTTGTAATCGTGACGCCACCTGTAATAGAACAAATGAGTGTTTGTCTTGGACAAGGAACAACATTTTGGAAGCTTTCTAATACGACGTTTTTGGTGTATGTCTCAAATTTTGTATTTGAACAAGTTTTCATCAACTGAATTTGTAGTGCAACGCCCTACATCGTAGTTGCCAAATACTTCGAAATACCAGGGAGAACATAAAACTTTCCCTGTTCCGCAATGGTGCAATAACAAGTGCGCTGAACAAAACAAAATTGCATTTTGTATGATTGCTATGTGTTTCAACATATTTTACATTAGCCATGAACCGCATGGCACGTTTGTGCAAGCGATTTGTTCCCGTCCGCGCTGCGCGTGCGTTTTTTTCACGCCTGCGTAGACGATTTCGGGCCTGACGATTTCGGGCCGACGATTTCGGAGCGGCCTGACGAGTTGAGCCAATTGAGATTCGCGCGCCCCTCGGCGGGAGCTTCGATGCGCTTGGGACAGCTGGCTGGACTCCCACAGATGAGTAGCCTTACCACGACGACGGATATATCGTGGGCACTATCTAAGAGGCGTCGATGACGTTTTATTCCGCAGTTTTTACCAACATTGCCACTTCCTTTTATGCATTAGCAACTTAGTTTGCGCCGAGTATGGCGTTTCAGTGAACGCTTAGAAGCGGTCGGTGGAGGTGCCTGCATCACGGCCAATTGACGACGCATAGTTGGCATCGTCTACCGCGCAGCGCTCACCGTGTGGGTGATATCCGAAGCTACGTGAGCGTGCGCAGGCCGTACGCGACGCGTTTTCGCGTACAGAAAACGCTCCATGCGGTTCACGCATTACACCAAGATATGGACCACTTTTTCAAAAGCAGCACATAAAGTTAACTTAGGCGTCATTACTCACATCGCACGGCTGTCCATTAGGGTATTTGCCGCTGCACGTTAATCCTCCCGCCGCCGTACACATACCCACAATATCTGTCGTCTGTAATGTGTAGAAAAAACAGCCTGATATGCTGCCATTTGTATGTAGTGGGAACAATATTCTGCCAGATTTCAATGTAAAAGGACATATATTATATATTCAATGTATAGGACATAATGTTTTCTGCTTAGCGATTGCTTTTCAATTCTAGCACTGCATTCCTCCTGAGATAAAAACGTTCAGAGAGTATCCGTGCAGAACCGCCGAAGCAGTTTATATACTTGGAATCTTAAATGCTAATACAAACGAAAGGTTGAATACAATCATAAGCAGAACAAAAACGTAAGGTAAATTTTCCAACCTTCCTAGATGATTGCTCGAAATAATGTTCCAACTGGCAGTGCTCTATTCCCAGGGCCTTGCTTGTGCTGGAAAGGACACGGTAGAATATTGCCGACGCTATTACAGTGTACTGCACGCTCCGGAGCGGAGTATCCGGTGCGCATACCGGTGTGCGCGCGGTCTTCAGCGCTCCCAACAAATTCAAAACTCTGTACCGCATAGTTAACCACTGCGAACCTACGCCTCCTGTCTGCAGCAAGAAGCGTGCCACTACGTTTGCGGAGTGTACAAAAAACGCAGTGCATCAGGTCCCCTTGAAGGGCGGCCGTGTAAGCCTAGGACAGAAGGGGCGCTACGTCAAGGACAGGTTGCGTGAGAATGCGGCGACGCTGAAAACGGGAGCAAGAAGCAATCTGGCGCGTCACTGTAAGACAGAATGCAAGCCAGGGGGCGGCGTACCAGCATTCGATGGGAACCAACTGCTGCATTCATACAACAGAAAAAGAAGAACGGGAAGTGTTCAAGGCCTACGTCATAAAAGAGATGGGGGACCTATGTATCAGCAAGCCTTCAGTTGACATTCTTTCGAGCGAGGAGAATTATCTGGACGATTAGTAAGGCGGGTGCTGCAGCCTTAATCGCTTTCACACATGGGGTGACTACCATTATATGGTGTTTTTTCGTGCCTTTAAAATCACTTTATAAAAAGTTGTTAGTGCGCCCCTTTCCTCTCTGTTTTCCTTCCTCTAGTTGTGCCTGGCGCTTAACCTGTCGCCTCATTTTCCATTGTGATTCGCTATACACGTAGGGAGGTGAGGAAGAAGTTGCGCTCACTTACCAATTTAAGGTAAAAACAGAGACGTTTGGGAATTTGTATGGGTTCGTAGATCACACTAAGCAGGCAAGACTCGTCAGTCCCTTCTTATCCTAAAATGTGATGTAATGAACGGTTGTAGCTTAACGGCTGATTCCCATTTCTCCTGTTGATAGTGTCCGCGGTCGTCTGAATAAACACGAATTTCAAGAGTAATCTCGTGGTTGAATTCGTTTTCTTGGCTATTGTCTATTTCCTGGCTTGACCGCATCTTCTTCCTGATCAGGATACCTCAGCAGACGAACTTAGGTTGAACTCTTGCCCACGTCTGCCTAGCGATGGTCTCTGTTCTGGCTGTCTTAGAGCCATAGGTAGCATAATAGGGTTCCACGTTGGACGACCGCTCCTGATATATTGACCCTCAAAACACGACCCGGGGTTAAAAAGAAGGTCCCTTTCAGCCCGAGCAGTCGGAGTGGCCCTGGCTACCACCCCCAAACACAGGAAATATTTACCTTGAGATCAATGCCCAAGAAAGATGACGGGAGAACTGCCCGGCGGTAGCGTAGTGGTCATCGCATCAGACGCGCATTCCGGAGGTCGGGGGATCGGATCGGACCGGGCAGGCAATATTTTCTCCACTTTCTCTTTTTTGCGTTAAGAAAGATATCTGTTTCAAGAAGAATAATATCAGCTACCACCTTTCGCCTTGGCTTTTTATGGTTTTCTTGAATGCCTAACCGTATTTTTTTCTATTTTCTTTTCTGTCTTTCCAAATTCTTTATCTGTTTCAATGACCTACCACAGTCTCCCTGTTGCTTTCCGAAGTTTTCTTGACGGCCAACCTTTATTTCTGTCTTAATTCGATGAGCCCCTCATTTCTCATTCTGATTCACTACATGCACACCGAGGGCCTCTGTTGTGCCAGTCTTGGTGCCATATAGAGCTTAAGAGGGTTCAACGCTGGTCGACCAGCCTCGACATGTCGCAGACACTCGAGTCATGGTCCGGGGGTTAAACAGAAGGTCCCCTTCCCCGAGTGTAGTCCGAGTGGCGCTGACTACCACCCCCAAGCGCAGGAAACACAAATACCTTAACATAAATACCCCCGATAGTGGACGAAAAAGTCGCCCTGCCAGTAGCGTAGTGGTCATCCCACCAGACGCGTATTCCGGAGGTCGTGGGTTCGGATCCCACCTGGTGGGAATTATTTCCTACATTTCCTTTTTCTTGAATGGCCTACCACATTCTCCGCCTCGGTAACCTTGGCATTTTTGACTCAGTAGCTTTAATTCTGTATTTGTTAGAGTGGCGCTGGCTACCCACCTTCCTCGCGTCATATAGTTTTAGTCAGAAAAATAAAATCAGAAAAATAATCATAGTCGACCAGATAATTGTTAAAGTATCCGAGACCAAATCAGAAGGCATCTGTTCAGCCCTCACTCGCGGCGCATGTATTTCTTCATTTCCTTGTTTCTTGCGTAAATTTAAAAATCTCAGCTTCACTAACCACTGTACAAAAAAGCACATACATTCTCCCACGCAACCTTTGGCGTTGTAGACTGCTGGCCTTTGATTCGGAATTGCCTCAGTGAATTCCTCCTTCCCTAACGGTATTGTACCTCCGAAAGCCTAACGAGCGCCTCAGATCTGGCAGCCTTGATGCCAAGGTAGCATAAAAGGGTTTTACGCCAGTAGACCACAAATGACAGGCTGTGAAAGTTTGAGTCCCGCCACGGGGGTTGAATAGAACAGCCCCTTCTCCTCGTGTAGTAAGAGGGGCGCTGGCTACCACCCTAAAGCGTCAGATGCACTTGTAGTTAATAAAAATACGCTAGAAAGTGAAGAAGAACCCAGTCGCCCAGATAGCCGAATTGGTCAAATATGGACACGTGAGTTCAATCCCCACTCTGTACGCGTGTTTTTCTTCCTTTCCGGCTTTTTGCTTAAATTTAAAATTGTGCACTTGACGAAGCATAGTGAAAAAAAGGTAGCATAAGAGGGCTTCCCCCCCATTTACCACTCATGACAGGCTGTAAATGTTTGACTCATGCCACGGGGTTTGAAAACAAGTTCCCCTCCTCCCTGAGTACTTAGAGTGGCGCTAGGTACCACCGTCATGTGTCAGATATCGCTGTAGTAAACATAAATACCCCAATCGAGTGAAGGAGAACACGGTCGCCCAGATACCTCAATTGGTAAGGCAGCCGTGATCACATCGGAAGGGGTTCGTACGGTCCGCACCACTCTGGATGCGTGTTTTTCTTCCTTTCTTTGTCTGTCACGTAACTTAAAAATGTTAACTGCGTAACCATACTAAAACGCCTCACCATCACCCAGTGCCCTCTTTGGCGTTGTATACTCTGGACCTTTCTGTATTCCTCAACGAACAGCTCATTTATAACAATATATATATATATATATATATATATATATATATATATATATATATATATATATATATATATATATATATATATATATATATGTATATATATATATATATATATATATATTTATATATGTATATATATATATATATATATATATATATATATATATATATATATATATATATATATATATATATATATATATATATATATATATGTATATATATATATATATATATATATATATATATATATATATATATATATATATATAGTCAAGAAGACAGCCGACACGCCGGTAGCCGGTTGAGGTTGTGTAATTGCAGGAGAGAAGCCGATGGATAACGCAGGTCTGCGCTTTGCGATCACCAAGCGCGTTTCTGGCGCATGCACGTCCTGGGGATCATCGTCTTCTCTGACACCTCTTTGGAGCATGTCCCCGTCTGGGGATTTGGCATAATCCTATATGGGCTATGCTGGTGAGGCACATACCCCGATGTCTGGATGGCATGTTGCGTCTATTGCATTTGTTCATTACCCTCGTTACAATCGCCCCCGGTGCAAAAGGAGCCAACCTGGCGACTTCGGGTGATGTCGACACGAGCGGGTCATAGTAAGGCTTGAGCCTATCAACGTGGAATGTTTCACGGCCACGGCGGCGAAGATCCGAGGACGGAGTAACGGGCTCAACAAGGTAGTTCACTGGCGAAGTGCGGGCAATGACCTTGTATGGACCGTGATATTTGGCCACCAATTTTTGGGAGAGACCGGGTGTTGGGCAGGGCACCCAAAGCCACACATGCGAACCACGATCAAACGTCTAAGGACCGGTAGAGTCGTCCCGACGATGCTTCTGGCGCTGTTGGTCAGCAGTTGTAAAAGAACGAGCTAGTTGTCGACATTCTTCGGCGTGCTGCGCCATTTGTGAAACTGTCGTGTATTCTGTGGCATCGCGGTTGTAAGGGAGTATGGTATCTAGGGCGCATATCGGCTCACGTCCGTAAAGCAAGAAAAACGGGGAAAATCCCGTCGTCGGCTGTGTGGCCGTGTTGTAGGCGTACGTTATAAATGGGACCACGAGGTCCCAATCGGAGTGGTCAGATGACAAATACATTGAAAGCATATCGCCCAGGGTGCGGTTGAATCGTTCCGTGAGCCCATTCGTCTGTAGGTGGTATGATGAGCTTGTCTGATGAACCACGTGACATTCGACGAGTAGTGATTTCGCGACTACCGATAAGAAGACCCGTCCTCGATCGCTCAGGAGCTCCCGAGGCGCCTCGTGCCGAAGTGTAAAATGATGTAGTAGAAAAGTGGCGACGTCACGAGCCGTGGATGCGGGCAGTGCAGCAGTTTCAGCATACCTTGTCAGGTGGTCAACGGCAACAATTATCCATCTGTTACCGGAAGCTGTAGGAGGAAGTGGCCCGTATAGATCGATCCCAACGCGGTCAAAGGGTTTTTCCGAGCAGGGTAGTGGTTGTAGTGGCGCGGTCGAGCGAGCAGGTGGCGACTTGCGGCGTTGGCATTCCGGGCACGAGCGAACGTACTTCTGTACGAAGTTATACATTCCACGCCAATAATAACGGAGGTGCAGTCGCTCGTATGTCTTGATGACGCCAGCATGGGCGCAGCTCGGGTCGTCATGAAATGAAGCGCATATATCTGCGCGCAAATGGCGTGGAATAACCAGAAGCCACTTGCGACCGTCCGAGAAATAATTTCGGCGGTAGAGCATCTCGTCGCGCAGTTCAAAGTGAGAAGCTTGCCGTCGCAGGACCCTTGATACACGGGCAGTTGACGCACCGGAGAGGGAACTGATCATGGAGGCTATCCATCGGTCCTTCCGCTGCTCTGCGCACATGTCAGTAGCACTGAGAGACGACAAGCTGCAGTCGGTAGTGGCGAGGTGAGACACGTCAGCCGGCAGCGGGGAGCGCGAGAGGGCATCCGCGTCTGAGTGCTTCCGGCCTGAACGGTAGACGACGTTGATATCGTACTCTTGGAGCCGAAGAGCCCACCGACCAAGGCGACCACAAGGATCTCTGAGGGAGGCCAGCCAGCACAGTGCGTGGTGGTCGGTGACGACATCAAATTGGCGGCCATACAAGCATGGACGCAACTTTCCCAATGCCCATATTATGGCCAAACACTCTTTTTCAGTGACTGAGTAGTTGGACTCAGCCTTTGTCAGCGTCCGGCTCGCGTATACAACGACGTGCTCCGCAAAGCCAGATTTTCGCTGCGCGAGCACGGCACCAAGGCCAATACCACTAGCATCTGTGTGGACTTCTGTTGGAGCAGACGGTTTAAAATGTCGAAGTATAGGCGGCGATGTGAGCAGACGACGGAGTGTCGCAAACGCCTCGTCACAGGACGCTGACCAAGCCGAAATACCGTTGTCGCTGCTGAGAAGCTTTGTTAGTGGTGAAATGATGGACGCAAAGTTGCGAATAAACCGCCGAAAATACGAACACAGCCCGTTAAAGCTCCTAAGTGCCTTTAGGGTGGTCGGTTTCGGGAACTCCGCGACGGCACGAAGCTTGGTTTCGTCCGGACGAACGCCCTTCTTGCAAACAACATGACCCAGGATGGTCAGTTTGCGCGCGGCAAAGTGACACTTCTTCAGATTGAGCTGCAGGCCAGCCGCGGCGATGCACGTCGAAACTTGCTCTAGGCGAACCAGGTGCGTCTCAAAATCTGGAGCGAAAACGACTACATCATCCAAGTAACAAAGGCACGTCGTCCATTTGAGGCCGCGCTAAAGACTGTCCATCATTCTTTCGAACGTGGCTGGGGCATTGCATAGCCCGAATGGCATAACGTTAAATTCGTAGAGGCCATCAGGGGTGACGAATGCCGTCTTTGCGCGATCAGCCTCCGCCATTGGGAACGGCCAGTACCAGGATAGTAAGTCGAGGGATGAGAAAAATTCGGCTCCCTGCAAACAATCAAGCGCATCATCGATGCGAGGGAGCGGGTGGACGTCTTTGCGTGTAATGGTGTTCAAGCGTCAATAATCTACGCAGAACCTAATGGAGCCGTCTTTCTTCCGAAGAAGTACTACAGGCGAAGCCCATGGACTCTTCGATGGGCGAATCACACCTCGCTTAAGCATATCCGTCACGTTGTCTTCAATGGTTTGGCGCTCAGTCGGTGACACACGATATGGGCGCTGTCGAAGCGGGGCGTGCGAACCAGTATCAATGGAGTGCGTCACAACGGACCTGCGACCCAGCGAGCTTTGCGCGTGATCAAATGAAAAACAGAACTTCCGAAGCCATGCAGCAAATCGTGCTCGTTGGGTTGCGTCCTGGTCTGCGTCCACGCACTGGTCGAAAGCAGCAGATGGCAATTCTTATGGTACGCCGGAACTAACGCTGAGTCCGTCAATCTGAAGATGGTGCAAATGGTCAGGTACGTCGACGACTAGCCGGGCATCAACAATCTTGATAAACCCAAGTGTTTGTCCGCTAAAAAAGGAACATGGAGTCGCCGATGGATTCGTGACTAAAATAGTGCATGCGCCATCACGCGTTGTTAAAATGGCACACGGCAAAGGAATATATTTCCGACGTAGGAAAATGGCTGAGGGCATAAAGAGAACCGTTGCGTCCGGGACAGTGGTGCAACACAATGGAACGACGACAGAGGAGCCTGGCGGAACGTCAGTGTCTTCAGCAATTAGTAGCTTGGTAGTAGGGGCATCATGGGAATCCTCTAAGACATCAGTGGAAAATTCAACTTCAGCCCGAGCACAGTCAATAATAGCGTCGTGGCGGGAAAGAAAATCCCAACCCACGATGACGTCATGGGAGCAGGATGGCAGGACGATGAACTCAATGATGTACGAGATGTTCTTAATGACGACCCGCGCAGTGCAGGCAGCAAGCGGCTTAATGGGTTGCGAATTGGCGGCTCGTAATGAAACTCCAGAAAGGGGCGTCATCACTGTTCGTAGACAGCGGCAGAGACGGGCATGGATAACAGAAACAGCGGCTCTTGTATCGATTAGCGCGAAGGTAGGGGCACCTTCTACAATTACGTTAATAACATTTTTTGGTGAAAATTGAGGGCTTGTACAGTTCGACGGGGACGCAGCTCTTGCCTCAGGAACTGCGGCTGTTAGTTTTCCTCCCCGTCACTGGTCGGGCGGCGACGCATGGGAGAAACTGAGCGGCGACGTGGGGAGGACGATCGGCGGCTGGTGAACGGCGGCTGTACAGAAGACTCGGTGGGCAAATTCTGTGGAGTTTGTGGCGGAACATAAGACGCGATCTGGGGGCTAGCGTAAAAAGGTGCTTGAAAAATGTTGGCGGCCGTCTCCACACGACGACGACAGTAGCGGGCGACATGTCCGGGTGTCCGACACGCGAAACAGATGGGTCGATTGCCCGGTGTGCGCCACGCATTGACATCGTAAGGACTGGTGATAGGGCTTGGAAGTGGTCGTGATGGTACGTGAGTCGGCGCAATGCGCACCGCAGGCTGGAACGATACGGCTGGTTGCGGCGCTGGGGACTGGAAGAATGGAGCAGGCGGTGGCGGCGACCTGGCGGTCACTCCAGCGTAGGTGAGAGGGGAGAGGGGCGTAGGGGCAGCTACTGGTGCGGGGTGTTCGGCTGGTGGCCATTCGTTAGCTACCTGGTCCCGTATCATATTCCGGAGTGTAGGAGCCGGTGGAGAAGGCGGCTCTGCGGTGCAGGGGAGCAGGGAAACGTGGCGGGCCACCTCTTCTCGGATAAACTCTTTGATGCGGGAAAACAGAGCAGAATCCTCGTCATACGTAGCCGCCACGCTCGCCACGGACTCCCCGTGAGCACAGGCTTGTCGCGTCAGAGCTCGCTGCTTGCGTAGGTCGTCAAAACTCTGACAGAAGCGGACGACATCGGCAACAGTTTTGGGCTCTCTAGCCAAGAGCATCTGGAAAGCGTCGTCGTCAACGCCTTTTAAGATGCTCCGGACCTTGTCAGCTTCCGTCATGGAGGGGTCGACGCGTTTGCATAGGTCAATGACGTCTTCGATGTAGCTGGTGAACGTGTCGCCAGCCTTCTGTCCGCGTGCACGTGAGCACTGTTCGGCGCAAAGTTTTTGTACAGCAGGGCGGCCAAAAATTCTAATAAATTCACTACAGAAATGAGACCAAGGCCGGAGATCGGACTCATTATTGTTGTACCATGTTTCCGCGACTTTCGTTAAAGAGAAGGCGACGTTGCTAAGCTTGGCATTGTCGACCCACTTATTATACGCACTCACGCGCTCGAAGGAAGCAAGCCAGTCCTCCGCGTCGCTGTCGTCTCTACCGCTGAACTTGGCCGGGTCCTGCTCGCGCATGGAGCCGCGGCAAATCACAGACTGACTGGTTTCTCTGAACATTGGGGGTGGTAGCGTTCGAGAACGAAGCTCCAGGGCGGGATCAAAACTCCTGACCTCCACCACTTGTCAAGAAGACAGCCGTCACGCCGGTAGCCGGTTGAGGTTGTTTAATTGCAGGAGAGAAGCCGATGGATAACGCAGGTATGAGCTTTGCGATCACCAAGCGCGTTTCTGGCGTATGCACGTCCTGGGGTTCATCGTCTTCCCTGACACCTCTTTGGAGCATATCCCCGTCTGGGGATTTGGCATAATCCTATATGGGCTATGCTGGTGAGGCACATACCCCGATATCTGGATGGCCTGTTGCGTCTATTGCATTTGTTCATTACCCTCGTTACAATATATATTTATATATATATATATATATATATATATATACATATATATATATATATATATATATATATATATATATATATATATATTGAGAGGCAATGCCGGGAAACTTTGCGCACGACGTTTCTTCGACCCTGGCAATACCAGGATAAATTACGATGACGATGATGGCGCGTCAGAGAAAGACGAAGAATACTGAGGTGATGATGGACGCACACAATGCAGGGACGCGACGAAACGTGAAGGCGATATTGGCCACTCATAATACTTACCTATGGCCTGATGAGAGGGCCTTTAAGATTCGCGCATACAATATTATCCCGCTTCGGTGGAAGCGCCCATCCTGGTCCTCACACTCAGGTAGAGGAAGCCCATCGAATGAAATTCTTCATTCGGTAAACATGAACTGTCTCAATTTCATGGAACTGGCAGTCACTGACGCCGATAGCACGTGTTACACGGTAATTAACTGGCGAGGTGTGTCCGGCGATGGTGTAGGGGCCCATGAAGCGGGGAAGGATCTTCTCACATAACCCAGGGGCACGGAGAGGCGTAGAAAGTACGACTTCTCCCCCAGGTTCGTAGGAGACAGAATGACGCCTCTCATCGTAGCGGGACTTGCGGCTGTTTCAAGAGGCTGCCGTGTTTATACGGCCAAGACTGCGGCAGTGCGGAAGTCGGGAGACAAACTGGTCGGGCAGGCTTGCCGTAGAAGTACCGGGTGCGGAAAGGAAAGACGTGTCCAGTACTGAAGAAGGGGAACGGCCGTAGACAAGGAAGAATGGAGAGAATCCTGTGGTTTTTAGTATAGCGGAGTTGTAGGCGTAGGTGACAGAACCCAGTATGGTGTCCCCATTGGTGTGATCTGGGCGAAGGTAAAGGAAATCATGTCGGAAAGAGCACGGTTGACGCGCTCACTGATGCCGTTTGTTTGCGGGTGGTAACCGGACGCAGTCTTGTGAATGGTTTCAGCGGCACGAAGCACTTCGGAAAGTATAGTAGGAAAAAACATTCTTCCTAGGTCACTGAGCAGAATGCCACGCTTACCATGGCGCCGAAAAATGGCTTGCAAGAAGAATTCCGAAACCTCCGTGTCGCAACCCGTGCGAATAGCCGCTGTTTCGGCATAGCGGATCATGTGGTCAACCGCTGTGACAACCCACCGATTACCGTCTGGGGTGGCTGGAAGGGCTCCGTACAGATTAATCCCTATAACTTGGAATGGAATCGAAGGGCAAAGCAGGGGTTGTAGCGTCCCAGCATTACGGAACAAAGTGCTTCTTTTGTATTGGCAAGATGATTCAGCAGCACAGCTCAGTTCACCCATCACGCGAATAACAGCGGTCGCACCACGAAAGTGCCGCACAGCATCAACCTCTGCGTCGAGCCGAGCATGCCTGTACGCTGGCCGCCATGCCTCTCCGACATCTTTAATAGCGCACATGGCACAGTCGCTATCTCGAATCGTGTTGTGGTCGCACCGGCTACGTAGTGTCATCATCTAAAATACTTCGTACACCGTGCTTGATGGGCCTGCACATCGGCACATGGGAGGTGCGTGTGAGAATAGTGCTATACTCTATCGCCCCAATGGCCAATGAAAAGTATGGCTTCCACGAACCCCAGGCTACCAGCGGAATCTTCTTCAGGCAGTCACTGGTTATAGAGACCTATTTTATCTACCCGGAAAACAGGCTGTATAAAACGCTGCAGCAGCTCGGGTAGTCTACTGAAGCGTTTCGCAGCACTTTTGGGTGGGCAGTGTACCTTCCAGTCACGAGAGATGCAAGGACACGTTGTTTGTGACCGTGGTATGGTCGAACTTCTGACAACAAGCTGTCAAGTACTAGACATCACAAAGCTATCGCTTGAGGAAGCCCTGTTGCAGGTGTGGCAGAAGAAACATGCCGAAAAAATGGTGCCACGTTCGAGATTTAGATGCAAAGACTGAGGACCTAGCGGAGCTAGTGCTCTTCACTAACTCTAACCTGAATTTTCTAAAGTGTGCACGTCACATATTAAAGGAAACGTGGCAAGAAAGCACCGTTTCTTCATGCAAACCGAGTTAAATCAACATCCACAATCCACCATTCCAAAGTATATTATACCAGCTGCGAAAGTACGCGTCCAAAGTCTACTTAAACACTGCCAAAGTCCAGAGCCAAAGCCCGCGCTACTAACCTTAAAAAATTTGCGCCCAAATTGCGATGATAGCGGAATCGGATATACGCCGGTATCCTAAATGCAAGCGGCGAAGGTCAATCGAGGCCAATCGAAGCTTTTTTACGTCTTCCACCCAATGGTACTGTCGCGCCCATCGGTGTCAACAGAAAACTCCCGCAAACAAATAAAATAAACTAATTTAACTGCCAGGAAACGAACCTGGAACGAATGGAGAAACGGAGCGTGAGCCCGTTGTCTTACCGATTCATCTATGTGCCCACGCGGAAAATGGGGCGGCAGACGGTAAGCTTACTGAACACATCTTACCGAGCTTACCGAGCAACCAGCTCAACCTTTTTTCTGGCACATTGCATTTGGGTAGTGGATGTTGGAACCCTTTAGTTTTTACGGAGAGTAGACTACAATGGTCATCAGCCTCAATCACGCCAGCTGAACGGTGTCAAGAGCTTGCGCCACATCCGCAACCCCTTCTTCTTCGGGATTGCTACATTTGCTGTTTGAAAGATCAGGAGGAAATGTCGCAGTACTGGATAAAGGGACGAAGGCGCCCTCTACACCACACTCGCCATGCCGCTTGAAACGCAGAACTATGCTTAAGCGACTGGTAGGTCAGAGTCCCTAAGTACGTCCTTAGGCACATCTTAAATATCACAACACCTCAAAACACTTTTGTAGTGTCCGCATCTAAAGTAGAGGAGTGCAGAATAATGTTCCATAGTGACTTGACACATTGTCTAACAAAAGGTGTATCTGCCGTGGCAGTGGTGTTAATACCTTATTCCTGCCATCAAAGGCCTGCCATTTATGACTGACATGAGGGGTGCTCGTCATGTTGAAGAGCATTTCGTTGATAGTTATTTCTAGTGATGGGCTGAGGCGTTATTCTATATAGGTATGGGGAGGGGTGATGCGTTTTAACCTTTCGCGGTGACGGAAGGAGAGTTTGCGTTGTATTCGCGTCATTTAGAAGTGGCCGCCTTTCAATGAGTCCTCACAGGTGCTGTGACGGAGACCAGGAGATACAAAAAAGAGGCAGTAGAGGAGCAGGTACAACTCCAGATTGTGAAGTAGCAAGGCTATGTGCTACCTTGTTACTCCTTCACCTCCGGAACCTCCATGTGTCGCGCCGTCCAAGTGACCCTAGAGTCAACGGTTTTGTTCTTTTTGTGTTCGAACACCGGGCTGATGCGTTACGCCATGGCATCTTCCGTTTTGCCGTCCTGAAGGCTGTGTAGTGCTTCAAACGAGTACGTATATTCAACCCGGTATTGTTTCTTAGACCCGTCCAGATAGCCGAAAGTTCGGCTTGTGCAGGAGTTGCGTGGTCCTCCGTTAACAGGTAGCCCCTGACGCCTTCGATCAACGGTGTGTATCAGGCCAAGACAAGAAAAATATTCAAGAGCGGTATGAGTAAATATTTCAATGAAAATGTGCTCATTTTTCTCATTGGACAGTTGCTCTCGAGTTGAAATGGCGCCATTCAGGGGGTGGGGGCGTGCAAGTCTTGGAACTGTACAAGGTTGTGCAAATAAATGCCGCTGTCTTGCCTTGAGTGACCATGTCGCTGCAAAGGCATTTCGCGTATCCCATCACGAGGTGACTTAGCCCTGTATTGTGACGGCCAGTCGGTTGTGCACTGATGATGGAGCCCTTCTGATAATGTCCTCGATTGGTGACAGGGGTGTTAGGTCCCACCGTTTTTGTACATCAGTGAAGTTGGGAATGCCCGTGATAGTCCGGAGTATATGTCGGTTGAGAACTACGAATGTCTTTTTATCCATCTTTTACAAGGTAATGACATGGTCTTTACCGGCGTTTTTACAAGTTTATCAGGTAATATTCTCACAGGGCATATTACCTTTTGAAATAAACCGCAAAAAGGTTGTGCAGGCTTTCTGCCGATTTCCGCCAAATTTGTTGTGCGCGTTTGATAGCCGCTCATCGCTTTTGAGTTATATAAACCAAGGTTCTTAATGTTGCAGCTAAGAATAGCAATACCAAGAATTCTGGCATGCCCGTTCTTTGCAATGATTTCAAGTTGTCCCAGTGTTCAACACATGTCTTTTCTGGCATGATGGCTTTCCGTCTGCCACTGACATAGAGGAGTTCAGTTTTCTCCATTGCTAAGGGGAGTCCGAGTTCTGAAAGCGTTTTGTCAAGTGCAATAACGCCAGCCTAGAACTCAAGTTGGGATATTATGTGCAGAGCACTTCAGGGGCTCGTTTTGCCGTCGTAGCTCTCCGTAACGCTCGATGTCACGCGAATGCCATGTCAGGCGACGCATCGAGGTAACGGGCATAAGCTCAGCCCGGCGTACCCTTATTAGGGCGTCCCGCAGGATCTTCGAAAACCAAGCGATTTAAATAGTCATAATCGTTCAAAATTTGTGAACTGCTGGTGCTTGTGATACATCTTCCTGTTGTTTAGCGCAAAGAAAACTGCCGGTACATTTGAAGCAAAACATATCTAATTAACCAACAGCACCCTCGTTTATTTGGTTGTGAACGCTCGTTGGATCGGTTTTTACGATAGTAAGGAAAAAAGTGGCAGTGCAAAGCCGGCACGTGTGGGAGAAAATCAACCACAAAAAGAACAAAACTCTCGCTGGCGCTGTTTCAGGCAGGGGGAGCAAGAGAACTGCGGAGGTTGGAAATTTGAATTTCATTGAGTGGTACCAGCGAGCGGACAACGGTGCTACAGAACATTAGGACGAATAACTGTTCTGCACTTCAAACAGCTTTAAAGTTTTGGGGAACAGCTTTTTTTACTGTTCGCACTGTAGCCAAGTGCCACTTCCGAATTCGTGATGTCAATGTAAAGGCTGTAGCGGGAGCCAGTGTTGATTGCAGTTCTTGGGCAGCATATGCATGATCACAGTCAAGAGCATGGGGCCAAGAATCAAGCCCTGAGAGACATTGCAATCGCAACAGCATGTGACAGGCTGGTCATTGCTGGTGCTCCGAAGTCGAATTGGTCGGGATTCCACGAATCTGGCATGTCAGTCTGGAGCTCACTCACTAGCGAAAGACGGGTCAGATTAGAGAGGATGTGTCCCTGATTGACATTGTCGAACGCTTTATTTACATTCACTGCCACAATGTACTGTGGTGGTTCCCTTCTTGGGTTTCGGCTCAGGATAACTCCCGCCCCCCCACCCCTAATGTTAAAGCTGTGTAATCCTGCTTTGCAGTATTCGGTGGGGGAATGCTCGTTTATAATTTTGATGAGCTATCTTAGTGTGTTTGGATGGGTTTAGCAGCCTTTTCCAAGTGATACCTTGAGGGCCCGGTGCTTAATCGCTTCAATATCATCTTCATCATCATCATCGTCATCATCACCACCACCAGCCTGTATGCACCCACTGCAGGTCAAAGGCCTTTTTTATTAATCTCTATTTACCCCGGTGCTGTGCTAACTGCGACTAATTTATCCCTGCAAACTTCTTGATCTCATTTACCCATGTAACTTTCTGGCGCCGCTTAGTCGCGTTTTGCATTAGTAATAATTCGTGAAGTTTCCATCGTAAAGATAAAATCCAGATCTTGCTTTGTGGTCTCGAGCTTGGTGGTTTCGATGAGAGATGGTGGTTTCATGGGGCTCGCACGAGGAAAAAGTATTAGTGATTTCCTCCTCGATCTTTGGAGTGTTTTGGCGTAGAGAAAGAGTTTCTAGCTGGAAGGACCCACTCTGTTGGGCATTTTGCGATGCATTAGACACACTTACTTCCTGCCTCTCACTTTGCCTGTTCGCTTACTTATTGAGATCCACTGAATTCTTCCGCGTGTTGCCTAATATGAGTGCAGGTGCCTGATTGGCCGTATAGATTGATGACTTTATAGCTCTACCAGCCAACGGTTGTTTTGTGGCATGCGGGACAACAAACTACCAACGAGCCGGAGGCGTCGTCGTGGGGAGGGAGCTCGGGGCGGAGGGTTTCACTCCAAGAGCACACTAGAGATAGAGCTGCGAATTTACCCAGTCTTCCCCGCATGGAAGTGCCCGCTCGCCAGTGGCGGCGTCGCCGGTAGGGCTCTGTCACCTGCTTTAGCGACGGTTGTTTTAGGCCTTTTTTGGTGCAGCTTCGCGTCCATTGCGTGCTTCCTTCGCACGGCCTGATTAAGTTGTTCGACAGAACCTCAATGGCAACCCGCACCCGACCGAATTAAGTGGCGTACGGCCAAGATATATTAAGGATTTGGTTGCAGGTTAGGAAAACAAAATGTACAAACCACATACAAACTTCTGGGCGCTAGAGAAATGCTACCTTTTTCGCACTGCTTGCCACGAATGTGACTTTGTTTTATAAAATGGTGATTACGAATTCGGTCGTGTTTTAAGTGTTATTACAAAGAGCGAAAGTTGCAGGAGGTTCTGATAAATAGCGAACATAAAAGTTCACTCAGATTTGTCGCAATTCTCAAACTTACTAACCTAACTAGTTTAAATCCATATAAATGGGAATCACTAAGCTGATATGCCGAATTGTTTCGGTCTCTGCACTTGTGTCGTGCGGTGGTGTAGCCCCAAGCTGTCACATCAGAATGGCTAGGTTCCGCTGTCTCACCCTTCGAAAGACGCTCCTCTCCGTTTTCTTTCTCCCTAATCATGGCCGGGCTACAGCGGTGGCGTCCGGCGATCTAGCTTGGCCGTTGCGAACGCTCCTGCAGTGTTCAGGATGCCGCCATCTCGAATTCGAGACGAAAGCTGGCGGAATCTCTGGTTTCACTCTTTGTAGAGCCAATTGTGTGAATTCAAGTGACGCCGCATGGACAACTGTGGTTTGCGCCGTTTAAAGCTTTGCTTTCGAGCCAACTTCACAGCATGGATTTGAGGCAATTTTTTTCGTAGGTTTTGTATTGCTGTGTTGGGTTTCTTCTACGTAGCTTTGTTTCTTTCTTCTACAGAGCTTTTATAGGAAAGTTCATGCGTCGTTGTTCTTCTTGGCCAACTGTTTCTTCTGTAGCAGATTTAAGATGATTTTGCATAGGTTGAATGAACTCTTCAATAGTATCGAACTGTCCTGCTAAGCTGTCTCAGAACTGTGAGCAGTTTACAGCCTGGATAGTTATACGCGGTGGGCTACTTTTTGATCTATGGTAAGAATAATTGGGTCGTAATCACAGCCCCATTCTGTAGAATGCGTCTCCCATTGCTAAGCTGCTTTCAGAAGCTTTATTAGGTTATGCTCCTACTTCTGCTGCTTCATACAGAATTTCACCCATATTGTGCACCTCTTAACCGACCTTATTAAGAAAGACGTTCCGTTAACTTGGTATTCTCCACAATCTGAAGCCTTCTCCCACGCTTCTTGACAGGTTTACCACCACACGTATTTTCGAACGCTTCGACGTATCTGGTAAAATCAATCCACGCACTTGCCGCAATCGCCACGGAATTGCGGTGGCCTTAGCACTGAACCAGACTTGCGAAGTCGGCGTGATTACGTACGCCAGCCGTCGCACTTTTGTCGCCGAACCCAACTAATAACTCATTTAGCGCGAGTGTCTTGCCTTAGTATGGGCTGTGGTGAAGTTCCGTTCGTATCTCTGCGGCCGTATGTTTTATGTCGTCACAGATCGGCATGGCCTGTGTTGGCTGCACTATCTAAACATCGCACGGGCCGCCTTGGCTGCTGGGCGTTGCGTTTGCATGAATACTCGTTTCCAGTCGTGTAAAAATCGGTAACGTTCCACTTTGATGCCGACTGTTTATCCCTTTACCTCGTGGATCATCCAGGCGTCGCCTCGAATGACACAGAAGCATGCGTTTTTCTATCTGAACACTGCTGCAATTCGGTTCCGGGCAGTACCGGTACACCTTCCTATTTTGAATGATCTATTGCCTTCGCACTAATTGCCTTGATCGAAACTCCCAGAACTACGTACTGCCGAACGATGTCTTATACCATAATACTTTCAATATAATGTCGCGGAGCTATTTCCCGTCATACCCCCTTACTTGCGCTCCCTCATTTGTGAACAGCTTCAAGACCATCCTTTTCCTGGCGTAACGTCGGGTTGGTCTTACGAGCACATACACACGATTACAACGCCGTTACTTTTGGCCTGGCTTGCACCGTTCGGTGAAGAAATATGTTCCAGCTTGTCAACAGTGCCAACGGCGGAAACGACCAAGCGGATTTCGCGCTGCAGCCTTTCTGCCCCTTTTTGTTCCCTACGAATCGTTTTTCGGAGTCGGTGTCGACCTCTAGGGGCGTTTTCTTCGTCCACTTCTGGCAAAAACTGGTTTGCTGTTCTGTTGCAAAAAATTACGCAATATGCTATGGCATAACGCGGGCCCTACCACAAGCTGCGGGGCTCACGTAGCTGACTGCCTTCTTTATGACGTCATTCTTTATCATTGGGCGTCTTGCGAGCTCTTTACCGACCGGAGCCGTAATTTCCTCTCTAAAGTCATTGCCGGCCATCTTCATTCCTTTTCCACTAAGTCTAAAGGGACTGCAGCTTACCAGCCACAAACGAAGGGCCTGACAGAACGCGTGAACCCCATGATTCTCAAAATGCTTTCTATGTACTTATCGCCGCCCGGCAGGATTGAGTTGCTGCGTTGCCATTTGTAACCGTTGCCTACGATTCCTCCTTCAATAAAACAGCTCTTGTGATCTTTTCTTGTTTTCCTGGGAACCAGCTTTACCCTTGGATACTTACCTGCAGGTATTTCGTATGCCAGCGACGCCATCGCACAGGTTGATCTCCGTCAGATTGTTCCAATGCGCCTCACTTCGTCCCAAACGTTCTAGAAGTTCTTATATGAACGCCACCACACCTATTCCTAGTTAACGCTCGATTGGTTAGCGCTACTGTGGTCAGCCCAGCGTCATGTAGGACTAAAAAATCCTTTCTCCCTACACCGGGCTTCATCCTGTATCGCGCCGCGTTACCGATGTCACATACGAAATCGCACGGCAACTATCCTCCTCTGCCCAGACTCAAACGGACATTGATCACGTGGCCCGTCTTAAGCGTTACCACTCCCACCTATTCCCGTAGTTTCAACAGTCAACATGACGACGTCTGTCCATACAGCGCATGGTCGGATCACGGGACAGTCAAGTGAACAAGATGAGGGTAGCTACGGCTATGTGCTGTTTGGGTTAAATTTAAAAACAGGATGACAAACGCTTCCAGCTACCGGTCTCTATGCTCTCCCGCTGGCATTGTTGTGTGAATAGATTAATTGTGTGGATAGATTGCATTTTCTTGCTTCTGCCACGTAAAAATATTATCCCCTGAAAGTTGTGGAGATATACCTATATTTTCGTTGTAATAATATATCTCGCGTCATTTTCTCAATTAGTACCTGCGGCGATGTCAGGTGCGTTGCTTGTTTTCCTAGCCTTCATCTCGGTTGGCTTTTAATTGGCCTAGATTCCGCTTTTTGGCTTCTTTATTGTGTAATTCGTCCTGTTATGCTATGGTCCCCTCCGTTTCTTCTTATGGGAGTTCACTTTCTCGTGTAACTGCATAATTGTGTCCAATGCGAAGCCTGTTCATGCGGGGTTTGTTTTTATGAGGGCGAGGCGCATTTGAGGCTGTCGTACACTTTGCTTTACTCTGTTTTCAGTAACTGCGTCTGGGGCCCCTGCTCAACGTAAAGTGGCAACCTTGCTTGCAATGCAGTTCCATTAGAGCCGTCCTTCTAATCTGATGCGCTTGAAGCTTTTTCAAACAGGTTAGGCAGCCGCACGACCTCGTGGTTCATAAGAGTAAGTTAGTTTCTATCTAATTACCACTCGAAAAGCAGTCTAGACACGCAAGCGGTTTCTTGCAAAGAATACATAGTGCTGCCCGTGACAAATAAAAAGAATGAAGCTGGCCCCCTTACTTTGTTTTCTTTTTTATACTTGGATACATTTCCCTGTCCAGCAAGCTGCATATTCTCATCGCAAACCCGAGGATATCGCCGTATTCGAAGAACCGGGTGACCCTGGCAATCGTAAAAAAACGCCTGGTGACCACAAGGGTAAGGCAGCTTTGTGTACGTCTATAGATACACGCCTTTACGCCTTTACTCCTCATTTCTCTGCAAGCTGTTGTTGCTGCCGCATACAGCAGTTTGATATCATTCTGCATCGTACTGCCACAAAGGCTAACGCACTGGTCAAAATATATGATGCGGACAAAAAAAGCTGGGCCATGGGGCAGCACACACCTAGGTGAGAACAAAGAATTCCGTAGAGGATCCGAAACGTCGACTTTTTTTTTGGCTTGTTCAGTGACAGCAACTTTGTTATGGCAAGGCAAAAAAGCAATGAACTTTCCGAAATGTAGAAAAACATCTTTTAAAAGACCTGCACAAAAAATAGAGGGTAGAACCAAGGACTCATTTCTCGTCTCTGCAAAGGACCTTGCACGTACAAATATGTCTGGTGAGTGGTTTTCATGCCCCGTTTAGCGGACCGGAAACCATTGAGTGTAGAATTGTAGACACATATGACTTGGACAAAACTGAAAGAGTTGCCTCGAGCATACGCTTACTGTAGCCGGATGGGTGGAGGGAGAACCAGTCACAGCTCTACGCAACTTAGTGGTGCATACGGATGTGGTAAGGCAATCGGGTGTTCCGGACTGGAACCTTACTGTGCCGATCTGCGTACTTTGAGGGTTTGGTATCCCCTCACAAGGACACAGGCGGAGGTAGAGATACATAGCCCACCTTTTCAGAAAACATACAGGCCACAAGCATTTTAATTTCACTTTTATGCATTCGGCTTGGCAAAATCAATGGCTTGCTTCCGGACCCATCTCTGTAACAGGACACCACACACCAACGGGCGAAGCAACTGTGATGCTCCCTACTCAGATATCAAGACGTGAAACGCCCTTATTTTTACTAAATCTGGTGTAGCGACACAGCTTATGTCGAAATCCTTGAACTAGCTGCAACTTCTTTCCATTCGTGGTACCTTGTTGCAGAAACGTTGGGGACTGCGCACAAACGAATCGGACCTTACCGAACTGCTTTGCAGCAGTGGGCACGACGAAGACTAGATCATCAGCAGTGAGTCTCTTCTTTGTAAAAACCCTGTTCTAATACTACCAGCAACTCTCAAGGAAAGAAGCGGATCCGCTGGTCGTTTCTTCTGACTATTAAGAAATATTTCGGAAGATCTCAGAAAAGCAGGTTCTTTCAAGACCGCAAGGCATGATGGAAACTTCGGACCGTTTGTAGGCGGTTAGAACAGCTCTGTGAACGCCTTCGCCAAATGTCCATCCTGTGGTCTGGTATTCCCCAAAAGGAAGTTTTGATACCCTTGGGTGGGGGCGTATCCTACTGTACGGGCGCTACATGAACTATCCATCCAGTCAGTAGCAGTGGTTAGCGTAGTTCTCCTCTCACAAATATTCTAACTAGAGTAAACAGTACATTTTCTGAGTGCTGACTGTGGGTCGCGCTATCGGAATGTCTTTTTCCCACCAACCTTCAACGCAAACGGGGTCACTGAGACATTGCTTTAAATATTTTGTCGAGTCAGAATCACCATAAAAACCCTCTCGGACAGGTTATCCATTCCCATATCACGTAAAGCTGGCGTTGAGGCGACTTGTAACGGTTCAACATAAAAGAAGCCTTCTCAATCAAACAAAAATGGTTTCGTAAAATGATTTCATGGCAACCATGAACCATTTTAAAGCGACCGTAGGAGATCAGCATATGTGTCGCGCTTTTGTGTTCGCTTGGACGAAGGTGGGGCAAGCGAGTTCAGTATATTTACCTTACGACCTGCATTATTGGCACTATGTGATGAGCACAATTCGCATCTCGAAGGATCTGAAGACACAACACCGCTGTACATGAAAACAGTTACCACGTGGGCTGAGTCAGTGGAGCTGTTTCAACTTGTAAGCTGCCAAGAGCAGACCAGCTCTAGAAAGCTAATCTGACACATCAGAAAGACTATATTTAAGAACAATCGCTGCTTAATTTTTCTGCCGGAAGTAATGTTCTGTTTTATTGTTTTTCTAGCACAAGGCAGTATAACCTCGAAAGGGCCCTTATGACTCTCAAAAGTAAAAAGTAATCTGTCATCCACAATGTCGTCAATATCGTAGCACAAACCACCCTAATAAATCCATTAAAATTTAATGTGCCAAGACAGCAAAAGGGCGAGGTTTGAAGAATGCCGGTAAGTGGTACGCCACTGGAAACTAAGCAACAAGAAGGCAGCGATGATGAAGGGCCTACTGCTGATTTCCATTACAGCTTTCAGGTTCGGTTGTGGCTGTAATCTGTCAAGTATAATGGCGAATTGGGCTAGTTGCTAAATACTTAGAGAAAACCTTCAAAGAGCGCCACATTGAAAGTAAGCCCTGTTGTTTGTCCACCTTTATCAGTGTTGTGCTTTTCGGAGGTTTCTCAGGAATATTTCAAGTTTTCGCGGTTTGGTGTAAAAATGACTTCAGCAGTCATTGCCGCTCTAATGAGAAAAGTGAGGCCCTGTACAGTGTGACACCTTTTCCTCGTTTGACGACAATCTGAGTGCCAAGGCGAGTGAGGTAGAGCTCCTCGAGGCATTGTATAGCGCTTCTTGTAGTGTGTGCAGAAAGGAATGACCGGACTGACTAAGAGTGCAATCCGATTTCCTTGGTTCACTCACCACCGCCAAGCGGTGGTAAAGCAGCAGGAGGACACGCCGAAGTTCAACTACAACCCATGTAATGAAGGGCTCACCGAGTGACAGATCACACTTACCTGAACAAGGCGATAGCCTGGCGAATTAGTTAGCGATTGAGGCCTTTTTGTTGCTTTCTCAATGCCGTCGCTACAGCATTCATTTTCTTTATTCCCTTTTTCGATAAACTGCCCCGTATAAGCAAAATTTTATAGCTCACTGTTTATATTGGTCTAAAAAAACCACCCACCTTGTTGCTTGGCGGCGAAAATCAGCGAGGTTTACGACAGTTTTTTTACAAGCACTACTATCACAGAACACGTGTTTACGGAAAACGGCCTAGTTTGCTTATTCCCACATCCATGTCCTGTTTCTGAAGCTATGGTTGTTGTGTGGTTATGCGTCCAAAACACCTGAATCAGCGCTGCTTCTGGGGTGTTTTTTGTACCCTGTTTTTCAATTCCGGCAGTCAATATTCGTCTAGACTCCATAAGACTTCTTTGTGGTTCAAGCAAAGACCTGCTCGGACCAACCTGACCACCTCCACAATATCCTGGTAAAGGTAATTGCCACTGAGCAACAATTTCCCTGGCGTTCGACTGTGTAATCCGAGAATTGAAAACTTGTTAATTTCTAAAAATTATTATTGCCTGATTGAGCATACTGTTTTGGTGGGATGACAACTCATTGCGCACCTTTGCATTCCCCAATGATCACACTGCCATGGTAAATGGTAATTAAACAAGCCTGTCCTTATGTTCCTGAGGAACCGCACTGGCACTTGTAAGTTGTGCGCTGTTAGGTGTGAAACTGTGATTGTAACTTCTAAGTGGAAAGGATCTTTTTACATTACAGTATTGTGGCACTATTGATATCTGAATAAGAAGCTTGTTAAGGCATACTTATTAACATTCAGGACGGGAGTTAGCTCCACACCACAAATTGCCTTGGAAGCTTTGAGTTGTGACCGATCTTTGGTTTATCAAATACACAAACGTATATCAGACAACACTGAATTCACATCAAAAATAATAAAGCTCGCGCAGCTTCAACGTTTTCGAATATACAATGACCCGTGCGGTCGTGTATACAGCCGAACCTAATAAATACGGCGCGTGTCAGTTTGTTAGGCACCAAGTTTCTTAAAACACGTAAGGGTTTTATAATTTTGCCAAT